>NC_052160.1:117544062-117846658 GCF_902713615.1 Scyliorhinus canicula
TTGCTTTAGCAATAAACAATTAGATCATTTTTGTTTGAAGATTACAGTTAGAGCCAAAAAATAAAATCAGAAGCAACACTAGAGTTATAATTAAAAATCTTTTCAATTTATTGTAGGAAGAGTGTGAATTAAGAAATGTTCCATTGTAAGTTGTCATGCAGTGCACTGATGTTATTACTTGTGTTTTGGAGGGCATGAGGATTCAGAACTTTAATTCCTCACAAAATGAGTTTCCATTCCAATTGAGTTATCAGGTTGAGGTGTTGAGCAGTGGAAAACAGCTTTAACATAGCAGTGGGGGAGCAGAAGATGAGAGAATAATCAATCTTTGGAGAAGAGGCAAAGAGCAGATTTTCAAGACACCTTCATACATAGCAAATATTTATTGATATATGGAACTGTGCTCTGGTTTCACCTGTATCCCTTTATAATGCTCGGTGATGTATGAGAAAATAATAAGACAAGGAGTCTTCTTACAACGCTTAGAGAAATAATTGCCCTCTGAAATCTTGGAATCCAGTTTACAAAAGGTTAGACAGTCTAGTGGTGAGCTGTATTGTAAAGAATAACCTGGCTATCTGTTCTTTTAATGTTCTAGGAACAAAAACTTACTTTCAATTATACTTTTAATGAGAATGCATTCACGGGAAAACCATACAAGATATCTGGCCTGCACATGGCTGTACAACAGAATTCCTCTTTTTTCTGTACCAATTGAAGTTGTTAAACATTATACCCAGAGGCACTCAGCGGCATGCTTTTGGCTGTAGGCCAGTACCTCTCAACCTGTGCTCGTGTGGTAAAAATGGAAAGGCATGCAAGTGCGTTGCCCTGGTAACAGTAGCTACTTATTGCTGGAGAAAACAAAAAATGATACTATTTTAAGCTTTAGACACTAGGGAGTCAAAATTACTCAGCAATAGGTTTTACGCTCCCGAGGATGTATCTGTGCTCATAAATATTGGAAAATGATTTAAAATTATGATTACCTTAGTCAAGAAGTAAAAAGATATGGCAAACAATAAGCCTTTTTAAAACCGTTTGACTTCAAATAAGATTCATGACTCTCAAAGTCAAATCCATTACACCTGTGCACAATATGTTGATTTTAGTCATCTGTAATCTACAGAAAACTCAGGTTTAAAGGAAAAGAATCAAAGGCCGGAATTTTCTGGCCCTTCCCGCCAGCGAGATCTTCTGGACCCAACGTCGGCGACCCCCCCCCCCCCCCCCCCCCCCCCCCCACCCCGTTAACAGTGGTGGGACCATAGGATCCGACCAATGGCACGTTGCCTCAGCCGCCACAAAAGGGGGGGGGGAGGGGGGAGGAGCAGAAAATCTTGCCCAAAGCTTACTTCAAGTTTGTAGCATGTTCCAAGGTCAGCTTCACCTATGTAGTACTTTTCTGGTATGACAACCACCTTCTGCCTGTATTGTGGCAGGGCCCGAGAGGAATGTAGGAACAGGAGAAGGCCATTCAGCCTATTGAGCCTGTACAGCCATTCAATTAGATATTGGCTGATCTGTATCTGAATTACATTCATGCAATTTGAGTCTATATCCCTTGGTAACCGTGCCTAACAAAAATCTATCACTCTCATTGTTTTCAATTTTAGATTGTTTTAACCTCAGCAGTCTTTTGAGGGAGAGAGTTACAAAATTCCACTGCCCTTTGTGCGAAGAAGTGCTTTTTAATTTCACTCCAACATGACCTAATTCTAATTTTAATGTTATAAACCTTTGTTCTGAACGCCCTGACCAAAGGCAATAGTTTCTCATTACCCTATCAAATATTTTAATCATCATAAACGCCTCAATTATATCACTCCTAATCTGCCACACTGTTGGAGTAGTGTTGGTTCCAGCAATAACCTACTCACGGGCGCTCTGTTTGGGTTCCACCAGGATCACTCAGCTCCTGACCTCATTACAGCCTTGGTTCAAACGTGGACAAAAGAGCTGAATGTCAGAGGTGAGGGGAGAGTGACTGCCCTTGACATCAAGGCAGCATTTGACTGAGTATGACATCAAAGAGCCCTGGCAAAGCTGGAGTCAATGGGGATCAGGGGGGAAACCCTCCGCTGGTTGGAGTCATACCTGGTACAACAGAAGATGATTGTGGTGATTGGAGGTCAATCATCTTAGCTCCAGGACAGCACTGCAGGAGTTCCTCATGGTAGTGTCCTAAGCCCAACCATCTTCAGCTGTTTAATTAGTGTCATTCCTTCCATCAGAAAGTCAGAAGTACGGATGTTCACTAATGACTGCACAATGTTCAGCACTATTCATAACTTCACATATACTGAAGCAGTCGATGTCCACATGGAGCAAGACATGAACAATATCCAGACTTGGGCTGGATACAGTGGCAAGTAACATTTTGTGGCAAGTGTCAATGGCAAGTAACATTCGTGCCACACAAGTGCCAGGCAATGACTATTTCCAACAAGAGAGGGCCTAACTATTGTCCATTGACATTGAATGGCATTATCATCACGGTTTACCCCACGATCAACATCCTGGATTTTACCATTGACTAGAAACTGAACTGGACTAGCCATATAAATTAGGGGCAACACGGCAGCGCAGTGGTTAGCACTGCTGCCTCATGGCGCCGAGGTCCCAGGTTTGATCCCGGCTCTGGGTCACTGTCCATGTGGAGTTTGCACGTTCTCCCCGTGTTTGCATGGGTTTCGCCCCACTACCAAAAAGATGTGTAGGGTAGGTGGATTGGCCACCTAAATTGCACCTTAATTGGAAAAAATGAATTGGGTACTGTAAATGTATAAAATAAATAAATACTGTAACTGTCAGAGCAGGTCGAATGCTAGGAACCCTGCAGCGAGTAACTCACCTCCTGACTCCCCTAAGTCTGTCTATCATCTACCAAGCACAAGTCAGGAGTGTAATAGAATACTCTCCACTGGCCTGAATAAGTGCAGCTCCAACAATATTCAATGGCTTGACACCATCCAAGACACTGCAGACCGCTTGATTGGTCCTCCTTCCACAAACATTAAATCCCTCTACCACCAATGAACAGTGGCAGCAGTGTGTACCATCTACAACGTGCACTGCAGGAACTCACCAAGCCTCTTTACGCAGCACCTTCCAAACCTACAACAATGACTATCCAGAGGACAAGGGCAGCAGATACCTGGGAACACCACTAGTTGGAGGTTCCCCTCCAAGTCACTCACCATCCTGACTTGGAAATATACCGACCTGCCTTCACTGTCACTGGATCAAAATCCTGAAGTTCCTTCCCTAATAGCACTGTGGGTGTACCTACATGTCGGGACTGTAGTGGTTCAAGAAGGCAGCTCACCACCGCCTTCTCAAGGGCAGCTAGGGATGATCAATATATGAAATGAAAATCGCTTATTGTCACGAGTAGGCTTCAATTAAGTTACTGTGAAAAGCCCCTAGTCGCCACAATACGGCGCCTGTCCGGGGAGGCTGGTACAGGAATCGAACTGTGCTGCTGGCCTGCTTGGTCTGCTTTAAAAGCCAGCAATTTAGCTCAGTGAGCTAGCCAGTGATGGTCTAGCCAGTGACACCGACGTCCCATAAATGAATAAATAGACAAAAATGAATATGTCTGTTAAAGAAGCATTCATAGTCTTCTCTGTATTAACAGCAAGTCTTTACTATTTGTAACTATACACATATATACAGTAAAGGATGCAAATATGGAGCAATCTCCATTCCAGGTCTTAAAATGTCTCTCTACGGCATCACATTGATCCTAGGTCTAGGTAATTTGCCTTCTTATATCACTGTGTGGGTGGTACTGCCCTTAGTCCCACATTAACGCTGTATGTACCAGACCCCTCCACTACATATACTTGATGAAAAGTGAGCCTCATCCATTAAACCAATCCTCACAATTGAACCATTTTCATCCTGATAACATTCAGGCAAATTTGTGCTTCACCTCCTCCATTGTCAACATATCCTTCCTAAGATGCCGAGAATTAAACACAATACTTCAGACGTGGTTTAAATAGAGCATTCTACAACTTTGGCCTAACTTACATCTCTGCAATCAATCACCCTTGAGAAGAAGGCTAACATTTCTGTGGCCTTTTTATATGATTTTATTTACAAATTCACTAGTTTATAATGTTACTTGTACATAGGTCACAAATCTCTCTGCTACTCCACAGTTTATAGCTTCTCACTACTTTAAAAAAAAGTCTTAAAAAAAGACTCTCTGATCTATCTTTCTCAGATCCAAAGTGGGTGATTTTGCATTTCTTCACGATCAAATTCATTTCCCACAGTTTCACTATATCCCTTTGCAACGTTTTGCTCCAATCTACACCTCTCTGTCCTGTTATTTTAGCCTCTTCAACTGTGGCACCTCATTTTAAAGGTTTGACTTTATTTTCTCATCAGAAATCCATTGATACTTATTTGACAAAAAGTGAAATCTAGGACAATAGCGTGGTCACATAATATAAGCTTTTTCACCTGAACTCCTGTTATTTTGTGGGTTTTCAGTTTTGCCCAGGTACAAATTCCCTTTGATGTTAATGAGTACAGAATTCTTTGGAACTTTAATATAGGGCATCGTGCTTAAGCTTCTCCAACATTGCAATCATGATAGCTCTGTCATTCGGTGACATCCCCTGTGCAGTCCAGGCACTTTCCCTGGTGAGGAAGATGGAAATATTTTAGGGAGAAACGTTTGGATTTGTGTATATATTTATGGGCAAGTTCAGACTGATTTGGCAGAAAGATCTGGGAACAGTTTTTTAATTTGTTACTGGGATGTGGACATCTCTGGCAAGGCCAGAATTTGTTGCCCCATCCCCAATTCCCTTTCAGAAGGTGGTGGTCATCCAGCATCTGGAATCATTAGTCCACCTTGTGCCATGCTTCTGAGATGGATGTTCTTAGATTTTCATCACTCTAAGGTAATATCGTTCCGAGTCAGGATGACATGTGGCTAAGAGGAGATCCAAAGGTGGTGTTCCCATCTGCCTGCTGCTCTTCTCTTTTTAGGTGGGAGAGGTCGCAGGTTCGGAAGATGCTGTTGATGGAACCTTGATGAATTGTTGCATTGAATCTTGTATATGGTGGACACTGCTGATGTGGTGGAAGGAATGAATGTTCAAGTTGGTGGATGGGGTGCAGATCAAGCAAATTGCTTTGTCCTGGATGGTGTTGAGCTTCTTGAGAGTTGTTGGTGCTGCACTCATCCAGGAAAGTAGAGATTATCTCATCACACTTCCAACTTGCACCTTGCAAGTGGTGGACAGGCTGAGTGAGTCAGGAGCTGAGTTACCTATCTGAGAATTCTCAGTCACATGAACTCCGCTCAAAAGAGATGTTCCTTGTTCTGCAGCCAGATTGAGCTAAACTCCAAAATAAAACCTATTTGAAATAGAACCATACCCACAATCTACTCACCCATGTAATTAGCTTCTTGTTGACCTTTTGCTGTTCTGTTGTTCAACTCTAAGGCAACTTTGTAACACAATCATTTACAGAAAGCCGGTTGCTTTATCAGAATTAACTCTGAGGGAATAGTAGGCCGGGACTTTCTGCTCCCATTCTTTTTGGACATAAGTGGTGTTGCTCTTTATGATATGATGTTATGTTCCAACAGCGTCACCAATACTGTGGGTATTCCTATTTATCTTAGTGAACCACAAGCCTTCCCTTATATCGGTCAAATGACCACACAACTAGTTAGTTAGTTCAAAAGATGGTTTATTTACATACACAAGGGTTACTTCGACATGCAAGCACAATATCTACTATGAGTTAAACTACACCTATCAGCTACAATAACCTATACTTAACTTCAAGGCGACCGGCACTGTGCAAAAGGATAAGGCCTTTATCTTGATTTCACGTGGCTGGTTCGAAGAAGTGGCTCAGTCCCTGCTGGGCTCATCCATCAGGTTGCGATCATTGGTCTTGAACTTGGCTGGCTGGTCGTTATGTTTTGATTGGTGTGGGCACAGGCTGATCCCAAAGGAGGTTGGCACAGGCCAGGTTCAAAAGAGACAGACCACCTGGCTGTGTACTCTTTTATCCCTCTGGGATTTGCGCTATTTGGGGTGGTCCTTAACCTTGGACTCAATAGTTTGACAGGGCTCTGATCACTGTGTCCGATTTTGGCCAATAAAGGGGAGGGTGCCTTGGTAGCTGGGTGTTCCTTAGCGGTCATTGACCTTGGCAGTTGGGCTCTTTGAGTAAAGGGAATGGCGCCGATCAGTCTATGGCTGTATCGGTTTCTTGATTGGAGTCCTATTGTCCTGGGAAACGGGCCGTTACGAATGCAAACGAGCGGGGGTTTCGATCAGGTCTAGCTACCTGTGTTCAGATACACATAAGCTCTGTATCTGTCTGAGTCCTGGGTTGGCCATAATTCCCATGGTCCTTTGCTAGTGGCCATCTTAGATGGCAACAGTGGTGAAGAGCGCGCAAAATCCCACGAGAGGTCCATATCATGTTTTACAACAGTGCAAAGTCTCGCTGTGATTGTCCCTACCCCACCAGTGATGTAATGGGAATCCTAACATTCAACGTTGGGAACCTCATTGTAATAAATCTGCAGGTGTATAGGCGTCGCTGATTGTTAAAACAGATGTCGGTGAGCATGTGCCGCAGGAGGCTCCACCTCAATAAGGGGATGATACAACACCTGTGTTATGTCCTTGGAGACCTGACACCTCATGGAGGAGGATGATACCTGCTCCTGGTGGCCGTCAAGGCCACTGTGGCCCTGAGCTTTTATGCCTCGGGGTCATTCCAGAGCTCGAGCGGGGACTTGTATGGTATATCCCAACATAAAGCCCACAAGTGCATCCATGAAGTCATGGATGTCCTCTTTGTCCACGCAACTGACTATGTAAACATTGACCTGGGCCAAGCCAACCAAGATCCCTGGGTGGCAGGATTCTCTGCCATCATTGTGATGCCCAGGTCCAGGGAGTAATGGATGGCACAAACATCGCCTTGCGCTCATCTGGCCGCCTATGTCAACATGAAGGGGTTCACTTTCAACTTTTGTGTGACCACCACCTGAAAATTATGCATGTGCGTGCCTGCTTCCTAGGGAGTGTGCTACATCCTGGGGAAGTCGGAGATCCCCAGCATCTTCAAGGGATACCCCATGGATGACCAGCTGGCTCTTGGGGGAAAAGGTGTATCCGCTTAAGAACTGGCTAATGGCACGAGTGCGGATGCAGGTGACCGATGCAGAGACCCAATACAATGCGGCCCATGTGCCACGCGAGCTGTCATAGAGTGGCGCATCAGACTGCTAAAATACGGTTCCGATGCCTCGACCGCTCTGGTGGTGCTGCAGTACACCCCCCCCCCGGAGGGTCGCCCATTTTGTGGTGGTCTGCTGTGTCCTTCACTACCGACAACACTACAGCAGCGGGGCAATGTGCTAGAGGTGGAGGAGGAGGAACATGCACCCACATTGGAGGAGGAGAAGAAGGCAGACCAGGAGGGGTTGGAAGACGAGCCCGAGGAGACCATGGGAGCAGCCAGAGGATGTAGGACAGGTGACACCAAGGACCCGGCATGCCCGGAGGGCCAGGGAGGTCCTCGTCCTCACCTGCTTCTCATAGGATGTGGCTTTGACTGTCATCTCACCCCCTCTTCCCATCCCACCCACCGCCCTCCATACTCTTCTCCCCTCCCCCACTCCTCAACCAACCAAACATCCCCCACCCACACCCCCCTTCAGTGATTGCCTTGTAACAGTCTCCTTTCGCCTGTGCTACATCTCTCCAGGGTGATGAGCCTGTGTTGGCACTGTGAGTGGGTCAATATACAAGGCGGGAGGGTGATGAAAACCTGCTGTCAACTGAGCTCTGATGCTCCTCAATATATGCCATAGTCTGATTCCTGTCTGTCTGCTGACAGAGTGCTCACACCCATCACGTGCACATGGTATGCTTTGTGGGGGCCCAGATCCAGGACCACCGTGCTCAGAGTGCTGGGGCTGGGACCGGGGGAGGACGAATGGGAGAGGGAGGTGCAACCGCACTGAGCGGAATAATGTGACAGAGGCTTCACATGTCTCAGATGTAAAGTATTTTAATGGTGCACAATCGTGACCCTGACTGTCCCTAGCTCCCTTCTCTCCCAGTGCCCTCTCAGTAACCCTCAATCTTGTTATCCTGCTGTGATCTGCCATTACATCTAGGTGTGTCCTCAGGTTGCACATCAGAGGTGGAGTTAGCCTGCTGTTTACCGCACCTTGTGTCCTTTGATGCCCCTGGTGGGCGTCATCTGGAGGAACCTGGCCATGCTACCCTGTTCTGCCCGCTGACCCTTGAAGGTCACCGTGGGACTAAGGGACCCTGGAGGTCACCTTGAGATTGAGCTCCAGGGGCCCCTGCATCATTTGACTCTGCCAGCCCTGGCGGCTCCCCATTGTATGCACATTGATGTTGATGCCTCAGCGATGTCCCTCTGTGTCCAGGCCACGCTCTTCAGTGCCTCTCCAATGTCAGTCTGTGCCTGGGACCTGCCCCGCAACACCTCGGCAATGCCCCCTGAGACTGGTACATGCCCCGCAGCGCCTCGACATGGTCCATCTGTGTTGGGGCACGTCTCCCAGTTACTGTGACATGCAGCCAAGGCCTTCAGCCATGGCTGTCACTGACTGAGCAATGCCTTGGACACCACCGTTCATGCTGCTGATGTCATGTTCCAGGTTTTCCATTCTGGTCACCACCCTGGCAGTGTTGGCCTCGGTGCCACGCATTGCCGGCACCATCTCCTGAGCCCATAGCCTTTGGGACTACAACAATCGGCTATGGACCTCCTGGAGTGTCACTGACTTCCCCCTCTGAATATCACGGCCGCACCCTAGCATCTGCATCAGCTCCGGGTAAAAATGGACCAGAGGCTCAGCATCTGACTGGGAGCCACCTGGGTCCTGGGGTCTAGCAGATCTCCGACCGTTGTCACCCCTTTACATTCCTGCCACTCCCTGATGTTCATCAGCAACTGTGTGGTGCACACTGTGTGGTCAGTCCACTACTTTCGCTCACCAAGGTGTGTGGTGTCTCTGTGTTGGCGGAGGGTGAGGATGACAGTCATGGTGCATCGATTGTAGGATCCTTGGATGTCTCCTCTGAGGTGTTCTCTTAGAAAGCGGGGTGTGGTGTGGGGGGTGGAGGGGGTGCACCCAGATGGGCCAGCACCATCAGATGGGAAACCTGCGAAAGAATAGACATATAATCAGAGACAGGGAAGGATCATTACGTCTGGCGTGAGGAGCGCGCGTGAGACAGTTCATCTGGGCGGAGACTGGTGGATACTCACCTCTTCAGCGCAAGGCGTTCTCAACGCCGAGGTCTGTCCTCGGCCCCCTCCTCAACCTCCAGAGCCCGTTCCTTGTATGGGGTGAGCACTCTGATGTCGGGCACCCCGCCGCCCTTCTCCCGTCTGTTGTGGGCCAACTTCTCTTGCGGAGATAGAGAGAAGGCATTCCCATGTGGCCTGATGAAAGGTCATTGAGCTTCTTGCAGCACTGGCTGGCGCTCCCCACGCTGACGGCCGTTACCATTGTCTCCCAGGCGGCACTGACTGCCCCTCCGACCCCCTCGGAGGAACAGGGTATCACGTCTGAACTCTGCCATGTTCAACAGTCTGGTCGAGTCGGCATCTCCGGATCATGGGGCTGTTTCCTGTATTGTGGAATGCATGAAGAAGTGTGTCCATTCACTGTTTGCATCCACCATTAATAATAAAGTAAATCACGTCCCAATATTCTCGCTGAGAGGAAACAAATGCAGTTTTTTTGCATTCTGTTAGTTTTTATATGGAATCCCCATGTTTGGCCCCAGAGGTCAGTAGATTAATCCATTCCTGAAACCGTGCTACACTGCTTTCAATTATCTTTATCCTCCACTTAGATTTTGTTCTTTTGGCAGAGGAACAAATAAATTTATAAAAGAACACTTACATGCTGCACAGTTGTTCAAGGAAACTTCCGGACCGGCTGTGAATGTTCCCATTGTAAACTGTGACTGCAAACAAATATACCAGAGGCTGGGGTAATTGAGCAGCGCAATGGGAAAACTGGCTTTGATGCAATGCTGGTGATTAATCCAACAAAGGACAATATTTCAATGAAGAAATGCAAGCTTTAAGCGATACCCCTCTTCTTTGCTGTAGCCAAATGGAAGTGGCAAACAATGAATCAATCGATCAGCAAAACTACCAACGAGTGTAAAGCGTACATTTGCCGAGCAGCATTACTGGTGCGATTTAACAGAAAAGATTTGAAGAGTGGCAGTGAGTGGGAACTGCCATGAGCTTCCCAATGCTCGGCTCAGCGAGGCCATCACTGCTATAAAAGCGTTAATTGTTCCATTATCGAGGCCTCACGGGCTCATCGCTGCAAATCATGGTCCTGCTGGCCGATTCGCTGGGACCACTCTCCCCAGTCCCCCGCCAAGAAGGGAGAGCAGCAAATACACCGATCCTGCAGAGCCAACCCCCCTCAGCTCACAGCCATGCCACCATGATGACCAGCCCCATGATTTGGCGATGCCGACCTGGCAAGACTGCTGGATGCCGTGGAGGCCAGACGGGCAGCCCTGTTCACTCAACCCTGCCACAGGGCAGCCACCACCGCCTGGGAGGGATTGGCAGCAGCAGTAAGCTCGAGGAGTGTGACCAGGAGGACCGGCACCCAGTGCCGCAAGAAGGTCAGTGACCACCACCAGCCGGTCAGGTGAGTTTGCACCGGTCACTGTTGCTATACTTATCTGGGGATAAATATGGCAGTCAATATGGTAGCCTTCCTTAATCCTAATTATGTTTGCTCTAGAGTGGCCAGGTATCTTTCGATACCACCACAAGGTTCAAACCCGAATACTGATCAAAGAACCAATGCACCAGTTAGTTAGTTCAAAGTCAATACTATTTATTTACACACACAGTAATATCTACTCATGCACAAAATACCACAAACTAAACTATCTCTAACGCTAACGCCTATACTTAACTTCAGGTGCCCACTCAGTCAGAGGAACAATGGCTGTTGTTCGGATCTGAGGTTGTCGGGTTTGAAGAGGCAAAGGAGAACAGCTGAGGTCGTCCGTCTGATAGCGAGCGTTGACCTTGGACTTACTTGCTCCTGGTGCAGCTGGTGGATGGGTCTCTCCACTTTGAGAGCCGAGTCCAAGAGAGCGATTCTCTCTTGGGGCCTTCTTCTTATCCCCGAAGGGGCTTCGCATGCTTTTGGGTGGGCCTTGAACTTGGCCCCGCTTAATTGGGCCGCATCTTGATCACTGACCAATAAAGGGGTGGGTGCCCTAATGGCTGGGCGTGTCCTAGGTGGCCGTTGCCTTGCTTTGTTTACGCTTTCAGTTTGGGGAACTGGCGCCGGGGTGTCTGGAGATCGGTTGCTTGAGTGTCTTTCCTTTGTTCCCGGAGATGTGCCATTAATATGTTAATTGACCTACAGCTTCAGTCTCGCCGTCTCAATACGCATACAGGCTCTGTGCCTGCTTGCTTTCCTAACATTGTCCATATTTCCCTACAGTCATTGTGATCATTCATTTTGTATTCTGGAAGTGGCCTTCCCAGATGGCTACAGCACCCTCCCTCTCCACCCCCACCCACTTACCCTCCCCCCCCGATACTTCCCATCCCCCGCCTCGTACAGCCCATCTCCCCAAGCCCCATCCCCTGGCAACAATGCCCCTATGTGTCCCCGCAGGAGAAGTGGGCTTATAACTGACAGGTAATGGCCAACATAGTCCTCACCCCCCATGAAAAATGGACCCTGGAGGTCTCAGGCAAGGCCGAGGACAGTGAGGTTGGCACATGGCGAAGAGGTGAGGATCCATCGAACCCCACCCAGATGACATGCCAAACGTGAGATGTTAATGCCATGTAGACTGACCCAATCCTCCCGCTGACCACATGTCTATTCCTCTGCAGGACCTGCAGCCGGTGGCCGGCCCAGCGGGGGTACCCCCCCCTCCCCACCTGCCAAGAGACCACCCCGGAGGAGAGTTCCGAGGATGCCACCAGAACAGTCATGGCACAGCTGTCATCCCCACACTCCACCAGTGCAGAGACACACACCTCGGTGGGCGACAGAGGTGGACAGGCTTCTTGAGCACATCCTGGTGAGCAGCACACAGTTGCAGATGCACATCAGGTGGAGGCAGGAACACCCAGATGAGAGAGCAGTTGAAGGTCTGCTGGATCATAGCTGGGTCCCAGTCAGATGCTGAGCCTCTGGACCAGGTTTACCCGGAGTTGATACAGACAGTAGGGTGTGCCCATGAGATTCACAGGAACGGGGAGTGGTCAATGACACTCCAACAGGTCCATAGACGATTGGAGGAGTCCCAGAGGTTCAGGAGATGTCGCTGGCAATGCATGGCACCGAGACCAACGCGGCTAGGCTGGTGTCTGCAGCAACATGGGTGGAGGTGTCCAAGGCGTGGCTCTGTCGGTGACGGCTATGGCTGAACACCTCGCAGTATGTTCCAGTCGCGAGGTACCCAGTACCAGGATGGCATTGGTTAGGCACTGTGGAGCATTCCCTGTCCCAGCTGGGCACAGCCAAGGCGCTGTGGAGCATGTCCCAGTCTGAGGTGGGCATAGCCGAGGCGTTGCAGAGCATGTCTCGGGCGCTGAGGGGACATGTCTCAGTCACAGTGGGCATTACTAGGGCACTCCAGAGCATGTCCCAGTCAATGCGGTCATCGCCAAGGGCATCGACACCATGCTGCAGACACTGGGGAGCTGCCGGGGCTGGTAGAGCCAGATGGCACAGGGGAAGCCGTTGCTCGAGCCAACTAACCTCTGTCCCAAGGTGAAACCCAGGGCCCAATGGGCACCTACCAGGAAGAGGGGGAATTTGGTGTCAACCCAGAGCCGTCCTACAGAGTGGCCTAAGTTCCACCTCCCTGAAGCTGGCTTCTCGCAGCCAGCAGCAAGTACAGTATGGCGTGGCAGGGCATGTGTCGCCAGCAAGAGTGGCAGGGCCCTCCGGTCCCAGAGCCCCCAGAGGATCTGCGCCAGGGACATCGAAGGTCACGGGACGCGGTAAGCTGAAGGCGGCCTCAATTCTGTTGTGCATTCTGGGGACATATCTTGATGCAGCATTAGCGCATGGAAGGCTAAGCAGGTGGATGATCACGGAAAGGGCACTGGGGCAAGGGGTAAGCGGGAGGTAGGGGTAAGTGGGGGGTCAGGGATAAAGAGGAGGGAAGGGTGGGTGGGTCTGTGAGGGATGGGGTGAGTGGGGCAGCACCATCTGAAAAGTGGGGCAGTTGGGAACGCTTTTCTAAACCATTAAAGTTTGTTGGCCTCGCTCAGTGTGACGTCTCTGGTACTTTGTTCCGTAATGGGGGCCGAGGATAAATCCAATGCCCCATCTCCCCCGTTATGGGTGTCCTGAGCCCCTCCCACTCTGCCCTAACCCCTCCCCCAGCACACCATGTGCAGGTGATAGGTGTGAATGAGCACCCAGCAGACAGGCAGGGGTGAGACTATGGCATTGAATGAGGAGCTCCAGCGCTGAGCTCTCTGCGGGTTATTATCACCCCCCCTGCCCTTGACAGTGACCCGCTGACAGTGCTGACACAGTCACATCATCCTTGTGTGATGTTACACAGACCTTGGCAGGGTGCGAATAGGGAATGGTGGAGGGTGATGAAAGGGAGAGGGTGGAGGGGGAAGGCAGAGGGAAGAGGGGAGGGAGGCGGGGGTGTGAGAGGGGAAACGACCGATGGGGCCACATCCCATTTGAAGCGGGCGAGGATGAAGTTCTCACTGAGCCCTCACTGCTTCGCCATGTCCCCCATCCTCCGGCTGGTCCTGTCGATGCTACCCGGCCGACACCGGGGATAATGCTCTGGGGTCCCAGGTTCGAATCCCACCATGGTAGATGATGAAATTTGAATTCAATAATAATCTACAATTTAAAGATGACCATTAAACCATTGTCGATTGTCGTTAAACCGATCTAGCCTACTAATATCCTTTGGTAGAAATCTTTTTTTTTAAATTTAGAGCACCCAATTCATTTTTTTTCAATTAAGTGGCAATTTAGTGTGGCCAATCCACCTACTCTGCACATCTTTGGGTTGTGGGGGCGAAACCCATGCAAACACAGGGAGAATGTGCAAACTCCACATGGACAGTGACCCAGAGCCGGGATGTAACCTGGGACCTCAGCGCCGTGAGGCAGCAATGTTAACCATTGCGCCACCGTGCTGCCCTCAGGGAAAGAAATACTAACCTGGTCCAGACCCACACAGCAAGGCACGGAAATGGCCTCGCGAGCGACTCAGTTCAAGGGCAATTAGGGATGGGCAGCAAATACCGGCCTGTGTGGTGAAAAATCAGCCCTGCATGATGTCTTTTGGAAAATGTCCAATATCATCCACAGAGTTCAGGTCACATTTCGAATTGGATAAATATTATGGGTTGACCACAAACTTCAGGTCAGTTCACTGGCATTTTGCATATTCACTGACATCTCGGCCAGGATTTTGCATCCAACTTCACCGTGGGCACAAACGTGGGTGACATGGACGCAAAATCCCGCAAGAGTCAGCAAATGAAAATCTCAGGTTAAATCACCACCAGTCAGCTTTTCACCCTCAAAGGGGAATGCAGCTGATGGTCATCTGAGACTATAGGGACTTTACTTTATCTTAAGCTAACCACACACCATCCAGGAAGGATTCCTGCTTATTGCTCTCTAGTGTTCTCTCAACAAGAGTGGAAGACAATTCAGGTAAGTTACAAATGGTTTAGAGTGGTGTAATATTTATCTGAAATAATGGAGCTAATTTCAACTGATGCAATGAAACTAGTGGGCGATATTTCAGTCTTCTTTGGAGCTTGACGGATATTTGCCTCCATTACAGCAATGACTATACTTCAAAAGTACTTAATTGACCCTGATGCTCTTCGACATGCCTTGAGTATGCAGAAGGCATTAATGTGGTGATGATTGGTGGCATCAAAGAAGGTGGATTGAAGTGGACAATGCTGGACTATGATGACTACGGCGTGCCCTTTTAATGTCAGTAACGTAAAGATCGATTGGTATTTCTGAGTGTAAGCACTGCTAGGGTAGCAAGGTGGCACTGCCAAGTTGTAAGGGGCATTGCCAGGGTGCCAAGCAGGTAGTGTCAAGGTGCCCCAGTGCCAGGCTGCCCATGGCAGGGATGGGGCCTGGGCAAGCCCTGTCCTTCACAGGTGGGATGAGGGAGGGGCTCAAGGACCCCTTAAGAGGTAAGTTGGGGCAGTGGGGCAGATCCAGAGGCCACGGTGTGTTGTCCGAGGGGGGTCGAGAAGTCGGGGTAGCATTTAAAAATGCCGCCCAGATCCCTTCCTGCAATGAGCTGAGCTCCTCAGTGCAGGAAATGAGGTAAGTGCGGCCTTGGCGAGGCAGTCCCGACCAAGGCCAGAAAAAAAAACAGAGCCCCGTTTGATTGCGGGGTCGTTCTCGATGCTGCAAGTGCTGAGAAAGACCCCGCTATACGCACTCAAAATGGGACTCGCGTTAAATCGCACCCTATATTTCAGCTAATAATCCAATCAGTTAAAAGATATCTGTGAGTTCCCCATTCTGCTCAATTTCTTTGCAATTGAATGGCATCAGCAAGCCCACTGATGGGGAACTAGATTAATGTAATTTATATCCCTTTAAAATATAATAATGGAGCATTTTCTATCTTGTTTATCTTGAAAACCGAGTATAATGACCACTAATATTTGGTCCATTTCATATATATTGAAAAAAAAGACATGGGGCTCCATTCTTCGCTGTGGGGATTCTCCGTTGCACCAGCAGCACACCCACACCCGGGGATTTCCACACGACATGGGGCTGCCCACAATGGGAAAACACATTGGCCGGCTGGTGGGATGGCGAATCCCGCTGCCAACGGGGGCACGACGCACCAGGTTTCTGGTGCGGCGGGACGGAGAATCCCGCCCATGATTCCTTCTCCTTCTGTTGAAGTAAAGACCATAAGACCATGTGACGTGGGTGCAGAAATAGGCCACTCGGGCCATCATGCCTGCTGCACCATTCAATGGGATCATGGCTGATTTGATATAATCCTCAATTCCACTTTCCCGCCTTATCCCCAAAACCCTTGATTCCCTTTCTGATTAAAAATCTCAAAGACTTGGCAAATGATTTCTATCTCTCTTATTTATTCTAGATATATTCTGTACATCTATTGACACTGAGCAAGACCAGCTTCCCCTGCAGGTTTAATTTAATAGAGCTGCGCAGCTCAAAGTTAGTTGGGAAATTGTGACATGGGAGAGAAAACTGCGCTTTATTTCTTTATTGTCAGAGAAACAGAAATAGATACAGTTAAATCGCTTGATGCAGCAATAGTTTGTCAATGTGATGTATAGCAGTTGTCCACCATTCTTTGCGGCCTCGCTTGCCGTTCTCTCTCTACCTTGTAAAGGACCTTGGAACGTTATACTCTATCGAAATGCAAGCTTTTGCATTGATTTAAAATATGCTGTATCTTTGGTGCACGCATTCAGCCTTGACACGGTGCTAACTGGCACTGCGTTTAAGTGCGTTTAGCACTTTGGGTCAATAAAAACATCAAAGAAATTCTACACCATCATGTCATGTTTATATTGTACTTTTTCCATTTAGTGAAAAGTAATTGTCGCTAAAAAGGCCCCTTCTTATGTAAGTGATAGATTTAGCAAGTCACTTTTTCGGCAGTCATATGTAGAAGGGTCATTTGCAGCAATTTCTCTGTTTTGAAATAATATGCCGGTGAACAAGCAGAAAATAATGATTCACCAGGACCTATTTTATATTTAGTTTTCATCTGTCGAAAGTCCAGAGAGTGAATTTTGGTCCCAACTGCATAACAGTAACAGCAGCACAAAGGCACGATGTCCTCTGGCTTGCCTTCTCTGTCAATAAAGCCTCATTGATTTGAGCAGTTGTGCCAGAAAAATGTGTAAAGCACCAAATTTAGTGCCAAACATATGATCAGATGGTGAATCTGGTTCTCAGATAGCGATCGTCTGCTTTCTCTATGTCTCATTATTGCTTTACTCAGACATGCGTTGGCATTGTGCAGTGCAACAAATCACAGACATGATCCCACTCAAAGTGCTCTCTCATATAAATAGAGACAAAATTAATTTCTCCTTTTGGCTTAAGAACTTTTTTCGGCATTGAAATTGAAGGCGAGACTGATAATGTTCCCATTTTTATTTTATGAGTTTCTATAATGTACTGCCAGCATTTCAAATCCCTTAGTTATCCGAAGCTATAATTATGCTTGACAGTTCTGCATTAGGTAGGGCAGAACTCAAACTATCTATGGTCAAGGATGTTCACAAGCTATATGTTTTAAGCTAACCACACATCATCCGGGTTGGATTCCTGCTTATTGCTCACTAATATTCCGTCTGCAGAGTTAGAAGATAATCTGCTGGTGCAACACAAAAGGTTCTGCTACCAAAAGGGGCAATTAGAGTTTAAGACAGAAACTCACTTACAGGCTGAAAAGGTGGGGATTTACTCATTTCTATTTAGCTGAAGTAATATTATTATGATTATTTCCTTTTGGGCAATCATACCGGTCTATGTTAATGAGCATTGTTTAAGCCAAAACATATTCGCTGGGTTGTCAATCACCTATTCACAATCAAATCATATGAATTTAAAAGCTGCAAGTTATGCAAGTCTGAAATAAGAACATAAACTACTGCCAGCCTGATCGAGGATCTACCTCCAAAATGATATTTTGCCTGCCTTTTATCTTTATATACTGGCTGATCCGTCCATTTCCATTTTCTTTGCGACAGTACTTTCATTGATAGCAGCCAACCGCCAAACACTTGACCTGTCACTTGGATGAGAAGAGGGATGCGATTCACCGGCCGCGTCCCGCCGGAATCGGGACAGCACGCGCTCGGTAGATCCAGCGAGAGACCTCTCCGGATTTCCCGATGGTCTTTACGCCACAATGGGTGGGACACAGGCTTGCAGAGTTACACTCACTTAACTGCTGATGCCAGATCTAATAATAATAATCGCTTATTGTCACAAGTAGGCTCCAATGAAGTTACTGTGAAAAGCCCCTAGTCGTCACATTCCAGCACCTGTTCGGGGAGGCTGGAACAGGAATTGAACCCACGCTGCTGGTCTTGTTCTGCATTACAAGCCAGCTGTCTTAGCGCACTGTGCTAAACCAGCCCCTAATGGGCTCCCGGGATCTACCGGCCTTGCCGAGGAGACACCAGCGGGCGCCATTTAGCACCAGACCCCACAAACGGGAACCATGCTGAAGGGCAGTTGGGGGGTGGGGGTGAGAGTTTCTTCCAGGCAATCCAGGAGTGGTTGGTATCTGGGCAGGGTTGCACTCTGGCACTGCTGATGCCACCCAGGCACCTTGGTACTGCCAGCCAGGCACTGTGGTACTCTGGCAGTGCCACCAGGGCCCCAGGCCGGCAGTGCCAAGATGCCCAGGTGGCATTTTGCCCACGACGATGATTGGGCCTGGGGATGTCCTGCCCATATGAGGTGGGGTTTGGGAGGCACGAAGATCCCCCAACAGGTGAGTTGGGTCATTGGGGAGGGTCTGGGGATCGTGTCGGGTGAGGGGGGTGGGCAAGAAATCAGGGCGTCACTTCCTGCATAGACGAGAGGAGCCCCCCAGTGCAGGAAATGCGACTGAGTGCCGCCTTAGCGGGAAATTCCCTGCTGGGGCCCAAGTGAAAGAGTGCCGTTAGATAATGGGGTCTTTCCCGGCGCAACAAGCGCCAGAAACGACCGCACTAACCCCGCCCAAAATTGTCTCTTTTTTTCCCGCGAATTCATGCCTGTGGCCTCAAGGCTCATTACCACCATATTCAGGGCGACTGGCAAAGCAGTCGTGTGTATTAATATTTAATTCTTTGGAATGGACTGTTTACAACTATAATGGAATTCCTGATTTGTAATTCAATTATTTTGGCCCCACTGTCGAACTGTTGGAAGATAATCCGCTTACTGATCATCCAGACTTTATTCTGTCTTGTCACTCGCCACAGTCACACGAAATGGCTTCTGCACTGCTAGGAGCAGCAGGGGGTTGAACATTTAAATGACGTAACATGGCACTTATCATTTGTAATAGAAAACCGTAAAGAGAGGCTGAAATGGATTTAACCAGTCGCCCAGAGCAAAATCCAGTCCAAAGCCGATAATAAAAACCAAAACACAGTGATAATTCAAAATAAAAAGTTGTTCCAATGCTGATGAACAAGATAATTTTGGCATTACTCTTATTATTAGTCAGGGGTGGCCACATTTTGACCCCTAATGCACACAGAAATCCCATGAGGACTCGTCCACTGGTCAAGTAATCATTGCAATCATTGGGGTTGGTGTGAAGTTGCATTTCAATGTGAAAAACTCAAGTTTATTACAGATATTTATTGCAACCAGGTTATTTGTGGTTTTACAGCCAGTAACACCAATCTGTTCAATTTGCAATGCACATTACATGTAGCCCGATGGGATAGGGTACATATATTTTCCAACGTCTAGTCACAAACATCTTGCATTCGGTATCCTTCAATGTCCAATTCCTTAAACAGCAACAACTTGCATTTGTGAAGGGTTCTGTACAAGTGCAAAACTGTAAATCACTGTTGTTGAAAGACGCGGCAAGAAGCATCTCAGGGTTCTTTGCTGTTGATGAGATGATCAGAGGGAGGCACGGATTAATGCCAATTAAAACTACACCACCACTGTAGCCCCGGAGGGATATTTGTCAGTTTTTCTGTTTCAAGTTGTGCTTTGTTTGTCTGTAATGTTTCATTTTAAATATAGTATGATGAAAAGAATGGTGGTTAAGCATACTATCACGCAGTGCAATGTCTAGGTTATAGCAATTCAGAATGAAATCGACCAGACTGAAATGAAAATGCTCCCTTTATGGATTTCAGTAAGTACTACACCGAGATAGTTCTTTATTCAACACATTTGTGATCTGCATATTGCACTGCTATTTCCCAAAAATGTATCTGTCAGGAATTCATATTCTAATAGAGAGATTCCATATACTTTTGCAGACTTCAATTGTAAAGAAAATTGCAATTAGTTTGTATTAACAGAGATGGTCGAAGAAGTGGAAACAGTATAACTGAGGTATAATTTTATAGATATTTCATAGAATTTACAGTGCAGAAGGAGGCCATTCAGCCCATCAAGTCTGCACCGGCCCTTGGAAAGAGCACCCCACTTAAGTCCACACTTCCAACCTATCCCTGTAACCTAGCAACCCCACCCAATCTTTTTGGATACTAAGGACAAGTTAGTCATTCCACCTAACCAGGGCCGGCTCAAGGCACCGGCAACTCGGGCAGTCGCCCGGGGCACCATGTGCTAGGGGGCGCCAGACTCGGGTCCCGCGCATGCGCAGTTGGGCCGGTGCCAACCAGCGCATGCGCGGTGGCCGCCCTCCCCCAGGGCGGCCCCGCCCCCCCCCGCTCGGTCCGCTCTCCCCACCCCCCCCCACGGTCGCCCCCGCCCCCTCCTCGGGTCTGCCCCCTCCTCGGGTCCGCCCCCCCCCTCGGGTCCGCCCACCCCGCCCCCCCCTCGGGTCCGCCCCCCCCGCGGGTCCGCCCCCCCGCCCCCTCCTCGGGTCCGCCGCCCCCCCGCCCCCCCCTCGGGTCCGCCGCCCCCCCTGCCCCCCCTCGGGTCCGCCGCCCCCCCCCCCCCCCCCCCCTCGGGTCCCCCCCGCCCCCCCCTCTCGGCCCCGCCCCCCCCTCTTGGCCCCCCCCTCTCGGCCCCCCCCCCCTCGCCCCCCCCCCTCGGCCCCCCCCCCTCTCGGCCCCCCCCTCGGCCCCCCCCTCGGCCCCCCCCTCTCGGCCCCGCCCCCCCTCTCGGACCCCCCCTCTCGGCCCCGCCCCCCCCTCGGCCCCGCCCCCCCCCCTCTCGGACCCCCCCTCTCGGCCCCGCCCCCCCCTCGGCCCCCCCTCCCTCTCGGCCCCGCCCCACCCTCTCGCCCCCCCCGCCCCCAAGGGCGCCGAAGTTCAGCTTGCCCGGGGCGCCAGCAACCCTAGGGCCGGCGCTGCACCTAACCTGCACATCTTTGGACTGTGGCAGGAAACCAGAGGACCAGGAGGAAACCCACGCACACACGGGAAGAACGTGCAGACTCCGCACAGTGACCCAAGCTGGAAATCGAACCTGGGACCCTGGAGCTATGAAGCAACTGTGCTAACCACTAATCAAATTACAACTATTTTTATCAACTGAAATAATTCAGTTAGCTGGAACGGGTAGAGTGGGTGTAGCTAGAAAATGGTTTCCATTTTAGTCACTTCAGTGACCGAATGTGGAACTTGGCTGAAATTCACTCGCATAAAATGGCCATGGTGGGAGGGGGGGGCTACTCCTGCCTGGCCAGGGTAACTTTGGCGAAATTAAGAGCGACAGAAATCAGGTAAAGAGAGTAAGTTGCCAAAGTTACAGCAGGCGAGAGGGAGAATCCCAAAATTAATCTTACCCCCCTCCCGCCCCTTCAGTTACACTGAAATTATTTTCAAATTAAATGATAGTGCAGTTCGACGCTACTACGTTTAGCGGGTCACATGTAAATGATAGATTCACAATTGAGGGGTAAGCAGGTCAGAATTGAGGTTTAAGGCTTTGCCCTATCAGCAGTGTTGGTTTGTTGGCAACAAGGATAGTTACTGGTCATGTTTGTTGCTACTTAACATGCTACTAACACTTAAAATAGTGAATGCATGAGCCTGAAGAAAACTACTGGGGAGGAGGTGACGCAGTGGTATTGTCACTGGACTAATAACCCAGAGACCCAAGACCCTGTGGATCTGAGTTCGAATCCCACCACGGCAGATGGTGAAATTTGAATTCAATAAAAAAAGAATCTGGAATTAAAAGTCCAATGATAGCCATGAAACTATTGTTGATTGTCGTAAAAGCCCACCTAATCCGCTAATGGAAGGAAATCTGCCCTCTTTATCTGGTCCGAAGTACATGTGACTCCGCGACAATGTGGTTGAATCTTAAATGCATTTAGGGATTGGCAATAAATGCTCGCCCCAGCCAGTGAATAAGAAACAATTAAAGGCCAATGGTGAAGTACAAAATCAGGATGACTCACGTCTTCATACACTCCTACCCACCTCCTTCCACTTATCATTTACCACAAATAGTTCCCCACCTCTGATTAATGCCACAAAGATGGCAAGGTGTCACCATCTTGACATGAACGAACTGGAAAATCACTTTGTGACAGGCATTGCAAAAAAATAGATTAAAACATTATTGAAATAACCAAGGAAAAGTTTATCTCAGCCTGCATTTACACATTCACATTTCAATATTAGCCCACTTTCCATCAACAGTCGAAAATTGTAGGGTAAATCTCCGACGGAGTCAGTGCCTGACCTGATAGCAAGATAAGCGTTTATATGTATCTTTAGTGTCGTAAAACATCCTAAGGCACTTCAACGAGACATAAGGAGGTAAGACCCCCATCCTCCAAGGAGATTCAGGTCCAGTTAGTCCCTGACTCTGAACTGAACACTGCAATTCTCACAGAAAGCAGGATCACTTTTCACCACCAGTTAGATGCAGCCTAATAGCTGTAGTGAAACTGATTTGAGGATTTGCACAGTGGTGCAGTGGTTAGCACTGCTGCCTCACAGTGCCAGGGACCCGGGTTCGATTGCAGCCTTGGGTGACTGTCTGTGTGGAGTCTGCACGTTCTCCCTGTGCCTGCGTGTGTTTCCTCCGGGCGCTCCGGTTTCCTCTCACAGTCCAAAAATGTGCAGGTTAGGTGGATTGGCCATGCTAGATTGCCCTTTCATGTCCAAAGATGTGCAGGTTAGGTGGGGTTATGGGGTTACTGGGACAGGGCGGGGAGTGGACCGAGGAAGGGTGCTCTTTCAGAAGATTGGTGCAGACTTGATGGGCCGAATGGCTTCCTTCTGCACAGTAGGAATTCTATGGTTCTATAAAATAACCCCATCCACAGGACAGTACCCAAAACTATGTAGAAAGGGAAACCATTATTAGAAATAAGCAAACTATATATTTGCTGATGATCATCAAAGTATGAAAAGAATTTGATGATGGTGTCAGCGTGGGTGCACCCAAATATTACCATAGAACTGCAGGACATTGGTCACAGTTCTTTGGGTCTAAATATAGCAGCAGGTCATCATACATGAACCTACAATGTCATCTCTTGATCTAGTGAGACTTTGAGGGAAGCTGACACATTTATCACTGCGGTAGTCAGCTCGGACGATATTCAAAGCACACCGTTGAAAGCCAGACTCACACAGCAAAACAAAAGGACTGATACTGCCCCTTTAGGCCTGCTGAGCTTATTGAAAGTGCTGCCACCAGTCAGACATCATTAACTGCTCAGGTACCATCACCCACTCGCTCCAAGGCTTGGTTAATGCAGATAGATGCATTGACAGTACACAATGCAAGTGTCTTCCATTTGATGTGCTCAGACACCACCTGCAGGTTGTGTGCATAACTACAGGATTGCTTTTGGCGGCAGCTTTCTTGACCAAATAACCTTGAACCATAATCATTTGTTATTTGAATAATTGTTATGATGGTCCCTTCTGTGTTTTGGGGTTTTCCCCTCAGAGTTGAAGTTGCTTTCATCATGCAAATAATTTGAGCCTGCGATTAAGTATCAGTGGCATGTAATCACACAGTGCTTAACAAAGGCACATGTGGAAAATTAGTCAAATAATTGAATGTGTCAAAAACCTTGCTTTCTTCTGTGCGAGATTGTTTCCCCCCTTATTCTTCTGACAATATTACTTAAATATTTCATGAGCGCTCTGCTACTTGCTCCACACAATGGAATCATCTCCTGGGACACATGTAGCTTATGTAACATTACACTGCACAAAGCAAAGCTTTTAAAAGCTTCATTTCATGCTGCATGCACAGTCCTTTAAAGAGCAGTGGCCTTATTGTTTGACATATACCTGGTCCTAGTGTTACATCAATACTGCAGATTTGTAGGCATTTCCTGAACATTTGCAGTTGCAAAAAATGCACGGAATGTTGCGTTGCCTTTATTTTTCCAAATTACATTGGTGCAGAATGTCATTCCAGCGCTGCAAAAACTGGGTGGTTGTGCCCACTGGCATCTTATCCCTCCCCCTCTGGGCCTTGAGTTGAACTGGGCCAGCCCAGAGGGATGAATATCTCTTGAGTGCTCCACCTGAAGTGAGCTGGCAAAGCCTCCTCCCTGCTCTACAACAAGTCGCCCTTGCACCGAAGACATTGGGCATGAAGATAAAGTTGCACTGAAAACGAACGCAGAGTGCAGGAAACTTTATTCTGCATCCTTGATCCAGCGTCTCTTTTTGAACAAAAAAACAAGCAGAAAGCTGCATTCGGGAAAGAGGTCTGTGGTCTAATTACTCAAATTCAGAATGCTACTAACACCTGAGGTGAGTGTAAAATGGGGCATATTTTACATAATGTTACTCTACAGACAGTTAGTGATCTCATCATATTGAAATGATTCGATGACTAACAAAATGAATGAGGCACACTTGCCCCTTTGAGATAGGCCCCAGTTAGAATTGGATTGGATTTGTTTATTGTCACGTGTACCGAGGTACAGTGAAAAGTATTTTTCTGCAAGCAGCTCAACAGATCTTTCAGTACATGGGAAGAAAAGGGAATTAAACAGAATTCAAGAAAATACATGAGAATACATAATAGGGCAACACAATATATACAATGTAAGTACATAAGCATATTACAAGATTGAAGAAAAGCAGCACTCAATGGGTAAGTATTGGATACATTTGGGAGCACAAGCTGGCGGTGGTAGATTGGTCACATGGTCAGGCAGGATTCAGATGGGGTATCTGATTTTATTACCACCTGATCCCTGAAAGAGTAGATTTTCACCCCTATTACTTTAATGTTAAGCATTATAAACACATATTCAGTAATTTTCCCACGGCAGAATCTCATGCTGAAATTGATCCCTAATTTGCATTGCAGTCTTTGAATAAACTGTGCCTGGGTGTGCAAATTTTATTTAAAAAGTCCTCGGGTGGATTAAAGGGAGAAACATTATATTTTTTCTCAATGAACTGACAGAAACTTCCCCAGTGACTTTTTTCTGTTGTGTAAATTGGGCAGCATTTCTCACTTCATCTTTTCATGTTGTGAGACAGAGAGAGGAGGCTTTTCCAGTAAGTGAGAACAAGTCTTCCTCATTCCAGCTACAGGGAAGTTTCAATCTATTTAAAGTTTCACTTTACATCAGTATGATTTCACAGATTTTCCTTTGCACACTGTTTAAGCTAAATAAATTAACTGCTTATGGACTTAAAGTGATGTATTGAGAAATCACTTTTTGGCTGCCAAATGGAACAGGTTGCACGAACAGTCCCACAGTTGGAGAGCAGGTAATCAAGTGAATGCTTGAGAGAAAGCTTTGCCCTTTCCAAAGTGTTACCTCCTGTAAGGTTTGTGAGCAGGGAGCTCGTAGTAGTTCTGCAGTGTAGTTTCAGAATTCAGATAATATATGTTCCTGTTTCCAAAGGTAAGAGGTATGGGGCAGCCAGGGAGATATGGGACGGGGTTTACCAGCTGTTCACACTGGCGGGAAATTCCAGTCCCACGCCGGCGCACGGGTTTCCCGGCGATGAGGGGTGCTGTCAGCGGGAAATCCCATTGACAATGGAGGGACCAGTAGATCCTGCTGCCGGGCCACCTCCCCCTCCGAAAAACATGCAGCGGGATGGTCGGTAAATCCCACCCATGGAGTCAGATCACAGAACATCCATGATCTTATTGAGTGGCAGAACAGGTTTGAGGGGTTAAATTGCCCACATAGGTTCCCACATTTTTTCGTTCTTATTGAAAGAACTACGGGGGGTGATTCTCCGAGCCTTGCGCGGGGCCGGAGAATCGCCCCAACACCAGTGTGCGATTCTCTGAGGTGCGGAGAATCCACGCCATTTGCACAAGCGCGTTTGGTGCGGCGCTGGCTGCGGGCCGATGGAATCGGCGGGGCCGCTGATTCACCAGCCCGGATGGACCAAGCGGCCGCGCGGATACGAGAGTCCCGCCGCCGCTGTTCACCCCTGGTCGCTGCCAGCGGGAACTCGGCGTGAATGGTCAAGGGGCGGCCTGGGGGGGGGGGGGGGCCTCCGTCCCCGGCGGGAGCCTCTGATGGCGTCTGGCCCCACCAATTTGCGGGCCAGCCTACAGACCCCCCCCCCCCCCCCCGGGTCTACTTCCCGGCGCATTCGGCCCCAGAACACCGACGCCATGTTGGTCAGGGCTGGCGCGCTAAAGAAGTCCCCCGCGTATGCGCAGGTTGGCGCGGCCCAACTGCGCATGCGTGGGTTGGCGTGGCGCCTATTTGGTGCCAGGAAGGGAGGCTGGAGCGGCGTGAGCCACTCCAGCGCCGTGATGGCCCCCTATGGGGGCCAGAATCGGTTGTCCCCGCGCCCGTTTCGTGCCATTGTGAAACGCAAAGGCATTCACGACGGCGCGAACACTTGGGCGTTTTTTAAAAATTGGATGATAGATTTGAAAACTAGGCACAGGAGTGTGTGCCAATCAATCATCAATCCCTCTCCATCAATCAATTAGATTATGGGTGATCTAAGCTCAAAACAATTTTCCCACCTTTGCTCCATATCCTTCAGCACCCTCACCTAACAAAACCTCCACCTATCGCAGACTTGAAAACTCAAAGTGAACAGCATTAACAGCTAGCCCAGGGAACAAATTTTCACTACCCTCTCTGTGTAAAAGTGCTTCCTGATTTCACTCAGAAATGGTCAACCACGAATGCAGTACATTTAGACAAAGTTCTTGATTCCTCCACCAGAGGAAATGATTTCTTTAAATTTCCCTAATCAAATCTTTTTGACATTTGAAACACAAATCATTTCTGCTACTTTGTAACACTCTCCAACCAATCTATTAATCGTTGCTTTTTTTTGCTAATTTTGAATTGCACATGTCGAAAGAATAATTACTGGAAAGTATTTTTAATTTTAACACCAGCTGGTTGTGCACAAGAAAGGTGGGCAACGACAAAACAAAAACAAACAACTGTATCCAAGGTTATGATGTTTAATCAAGTTATTCAACAGTAACAATGCTGATGAGAGATAATTGGCTGTAGATCGGGAAAATATCCATTGTGGCCCATTTTCAAATATAACATACAGGATTTTATTTATGCTTCAGATTTTGCATCGACTGCATTTTTATGGATCACCCACATGCCTACTGGTGCCTACTAACTGTGATTCAGAGCGTGTTGGTGGCAGATGGTCTGAAGTGTGCATGTGATTGAGAGTATTAGTGACACATCTTAATTCAGGACACATTGGAAGATCTGGGATGGGAGTCTCTGTCGGCCGACGCCAAAATCAGAAAAGGCGATTGGGCGGAGAATCAGTTTTGATGGTAACATCGTGGTGGGCTCCAGGTTCACGCCAAATCGCAATTCACCGGTGCCTCGACAGCGTCATCAATGGGTTCCACTCGGCACATACAGTGAACACCTTTTGCACATCATTAGTGAGCCTGACTGGTATTCTCCGGGGCGTCCACGATGCTCCACCTCCACCGGGGGAATCCCTGACGGCGTGATTCACTTGTGCTTTTAGAAATAGGGAAACAGACGTCGTGGCTGACGAGGGAGAGAGAGGAGGTGGGACATGCAGAGGCGTAATCGTAGGCTGCCAGTCCTGACACTGGGGGAAGGGGTGTGGGTCCTGCCAGTGCCGGATAGGGGGTGACTGGGGGCGGGCCATGGGGCCGGGGTGACCCCCACGGGATTGGGGTGGTGCCCAGGACTGTCATTGCCACGGCCTGCAAGGTAGCCATCTTGCTCTGCACCCCACTGACCACCCATCATGGCCGATGGTTCTGAAGAGTGCCATTGGCCATATGGGTGCCCCCACCCCACCACCCCTGCACCCCAGCCCCCACCCACCACCCCTGCACCCCACCGCCGCACGCCAGCCCTCACTCTACACCCACCACCTCTGCACCCCACCCCCGCATCCCACCCCCGCACCCCACCCACCATCAGAGCACCTCCCCCTACCGGCAGGGCATCACATGGCCCGCCCAAGGGCAATACCCACAGTAACCTCTGCAGGGGGGTGCCGTGTGGGGGCCTCGGTGCAGACTGCTGGAAAGGGCAGTACCAGCTGATGGTACCTTTGGTAGCAAGGATGGGTGCCAGGGCCAGAGGCCCACAGGGCTGGGCACCAATGGGGCCAGGGGAACAGGGAGACATGCGGGGCAGGGTCCGCAGTGACAACGAGAGCCACCATGTAGCCCGCTGGATCTGGTTGGGCACGGGATTATGCACCATGCTACCATGTTGGTCTTTCATCCCCTGCAGGCAATGGATATTGGAATACAATCAGCAATGGTGACCTTCCTCCTGATCGCCGCAGCCCTAGGGCTGTACAAGTTGAAGCTGCTCGAGAAGGAGGAAGCTGCAGCAGTGGAGCCTGCACCAGAGGATGGAGAATTGGCCGCCCAACAGGCCAAGGACACGATGCAAAGGAGGCGCCACATGAGGCCCCATGTGTAAAGGCAGCGCATGTCATTCGAGGACCTTCTGGATTGGGCTTGCCGTCGAAGACTCCGACTGAGCAGGAGGACTGTGTGACATATCTGCCGGATCATGGTGCACCTGTGTGGGAACTGGGGAAGGCACCCGCTCCCGGTGGCCATCAAGCTGACGGTCGCCCTGAATCTCTATGGAATAGAGTCCTTCCAGGCACCAAGTGGGGACTGTCTGGGATCTCACCGAACTCGGTGCACAGGTCTATCCGCGCCATCACAGAGGCAGTGTGTGGTAGTCAGCACAATACAACCATCTCAATGTGGACTGAGCCTACCAGGGTGCCCGGGCAGCGGGGTTCGCCGCCATTGCAGTTGTGCACGACCTTCTCCTGTGGTGGGAGGGGACAAAAAATGCACAGTGTAAGACAGTACGATCCATGTAGTCCAGGGGTGGGTAATTTGTGTCTTCAGGGCACCCGGTCATGACGGCCGATATGGATGCCGGCATGTGGTGCAGGATGGAGGTTCGGGCCGCCCTCCTGGTTGGGGGGGGGGGGGGGGGGGGGATGTGGCTTGGTGCAAGGGTAACAGTGCTGATTACTCACCCTGGCTGCCCTGAGGAGGTTGTGCAGTTTTGTTTACAGGACAGCTGGTCAGTCCAGAGGGTGTTGGCCACGGCACTGACCATCTCTGCTACCTACGCCCAGGACCAGCAAACACCGGTGGCTTGCATTCCTTCCCACCCCGGGGTACAGGATGGCCCACCTCTCCTCCACGGCATCCAGCAGGGTGTCTAGTTCTGTGTCGGTGAATCTCAGGGCCATGCATTTTGCTGCCACCTTGTTAGCTGGGAATGTGTGCGTGGAGAGTGAAGTGCGTTTATGCGGCTGCAGCTTGTCAGCCTCAAAGAACAAAGAACAAATAAAAGTACAGCACAGGAACAGGCCCTCCAAGCCTGCGCTGACCATGCTGCCTGTCGAAACTAAAATCTTCTACACTTCCGGGATCCGTATCCCTCTATTCCCATCCTATTCATGTATTTGTCAAGATGCCCCTTAAATGTCACTATCGTCCCTGCTTCCACCACCTCCTCCGGCAGCGAGTTCCAGGCACCCACTCCCCTCCTTAGTGTTAATCCTGGACCCGGCGAATCCGGCACTTATTCTCATTGGAACAGATTGTGTTCCATGTGGCGCCAGTGCTAGCCCCTTAACAGCCATTGAATTGGTCCAGGTGCGGCTCCAGTTTTGCTGTCGTAGAACTCCACTAATCCTGCTCTGGCGTCAGCACTTAGTCTCAGGAACGGAGAATCCGGCAGCTGGTGTTTCACAACCTCTATCTCTATGTTATTTGTTTCCTTCCGACTCTTTTCCTCTCAGATGCAAAACATGGTTTTGCTTGAGAAATCCTACAATGCCTCCCATGGTTTTGCTGATACACTGTGGCTGATAGCAGGAATTTATCGTGATGGGAGCTGCAGATAGAAACCCACATCCGTTCAGCTTTGTGGTATTCGGCATTAATACACCGGCGTCTTGTGATACTGGAATGCTGCAGAGCTTCCCATATCATTTATCTGCTTTCTTTTTCCATTCAACTTGACGTGCTGTATCGATGCATGTACCATGGGAAATAACCAGTTTAGATTTACTAGCTTTATATTCTGATCTTTTTTAGTTAGATATTAGGACTGAATGTCGAGGGTATTGATCCGATTCTTGCAAGTTGTGCAGTCGTTGATTTTATAAGACTGGCAAAACATTTGTCGATTTTGACTCATTTAATAAAAAAATCTTTCATTTTAAATCGTATAAAATGTAAAATTCCATGAGGATTGTCTCATGCAGTATTTTTAAGGGGGAGGCAATAGCAATAGCAGTATTGGCAGTGGATTAGCAATCCAGAGACCCAGGATAATGCCCTTGTTCAAATCCCACATCAACATTCATCGAGATTTGAATTCCATACAAATCTAGAATTAAAAGTCCAATGATGACTAGGAAATCATTGTCAATGGTTGTAAAAACCCATCTTGTTCACTAATGTCCTTTGGAGAAGAAAATCTACCATCCTGTAGAAACCAACTATTTTCTAATACACCTGATAGGTAAAAGGTAGCTATTTAGCATAAATATTAAGCCCCAGTTTTAAATACCCATTTTAAATTTATTTATTTTATATATATATATTTTTTTTTATTAAGGGGCAATTTAACGTGGCCAATCCACCTACTCTGCACATTTTTGGGTTGTGGGGGCGAAACCCACGCAGACATGGGGAGAATGTGCAAACTCCACACGGACAGTGACCCAGAGCTGGGATCGAACCTGGGACCTCAGCGCCGTGAGTCAGTAGTGGTAACCACTAGGCCACCGTGCTGCCCTTCCCATTTTAAATTAAGGATTTCAGGACTCATAACCTCAGGTCATGATTAAAACACATAATTCAACAGAGACACAAAAAATCCTGACACACACATAAGCAGTAGAGATTAAAACAAAACCTTTACTGGGCAAAAATGAGAAAGCCACTGTTTTAACAAATATAATTTCTAAGACAGTTTGACAGTATACTTGTGCTGTACCATTTATAAGATTAAGGACATAGCAACGCCATAGTAACATGAAGGCTCCATTATTCATAATGCGGATAACAGCTAAGTCAGCAGAAGACCAGTTAAACTGGTTGCAATAACAGCACAGAATCGCATTCCATAACATGCACAAGTATTCAGACATGAAACATTTAAAACTAATGTTGCACATTGAAGATTGACAGCTAACCGTCAAATCAAACTCATTTGATTCTAACCCAAACTAATTAGAATGAATTAGAGGTGGTGATAGACGGCTATAGACTGATATGATTGTGTATAACTGTGAGGATCCGTCTGGCCATTTTTATTCATGAATCATCTATACTTTGATCTAAACTATTCGCTGTCTCTATACTTTCACTTTCCCACTCTAACTCTTGAAGTAAATGCAAGCTGTTTTGCCGTAAGCAAGAAACCATTTCTATATTATTTTGAAAGTTAAATTGTGTACAAGTTGCTTCTCTTTAAGTCCTTTTTGCTAGCCGGATGTATTAGAGAATAAGATTTAAGTGACTCTCAATTGTAATCAAATAAGGGCAGCACGGTGGCGCAGTGGGTTAGCCCTGCAGCCTTACGGTCCCAGGTTCGATCCCGGCCCTGGGTCACTGTCTGTGTGGAGTTTGCACATTCTCCCCGTGTTTGCATGGGTTTCGCCCCCACAACCCAAAAATGTGCAGGCTAGGTGGATTGGCCACACTAAATTGCCCTGTAATTGGAAAAAAAATGAATTGGGTACTCTAAATTTTTTTTTTTTAAATTGTAATCAAATAGAGGCAATAAATGATTGTTATTTGCACCCCAGAAGTTTTAACTCAAATTTCTACTGAGTTTTAGTGTCGCAAGTGCCACTAGATCCGCATGGTAGATCTCTCTACACATCCTTGCCTTGTCTGCCTTACATGTGACTCCAGGTCCACAGCAATGTGGTTGATGCTTAAATGTCCTCACAAGCCACTCAGTTCAAGGGCAATTAGGTATGGGCAACAAATGTGGTCCAGCCAGCAATGGCCACAACCCATGAATTAGTTTTAATTATTTTTAAAGTTTTAAATCGAAGAGGCTCGAGGCAGGGATATACAAGCTGTCCTATAATTGTGTCAGATAAAGTGACCCTCAAAACCTAGGCAAACCAATCCTGCTGGTCATTAGGTACTGATTCACCCTGTTTGAAGTTTGTGAGCCTGAAAGGTGTGCTTTCTTTTCACAGTTTTCTCACTGAAGGGGAAATCCACAATCAGAACGTAAATATCTGTTAATATCAGCAACTTAAAATGCATGGGATTATCTATTTAAACTTTCTCCTATGACTCCAGGGGCTCCAATTATTTGTCCCATAAAGGCAGAAAGTTTGGGCCTCCAGCTCCAAGTTGCAGGAAACGCCACAGAAATTCTAATTTGTTCTCCAGTGTTCCCATAACCATTTTTAAAAAAAACAAAGCCTCTAATTCTAATGTCTCCTCTCATTGCTCCATCAGCAGATTGGTAGAATTCTCTGACAGATGCATTTACACCCCTGCCCCTCGAGGTTCTGATACTCCCCCACTCCCACTGGAATTATAATCGGATGCCAGGCAAAATGCAGCTTGATTTCGGGGCTGAGAGCTGCATAGTATTCTTTCCTGGACCCCACCAAACAAATGGATAGCCAAATCCCACACAGTTATAAAGTCCCGATCTGCACCATAGTGCAACATGATATTCTGAATAATCAATTCATTTTTGTACAAATGGAATATATCATCTAGTAGGCTGTAGGTCAGGCAAATAGGGTGCATTTTATCGTTAGTAAACTCCGTGAACAAGTGTACTTGGACATAATCTACCAGAAGTATGAATGGAGGTCACATACACCCTAAAGTGGCTGATTTAGCTCACTGGGCTAAATCGCTGGCTTTTAAAGCAGACCAAGCAGGCCAGCAGCACGGTTTGATTCCCGTATCAGCCTCCCCGGACAGGCGCCGGAATGTGGCGACTAGGGACTTTTCACAGTAACTTCATTGAAGCCTACTCGTGACAGTAAGCGATTTTCATTTCAAGTGAAAATGGCTTTAACTGCAATATGTTGATGAATTCCCACTGACACCGTGCAGACATCTAAAAAAAAATCAAAGTGTTTACCCCAGAGGTTTACCCTTTCATCAATTCATCCAAATAACAAGGCATCTAAGTTGATTGATAATGTGGCGAATTGAATCTCATTTAGCATTCATTCCTATTATGATCTTTAGGCTGCTTTTGAAGTCGTTTTGGAGCTTTTGTTTTTCTCACAAGAGTTTTTCCTTGTCACTAAGTTGCTGATAGTCAATCACTCCATGATTTTTAGTCCTGCAATTTCTTTGGTGTGCTCTATCTTACCGGTACCAACGACATAGGTAAGAGAAGGGACGGGGATTTAAAACTGGAATTTAGGGAGCTAAGGTGGAAGCTGAGAGCCAGGACAAACCATGTTGTCATCTCTGGTTTGTTGCCGGTGCCACATGCTAGTGAGGTGAGAAACAGGGAGAGAGTGCAGATAAACATGTGGCTGCAGGGATGGTGTAGGAGGGAGGGTTTCAGGTATGTGGATAATTGGAGCACATTCTGGGGAAGGTGGGACCTGTACTGACAGGACGGTTTGCACCTGAACAAGAGGGGCACCAATATCCTGGGAGGGAAATTTGATACGGCTCTTCGGGGGGGGGTTTAAACTAATTTGGCAGGGGGATAGGAAAACGAGCTGTAGTCCAGAAGCCAGTGTTGAGAGTAGTGAGGTACCGAGGAGGGTATCAAGGTTGCAGGAGTGTACCGGCAGACAGAAATGTGGGTTGAAGTGTGTCTACTTCAATGCAAGGAGCATCCGGAATAAGGCAGGTCAACTTGGAGCGTGGATTGGTACTTGGGACTATGATGTTGTAGCCATTGCAGAGACATGGGGTGGGATTCTCCAACCCACCCGCCGGAGAATCGCCCAGGGCCGGCGCCAATCTCGCCCCCACCGTGTCCCAAATTCTCCGCCACCCGAGATTCGGCGGGGGTGGGAATCGCGCCGCGCCAGTCGGCTGGCCCCCTGCGGCGATTCTCCGGCCCGCAATGGGCTGAAGTCCCGCCGCTGACAAGGCTCTCCCACCGGCGTGGATTAAACCACCTACCTTACCGGCGGCATTGGCGGCACCGGTGGGCGCCAGGGTCCTGGGGCGGGGGCGGGGGCGGGGCGTACTGACCCCAGGGGATGCCCCCACGGTGGCCTGGCCTGCGATTGGGGCCCACCGATCGGCGGGCTTCACCATGGCGGAGGCAGAAGAGACCCCCTCCCCTGCGCATGCGCCGGTATGATGCAGCAGCCGCTGAAGCTCTGGCGCATGCGTGGACTTACGCCGGCTAGCGAAGTCCTATTGGCCCCAGCTGGCATGGCGCCAAAGGCCGTTCACGCCAGCCGGCAGAGCGGGAACCACTCCGGCATGGGCCTAGCTCCTCAATGTGAGGGCTTGGCCCCTAAAGATGCAGAGACTTCCGCACCTTTGGGGCGGCCCAGCGCTGGAGTGGTTCACGCCACTCCAACACACCGGTTTCCCCGCCCCGCCAGGTAGGGGAGAATCCCGGCCATGGTTCGAACAGGGACAGGAATGGTGGTTGGACGTTCCGGGGTATAGATGTTTCAGGAAGAGTAGGGAAGGTGGTAAAAGAGGTGGAGGAGTAGCATTGTTAATCAAGAATAGTTTAACGGCTGCAGAAAGGCAGTTCAAAGGGGATCTGCCTACTGAGGTAATATGGGCCGAAGTTAAAAATAGGAAAGGAGCGGTCACATTGTTAGGAGTTTTCTAGGTCCCAAATAGTAACAGTGATGTGGAGGAAGAAATTGTAAAACAGATTATGGACAGGTGTGGAGGTCTCAGGGTAGTTTTCATGGGTGACTTTAACTTTCCAAATATTGATTGGAATCTCTATAGGTCGAACAGTTCGGATGGGGCAGTTTTTGTACAGTGTGTGCAGGAGGGTTTCCTGACACAATATGTGGATAGGCCGACAAGAGGGGTGGCCACATTGGATTTGGTACTGGGTAATGAACCGGGCCAAGTGTTAAATTTGTTTGTGGGAGAGCACTTTGGAGATAGTGACCACAATTCGGTGTCTTTCACTATTGCAATGGAGAGGGATAGGGCCATACGGCAGGGCAAGGTTTATAATTGGGGGAGGGGTAATTTTGAAGTGATTAGGCAAGAATTAGGGAGCATAAGATGTGAACAGAAACTGTCAGGGAAAGGCAGAGATGAAAAGTGGAGCTTGTTCAAGGAACAAATACTGCGTGTCCTTCATAGGTATGTCCCTGTCAGGCAGGGAGGAAATGGCCGTGTGAGGGAACCATGGTTCACAAAAGAGGCTGAATGTCTTGTCAAGAGGAAAAAGGAAGAGTATGTAAGGATGAGAAAACAAGGCTCAGTTGGGTCGCTTGAGGGTTACAAGGTAGCAATGAATGAGCTAAAATAAAGGGCTTAGGAGAGCTTGGAGGGGGCATGAGAAGTCCTTGACGGGTCGGATCAAGGAAAACTCCAAGGCGTTTTACTCTTATGCGAGAAATAAAAGAATGACCAGGGTGAGGGTAGGGCCGGTCAAGGACAGTAGTGGGATATTGTGCATGGAGTCAGAAGAAATAGGAGAGGCGTTGAATGAATACTTTTCTTCAGTGTTCACCAAGGAGAGGGGCCATGTTTTTGAGGATGAGAGTGTGATACAGGCGGGTAGGCTGGAGGAGGTAGATGTTCTGAGGAAGGATGTATTAGCCATTTTGAAAAACCTATGGGTCGACAAGTCCCCTGGGCCAGATAGGATATATCCAAGGATTCTTTGGGAGGCAAGGAATGAGATTGCAGAGTCTTTGGCTTTGATCTTTGGGTCCTCATTTTCCACGGGGATAGTGCCAGAGGACTGGAGAGTGGCGAATGTTGTTCCTCTGTTCAAGAAAGGAAATAGGAATGACCCTGCTAATTATAGGCCAGTTAGTCTTACTTCGGTGGTTGGTAAGTTAATGGAAAATGTCCTGAAGGATAGGATTTATGACCATTTGGAAAGATGCAGCTTAATCCATGGTAGTCAACACGGATTTGTGAAGGGTAAGTCTTGCCTCACAAATTTGATTGAATTCTTTGAGGAGGTAACTAAGTGTGTAGATGAAGGTAGAGCAGTTGATGTCGTATACATGGATTTTAGTAAGGCGTTTGATAAGGTTCCCCATGGTCGGCTCAGGAAGAAAGTAAGGAGGTGTGAGATAGAGGTAAATTTGGCCAATTCGATAAGTAACTGGCTATCACATAGAAGACAGAGGGTGGTGGTGGATGGAAAATTTTCAGACTGGAGACCAGTTACCAGCGGTGTACCACAGGGATCAGTGCTGGGTCCTCTGCTATTTGTGATTTTTATCAATGACTTGGAGGAGGGGGCTGAAGGGTGGGTCAGTAAATTTGCTGATGACACCAAGATTGGTGGAGTAGTGGAGGAGGTGGAGGGCTGTTGTAGGCTGCAAAGAGACAGTGATAGGATGCAGAGCTGGGCCAAAAAATGGCAGATGGAGTGAGTTGGGTACTCTACATTTATTATTGGGATGGCCCATTTGAGAAATCAAAGTACTCATTCCAAAATCAAAATAAACATTGTACAGTATTTCATTCACCGAATGTTAATGGTGCAAAATACAATCAAGAGTGGCTAGTATGCTCTCTGACAACTTGCTGTGTTTACAATATTGTCTGCAAACTCTCTTGAACATCAGCACTGGTTACTGATGGGTTTAATAACTGGCAAAACTCTGTTGGAGTCAAAAACCATGAGAACTCTAAGGATTGTAGAAAAGCTATGCTTACTGGTGGGATTCAGTGGCCTCGATGCAGCCGACTTAGTGTTAACTTGGTGAGATCCAGGTGCACATATTTAAATAATTCATCCAATTCACCTGGGGCCTGGGATTCACCATGCTCACCAGTGAGGCCTTAATTGGGTGCCGTTTGGTACTGCTTCACAAAGTCTTGAACCAGTCGTGATGCTACCTCACGGAGGGGGCGTGGGGGGGGGGGGAGGTCTTGCTGGGAAGTTGAGGCCCTCAGGCAGTTGTGGGCAGGGAAGGGTGGTACCCTGGCACTGCCCCTGGCACTTGCGCACCTTGGCACTGCCATCCTGGCACCCTGGCACTGTCACTTGGACACCCTGGCAGTGCCAGGTGGCTGGGGCTCCTACAGGATGCCAGGCTGGCAAGGTCAAGGTCTCCAGGTTCCAGGTTGCCTGTGCCAGGGGTCAGGTCCGGGGGGGGGGGCTTACCCATAAGAGGTGAGGTGAAGGCGGGCTCGAGGATGCCGGAAGAAGTCAGTTGGGTGGAATGAGGGTGTGCTGAGACCGCAGGGGGGGGGGGGGGGGGGGGGGGGGTAGAAAGATTGCAGCTGCCTTTAAAATAGCGCCTTGATCCATAGCGGCGGCATGCCAGCACAGTGGTTAACAATGTTGCTTCACAGCTCTAGCATCCCTGGTTCGATTCCCGGCTTGGGTTACTGTCTGTGCGGAGTCTGCACATTCCCACCATGTTTGTGTGGGTTTCCTCCGGGTGCTCCAGTTTCCTCCCACAGTCCAAAGATGTGCAGGTTAGGTGGATTGGCCATGCTAAATTTTCCTTAGTGTCTAAAAAGGTTAGTTTGGGTTATGGAGAAAGGGTGGAGATTGCGGCTTGAGTAGGGTCCTCTTTCCAGGGGCCGGTGCAGATTTGATGGGCTGAATGGTCTCCTTCTGCACTGTAAATTCTATGGTATGAGTAGCTGAGCTTGCCACTGCAGGAAATCACCTCAATGGCGAGTTCCTTGCTGAGGAAAAAATAAACGACAAAGTGCTGTTGAATAGCAGCAGGGGCTGAGAAACATCCCAATAAATGTACTGTTCAGTGGACTTTAGCCCAAGTCCGCTGAATTGCACCCTACATATCTGATGCAGCAATGGTGAGTAAACCTCGGATTCACACCTGAAGGATTAGATAAAAAAGGAGCAAGAATACTGGAGGAATGTACTTAAACATATTATCACAGCTGTATGCACATTAGAAGAAAGTAGACTTGCTTTTAGGGGAGACAATAAAAGGTTTGGCTCACCACATAATAGGAACCTTCCTGGCTGGGTAGAACTCACTGCTAAGTTTGATCCATTTCTTGACAACGTTTTAAAACATTACGGAGGCAGCGGATCTGGGAAGCCTTCATACTTGTCTAAAAAATGGTGATGAATTGACCCAGCCGAAAAAGAAAGAGGATCAATGTTGGATGACTTGAGAAAAAAACACAATACTTCAGTTGACTCTACACCAGCTGGGGCGGGATTTTCTGAGCCTCCCGCTGAGTGTTTCAAGATGGCGGGAGCAGACCGCCATTGGTCAGTGGTGAGATTTTCTGATCCTGTCACAGTCAATGTGGCTTCCTATTGAATACATCCCTCACCACCAGGACACCTACGGTGGGGGGTGCGCTATTGACTGGGACCGGAAGATCCCACCGGCGTGAATGACTGGAAAATTCCAGCCCAGTTATTTCAGATGTTGTTCAATTGACTGTTACTCTGAGATATGTGTCAGATGACAATGCAGCTTACATGGCAGTAAGGTGTATGGCACGTAGGGAAAGCTTCTCGAGAAAAATAAGCATGCTCTAACGTGACTTCAGCCATAGCCGAGAGTTATGGGCCGGGATTCTCCCGTACCCAGCTGGGCGGGGGGTCCCGGTGGGATGGAGTGGCGTGAACCACTCCGGCGTCGGCCCGCCCCAAAGGTCCACACCTTCATGGGCTAGGCCGGTACCGGAGTGGTTTGCACCCCGCCGGCTGGCGTGGAAGGCCTTTGGCGCCACACCAGCCGGCGCGTGTCCACACATGCGCGGGAGCATCAGCAGCTGCTGACATCATCCCCGTGCATGTGTGGAGAGGGTCAACTACACGTCGGCCATCGCGGAGGCCTACACGGCCAGTGCGAAGGAAAAGAGTGCCCCCACGGCACAGGCCCGCCCGCGGATCAGTGGGCCCCGATCATGGGCCAGGCCACCGTGGGGGCACCTCCCAGGGCCAGATCGCCCCGCGCGCCCCCCAGGACCCCGGCGCCCGCCCACGCCGCCAGGTCCCGCCGATAAGGGACCCAGTCTAATCTATGCCGGCAGGACTGGCAAAAAACAGGCAGGACTTCGGCCCATCACGGGCCGGAGAATTTGGGCAGCCCCGGGACCCATTGAGTCGCGCCGGTCCCCACCATTCTCCAAGGCGGGAGGCGCGATTCTCACCGGGCCGATTTTTGGGGGGCCGGAGAATTTGGAGGACGGAGGGGGCAGGATTCACGCCGACCCCCAGCGATTCTCCGACCCGGCGGGAGGGTCGGAGAATCCCGCCCATGGTTTAGTTATTGTTGCTGCTACTCATCTGCACCCTGATGACAATGAGAAAAGGTGACATAAGGAGAGAAGCTGGCATTCTACAGGAGGAATTATAGTCATTTTTGAATCTTCGGAATGGTTTGTTCGAACAGTTCGACAAAACCTGCCAGACCTTGCAGGATAGACAAATAACACTTGGTACGTGTGCAAGACTTTACATGTCATTTTGTCACTTCTGGAGAAAGTTTTGATAAAATTGAACTCAAAAATGAAAAACCTGCCTGATGTAAACCAGAAAAGTGTGAATAAGAAGAAGAAAGAGGAAAAAAGAAGATAATGATGGCGATGCACTACATGTTGATGAAACGTTTTCTCCAAGAGACAAGTTCTGGGTGAAATCTTTGATTCTCATGATGGATGCACATGGAACAAAATTGAAGAAAACAGCAATCATGTGCGAACATGTTGCACACAATTTATCATTTTTGGTTGATTCAGAAGAAAGGCTGTGTGAAGGAGGGAAGCTCCTGTTGAAAACGTATTCTGACAGTGTTGATGTTAACCTCATTGGAGAAATAAAGCACTTCCAAGCTTATTATCAATGAAAATTATTCAGACGAAGGAACGTTGTGCCACCAGGACCAGTATCAAGTCACTGTCCAAGAAAATTCAGTTGCCTTTCCCGAATATGGAAGCAATATAGCGGCACTTTCTGAGTCTGATGGTAACAAACTGCTCAGGAGAAAGGTCATATTTATAGTTGAAAGACTGAGGACAGCAACACAGCAGGAACAGCTGTCTGCATTATGTTATGTGCATAGAAAACGATAAACTTTGCAGATCATCATTTCAGGATATCATTAGGCACTTAACTGACCAAAAATAACTTTTTTAAAAAGTTACAAGTTTTTGCAGGTTTTTTCACTGCTTCCATTTCGGCAGGGCTGATGTGTATTATTGCTCATGCATTTCTGTCGAATAGAAGTTCTCATTCATGCTAATTAGGAAATCTTTAAGTATTTCATAATGCAATCAGCCTAGATTGAATCCCGGCCCTGGTGTCTGGGAAGGGTACAGAGTGCCAAACTGGCCAACCCTTGTGACCAGCTACTTGATGCAGTATAACGTCCTCAACGTCAGTCATGAAACAAGGAGGCCAGCAGACCTCTGGTGAGGTCTACCCAACTGGTCCCAGCATTGTTCCTCCACATCTGGTCTCTTTTCCCTTCAGTTTTTCTTGGTTCACCGCCCCTTTCAGCTCAGCAAAAGCAGCCAACAGGTCGAAATGCCTGTTGAGTCAAATTAAAAGTTATAAGAGCTTTTAGCCCCAGTTATTTCACTTTAAGGAGCTGCAGCCCATTAAAATTCACCCAGGAGATGATTGGGCCATGTGGCCAACACTTTGCCCAGAGCTGAAATAAATTATGGAAATGAACTGAACCAGGACAAATTCATACAATCACACGGCATTTCTAGCTGGGGCTTAAATTTATCAACTTTGCAGTTTGGATGGATTCCATAGCATTAGTATATGTGAAAAAATGAAAATCGCTTATTGTCACGAGTAGGCTTCAATGAAGTTACTGTGAAAAGCCCCTAGTCGCCACATTCCTGCGTCTGTTCGGGGAGGCTGGTATGGGAACTGCATAATAGATATGGATTTACTTTCTCTTTTACCAGTCAGACCCAGGGAGAGTGCAATGAAGGATGTTAAGTCTTCCAATGCCTCAAACATATATTTTCCTCTTGAGTGAATGTCTTCTTAAACTACTTCTAATTGTCCGACTCTGCTATGACACCTAATTTGTGCCTGTTCTATTGCAGTGCACAACTGTCCTTGTAGTTACATTACAGTTTTATTTAAGTGCCTGAAGCATTTTAATAAAGTGTATATATATATAATATATATATATTCTTTCATGCGATTTGGGCATCAGTGGGAAGGCCAGCATTTGTTTCCCATCCCTGATTGCCCTTGAACTGACCGGTTTGGCCATTTCAGAGGGCAGTTAGGAGTCAACCACATTGCTGTGGGTCTGGAGTCACATATGGACCAGACCAGGGAAGGATGATAGATGTCCTTCTCCAAAAGGTGTAATGAGCAAACCAGATGGACTTTTATAATTAATGATAGCTTCATGGTCACCATCAACAAGACTAGCTTTACATTACAGATTTATTCATTGAATTTAAATTTTACCAGTTGCCATGGTGAGATTTGAACACATGCACGGTAGCATGGTGGTTAGCATCAATGCTTCACAGCTCCAGGGTCCCAGGTTTGATTCCCGGCTGGGTCACTGTCTGTGTGGAGTCTGCACGTCCTCCCCGTGTGTGCGTGGGTTTCCTCCGGGTGCTCCGGTTTCCTCCCACAGTCCAAAGATGTGCGGGTTAGGTGGATTGGCCATGCTAAATTGCCTGTAGTGTAAGGTTAATGGGGGGATTGTTGGGTTACAGGTACACGGGTTACATGGGTTTAAAGTAGGGTGATCATTGCTCGGCACAACATCGAGGGCCGAAGGGCCTGTACTGTTCTATGTTCTATGTAAACATGGAGAGATTACTTTATGTCTGCTGTTCATACGAGGGAAAATAACTCATTTTTTCCCACCCTTCCAATTAACTTTCTGTCCTTATATTTAGACGAGAGTTCAGGGAAAGATAGCTGCGAGTATCTCTCTACATCTCAAACTGTCCTTCCATTAGTGGTTGGGAGAAAAGATCAGGCCTGATCTTACCATCAAACAGATAATTTGGAAATAGACATTTTTCATTCACTTTAAGAATATACTGCAGGTTGAGACAAGAGTCTCTCAGCTACAAAGACCCTTGGAGTTTGCTCAGAGTCGCCGGTCGGTGCTGTGTCTGACAAGGGATACACGGCTTCCCTCCCGACGTGGAATCAGGTACCGGGGGCGTAATTCTCCGACCCCCCACATGGTTGGGTAATCGCCCGGGGCCGGCGTAAATTCTGCCCCCGCCGAGGCCGGAATTCTCCGCCACCCGGGAATCGGCAGGAGCGGGAATCACGCCGCGCTGATCGGCGTGCCCTCCGCGGTGATTCTCCGGCCCGCGATGGGCCGAAATCCCGCCGCTGACAGGTCTTTCCCGCCGGCGGGAATTGGAGCACCTCTGGTGCCGGCACGATTGGCGGCGCGAGCGGGCCCCCGGGGTCCTGGGGGGGGGGGGGTCCTGGGGGCGATCGGACCCCGGGGGGTGCCCCCACGGTGGCCTGGCCCGCGATCAGGGCCCACCGATCGGCGGGCGGACCAGTGCCGTGGAGGCACTCTTTTTCTTCCGCCGCCGCCACGGCCTCCACCATGGCGGAGGCGGAAGAGAACCCCCTACCGCACATGCACCAGTGGTGACGTCAGCGGCCGCTGATGCACCGGCGCATGCGCAAACCGGCGAAGTTCTTTCGGCCAGCCCCGATGCTGGGCGGCGGGCGTCAAAGGCCATTGGCGCTGGTTTTTGGTGCCAGTCGGTGTGGCGGAAACCACTCCGGCGCGGGCCTAGCCCCTAAAGGTGCGGAGAATTCCACACCTTTGGGGAGGCCCGACACCGGAGTGGTTGACGCCACTCCGCTACGCCGGGACCCACCGCCCCGCCGGGTAGGGGAGAATCCCGGCCCAGGGGTGGAATTCTCCGACACCCCACAGGGTCGGGGAATCGCCCGGGGCCAGCGTAAATCCCGCCCCCATCGTGGCCAGAATTCTCCGCCACCCGGGAATCGGCGGGAGCGGGAATCATGCCCTGCCGATCAGCGTGCCCCTCGCGGCGATTCTCCGGCACGCGATGGGCCAAAGTCCCGCCGCTGACAGGTCTCTCCCGCCGGCGGGAATTGGAGCATCTCTGGTGCTGGCGGGATTGGCGGTGCGAGCGGACCCCCGGGGTCCTGAGGGGCGCGCAGGGCGATTGGTCCCCAGGGGTGCCCCCACAGTGGCCTGGCCTGCGATTGGGGCCCACCGATCGGCCGGCGGGCCTGTGCCGTGGGGGCACTCTTTTTCTTCCGCCACTGCCACGGCCTCCACCATGGCGGAGGCAGAAGAGACCCCCCTACCGCGCATGCGCCGGTGGTGACGTCAGCGGCCGCTGATGCAATGGCGCATGCGCGGACCGGCGAAGGCCTTTTGGCCAGCCCCGACGTCAGGCGGTGGGCGCCAAAGGCCATTGGCGCCAGTTTTGGCGCCAGTCGGCATGGTGGAAACCACTCCGGCGCGGGCTTAGCCCCCAAAGGTGCGGAGAATTCCGCACCTTTGGGGAGGCCTGACGCCGGAGTGGTTGGCGCCACTCTGCTACGCCAGGACCCCCCCCACCCCACCGGGTAGGGGAGAATCCCGGCTCGCCAGCTCGGTATGAAACAACTGACGTTTATTTGCAACATACTATCGAGTCTTGCAGCTTTGCGGCTGGCAGTCAGTGTCCGGAATGGCTCTGAGGCAAAGACCCATATTTGCTGGGATGAAGCCCCACCCTTGTTCCCTGATTGTCTTTTCTGCGTCTTGTGACTCCTTAAAGAGGCTAGACACCACATACCTTGCGCTCTAAGTCCCTTCATACACTGATAACAGTTAAACTATACAGTCCCCAATAATGTTAACATTTGACCCATTCAACCAGTCTTTCATAAGTTAGGCTGGGATTCTCTGACCAGGTTTATGGCTGGGATTCTTCAGTCCCGCTGAAAGTGAATGGCGCTTTGGCTGGGGCGCCAAATTCTCCATTCTCGCTTGAATTGAGGCAGCAATGGATGAGGTCAAAGAATCCTGGCCTGAGTCTCTCTGGTGGTTTCCACTTTATGGCAGAGTAGCTCCACCGACTTGGGTGCTTAACTCCACCGACTTGGGTGCTTAACTCCACCGACTTGGGTGCTTAACTCCACCGACTTGGGTGCTTAACTCCACCGACTTGGGTACTTCTGCTGGGGCGCTTCCTGTAGAAATTGTTCCACCTGGATCTCCTCCGCATCATCCGTTTTTGCGGTGGCCGCAGTTTTGCCTGTCACAGGTTGATTCAATACATCATTAATCAGATAGCCAACAACTTTCCTGCTGATAACATAGTTTCAGGCTTCAGTACTGACTTCTGGGATGACTCTCGCCCACGTAAGCAGTCCACATGTTTCCTGACAACTCTACCTTCGACATTCACTCCACTCATCCTGTCTTGGCTACAACAATTTCTGGGACCCCAGCTTGGTCCACTTCCAAAATTTCTCACATACACTGGTTCATCTATTGCAAACAACCTTGTTGCGTTGCTGGAATCGCGTTTTTTCTTCAGACCTGCCTCTACCCTCCCCGGCAGATGCTGGTCCATCAATAATTCTGCTGGTGGCACTCCTGTTCTAGAATTCAAAGTTGTCAAGTATCTTAGATGAAATTGAGATGCTCTGGCTCCCAGAGTCGCACCTGACTGCTTTTTAGACCTGCAGCCAGTCCATTGGATACTTGGTGGCATGGTATAGACCGGATATATTTTATGTATTCGTGTAGGTGAAAATCTGAAATCAAGCACTCGTGAAGGTCGTTCCATTACTTCAGGTACCCCATGGAATGCAAAACACTGATGCAATTTCTCAACTGTGGCATGCAATGCCATGGACTTAATTTCAAACAGTTCCATCCACTTCAATTAGGCATCTATGAGGAGCAAAAATATTGTGCCCACAAAATGGCCTCACATTATCATGTGGACATGCACCCATGGCCAACCAGGCCATTCCCAAGGGTGCAAAGGGTATGCAGCAGGCAACTTCTGTTACAATTGGCACTGATCACAGGGTTTCACTAACGTCTCAATGTCAGCATCTATGTCAGGCCACCAAACATAGCCCCCGGTGAGCACCTTGACCCGGATAGGCACGATGTAATTCAGCCAAGAGTAACTCCCTACCTGGTACAGGGACAACTACTCTTGCTCCCCAAATTATGATGCCGTCTTCACAACTTTATTTGTCTTTCCGAATGCAATATGGTTTCATCTCTTCAGACACTGGCTCTTTGGTCCACCCTGGTAATATTCTGTGCTTCAGTTTTTCTCACAAGGCATAGGGCCCTGAAAAACTGTGGGTCTGTGTTGAATTTGCCTGCAGGCCCTTACTTTTCCCTAGCTCATGGCAAAATACATCTTCATACTTCTTTATTACTTTTAACAGACCTCCTTCTTTTATTTGAAAAATTCCTGTCCAATTTAATTTAATTTCTTTGAGCCAGTCGCGTCCCAGTAGAATTGGTCCTCAGCCTGTCACAACTGTTAGTGGGAGTTGGGCAGATTGCTGCTGATAACGCACTGGTGTGGTGGTGATACCCATGATCTTAATTGCCTCTCCCATTTTAGATCACCAATTTTGCTGATGCATTCCTTAAATCCAAAGGCTGAACTCCTTCTCGCAAGTACCTAAACATGGGTTGCCCTATTATTGTAGAGGATTCTACCAAGTCTACTTCTTTCTCTATAGGTTTACAATTAAGCAAAGCAACCTTGTGATGGGGACGACCTTGCCTGCTTTCCCATTGTTCAGTGAATGAACACTCAAATTATGTCTCGGGAAATCTTCCACACTGTGCACTTACGATGTGCTACTGCTGTCTTCCGCGATGAATAGGCTTGGCTTTCTCTTGCGCCAGTGCCTCAAGTGCCTCTTCCTGTTGCATGAATAGCATTCTGCTTCCTTAAATCTGCAAGCTTCTGGTGAGTGATTACCTCTGCACTGGTGAAACTCTCCTTTGACACTTGGTATTGCACTCACTCTCTTAAATCTTCCGACCCTGTGTGCTGCTATATTTGCTTCCTGTTTAAAACTAGCATCTTCGTATTTCGCACCACGGCCCACTGCAGCTTCCCGCCTTAACTGATGAACCAGGTCACCATCTTGCGTGCTCTAAAGCTCCTGTGAGCCCTTCTCAGTGCTCATCATTGCTAGTGCATCACTAGTGCCTTTTTCAAAATTGATATCTGGCTCCGCTAACAGCTTTCTCTGATGGCCTCATTATTGATTCTACAAACCGAGCGATCTCTCAGCATATTGCTTAGGGTGTGAAATGCTCTTCAATTTGCCTTAACTTTGTGATGTAGTTACAATGGTCTCTCCTGGGGCTTTCCCCATTGAATTAAATTTAAAATTCCACAGTGGTACAGTGGTTAGCACTGCTATCTCACAGTGCCAGGGACCCGGGTTCAATTCTGGCCTTGGGTGATTGTCTGTGTGAAATTTGTATAATCTCCCTGGGTGTCTGCATACGTTTCCTCCCACCGTTCAAAGATGTGCAAGTCAGATGGTTTGGCCATGCAAAATTGCCCCTTAGTGTCCAGGGATGTGCAGGTTTAGTGGGTTATGGGGTTGCAGGGATAGGGTGGGAGCCTGCTTAAGGTGTTCTTTCAGAGGATCTATGCAGACTCAGTGGTCTCAAAGGCCTACTTATGCACTGTATTCTGTGACCCTAAAATGTTGTAGGATAACTGAGGGATTTGGATGATAATGTGCCTTCACCAAATCCACAATCTCCTTAAATGAACTAGAATTGTGCTTTCAGGAACATAACGCTGTGGACTAAACTATAGGTTTGGGTCCCACACACATTTAAAATGATTGCCTTCTTCCCTACCTCCTCTATTCCATTGGCCATAAAATAACATAGACATTATATATACGGTGCCCAATCCTCAATGAAGGCATCAAAGCTATCAAATCGACCGAATAGAGGCATTTTTCCTGCTGCACACTTCTGTTTTGCACCTAACTTCAACATCATAGAGTTCCGTATTCAGATAGCACCTCTGCAAGCGGCGATCAATGAGCCAATATCTAGATTCTGAGAGCAAAGAAAATGCTCCTGCTTCTGTTTTCTTTGGGTGGAATTTGCCCCCAAAATATTTCAAAGTGTGGGTCTACATTAGTAAACGTGGTGCGATTTTGAGGGGTGTTTGAGAACGATTCAGATCGTAATCCTCCACACTTGGAAATTTCTTTGGAGGGGGAAGATTTTTGCTCTGGCATTGAGGGGCCAGGGCCTAAACATGCCAGCAATACCAGCTTCACAGAGATCTTTTAAAAGGCTCCCACTCCCACCAACATCTGCGGCATTAGGGCTTCAGTGCTTCCCCCAACATCCTCACCAGCATCAGCCCCATCTCTCCCCCCCCCCCCCCCCCCCCCCCCCACCAACCAAGGAACGCTGACTTTGGGGCGTTAACAATTGGTCTTCGTTCAGATTCTCTCTCCCACCTTTTCGCTGGCATCAGTCTCCCCCTGTCCAATTGCCATCAGCAGTCCCCTTCCTCCAGGCAAGCAACAACCCACTTGGGTCATCAGATGCCTTGTCCCCCTTCATGCCTCCCCTTTATGCCCCCCCATCACGCCCTGTCTTCATGCATCCCCTTCATGCGCCCCACCTCCATGCCTTGCCCCTTTCAGACCGGTCCCTTGGCAAGGCCATTTGCCACTCTGGCAGTACCATCCTAGCAGTACCAGATTGGTACTGCCAGGGTGCCAGGGGACTATGCCACGGTACTACGCCGCCATTCCCTGACTATTCAGGGGCTCCAATGGCCACCGAGGTCCATGGTGTGCTCATCACACCTGGTCTCTGGTGGTGGAGATCAGAAGATTCCCGTCATCCTCTGTTGCGCTGGCATTGTGCTAATCTAGTTCATGCCCAGCAAGGACATGAACCACATTGCATCATTTGCTGTGGCCCAGGAGCATCATGCTCTGCTCGGCGTCCGGTGCGAACCCCATTTAGGGGTTCTCCCGCTACTCTCCTAGAAATAAAGATGTTCGCTGGGCACAACACAGGCAAGGAATTACCCCCTTTTTGTCACAGACACATCACAGATTAATATCCACAGTCCATCAACATTCTTGTAGAAGGAAGTGCTCTGATTATATGGAATAATCTGTTGCATAGAAGGTGAATCATCTGTAATCTTCTCTCATTGTGAAATGCAAATGTGTCATACCAATTAGAAGTTCAATGGAAATGCATAGTGGAGAGTTACATTGGGCAGTGTGTTGAAATCTGGGATCATTTCTGAGCCCAGATTTTGAATCAATCTCACACTGCTGAAATAAAATTATTCTCAAGGTTTACCTCAATAGCAATGGCTGGAAATGAAACACTTTTGAAACTGATTCAGCTGCACTTAGAACAACAATACCAGAAATCGGCCCACAATTTCTGGTAAAGTGCTAATGCAGTCACATAGATCACAGGTGGAGGTGGGTTGGTGAATAGAAATGTGATAGGTCACTATGGCATAACAGTTATGGTACTGGAGAAGCAACTCAGTGGTCATGAGTTTGAATATCCTGACCATAAGTAGTGAAGTTAAACTTAGTAAAGTCCAGTCATTTCTGGACCAGCGTTAGATCAGTGAGTGGTTCCATACTAATTATTTATTGCTTAGTGGGTCAAATACATCTTCAACAGTGACACAATTCAGGCAGGTTGGCAACCAATTTCACACTCCGCTCAATGTTGTGTCCCACAGGTGTCAATGGAAAAACTCACCAAACTAAGTATAAAACAAGCTGCAGATTTGCCATACTTAGTTAGTGCTATCACCCATGACAAATTTATACCCTAAACAATTAGAAAGCGAGGGAAAAATGAGCTTGCATAGCCTCCTTATTCACTGGAACTCCTGTGTGAATCATTTATACCTTAAGCGAATAATTTTCAAACAATAAGTGTCTCTCCGTTACTTAGAATAGATTACAATATTTATATATTTTTCTCCTCACAAAGGAGAATTTTTTCTCCTGAACAAAGCATTGACAGTTGTTACGAAGATGTGCTCTCTGAAAAAAAAGTACAGGGCTGGATTCTCGATTGCTCAACGGCGGCAGAGAGATTCACAATCGGGCGGAGAAGCCAGCGATGTCAAAAAACGGGATGCCAATCCATTTCCGAAGGTTCAGTCCCCCGCTGCAGTATCGAGGATCACACGCCAGCGGGAGGATGCAAATGGATTAATGGGCTGTACACCAGATTCCCTAAGCCTCCGTGATTCTCTGGTCTTCAGGGCCGGGATTCACATGAGCGTGGGTTGGTGCAAGTATTTGTCAGTATGGTCCTGGCGTGGTGGACTTTGCAGTGTGCCAAGTGGGTACGGCTTTAAGGTGGATGCCCCCAAGGTCCATCACAGGGACCCCCTCCCTCACATTGTAAATCCTTCTCACCCCACCCACAACAGACCCTCCCCACCAGACTCTTCATCAGAGAACCCACCAGCGACTGCAACCAGAACCCCCTACCAGGGACACCCACCAGTGAACCCCATAACAGTGATTCTCCATAACAGAGACTCCTCATAACAAGTGACCCCACCCATAACAGAGGCCTAACCCCATCAATTAACTCTGCCTGAAAGCTAAAAAAAAGTCCAGACATAAACACTGAAACAAAATCTTTGCTTTAAAACTCACTTGTCCCTTACAGCCGTTGCCTCAGGCCGAGAACGCAGCAGATGTAATTTCCTATAAACCGAAGACCGCACCATCAAGGTATTAACCCCCTCAGAACTTTTGATTTAAATAGCTTTTATTCACATTAATCAGAAATAGCTTTTGCTGAGCTGTGTGTGACAGCTTCCAGACAGTCAGATATCTAGATCATTTAATTTAATTTCCCTTCATGCTTGAATGGACCTCAAGTACCCTGCTGTGAAACTAACCACAATGTTTATAAACACCAAGCTATGATTGTCAGCTCCCGACCACATCAAAAGAAGCAAAGTGCTTGAATTGAAAGCATTATGAGGGTCCCTGGTGGGGCCTTTGGTGGGGCCTCTGGTGTTGTGGCAGTGGGGGGGCATCAGGCCACCCTCATTTATGCGTACTGGGGGGGGTGGTACCCAACAATTCCCGCTGTGGGGGGGGGGGCAAGATTTGCGTTGCGGAGGGGGGGGGGGGGTGGCAGGACAACCGCTGAACCTTGCCATCAAGCTGCCAGTCAAAATGACTGCCCGATAGTGGGATTCACAAAGAAATCCCTTGAAATACCCACCATGCAAAAATTTGCATGGCAAGGGATAGTGAATTGCCTCTGGGCACCGCTCCCAACACAGGCGCAATTCAGAGACAATTTATCTCTGAGGAGATAATGTAGCCTCCAAAATGGAGTATCCAACCCACACTTTCTATTTCTCCTTTCGCTGGCTGGATTTAAAAGAAACAATAAACTATAATTCTATTAAGGCAATGGAGGACTGCCAGCCAGCCGCAATATACAAACCTGCGTTTCACCCAAATTGAATGTGAGGTGAACAGACACCCAAAACCCCCTGGGAAGCATGAACGACTCCGTTCTCCTGTTTTTTTTATACTATCCTGAACTTTTCAAATGTTTCGGAGATTAAACATCAAAATGCAATGACCTGTTCTAAAAAAAACAATAGCAAGATTTTATGGACTGTTTTCCAAGCCAGAGAGATGAGAGATCAATATATTGTACTGAAAGGCTGCAAACAAATTGTTTCTATTTCTCTCTCTCTGAAGATTTGCAAAGTAACCATCCTGACAAGAGAAATCTACTGTAAACAGATCTTTTAGAAATAAAATGTGGAAACCTGCTCCATACAATTACATCAGGAAGACAACTGAACAAAATGACCACAACCTGGAATCACTGCATCCAGACCAGCCAAAGGACAGCTAACCGTATATTCCTTTGTGTGTTTATCTTTTTCAGAAACTGTAAAAAAAAGTGTTCTGCCTATCCTCTTATTCTACCATCTATACTCGTGTGTGTGCGTGATGTGAGAAGGGTGGTGGCAATTCACCTGGATGTTTTTTTTAAATTCAGGAAGTAGTGCCAATAAACTTAATCTTGTTATTTATTTAACATCAGAAAACTTCATCTGAAAGTGGACATGGTTAGGCTCCTGCAGTATTGGCAAAGCACATCCTCACAAAAAAAAACATGTTATTGTCAGGCCTGGAGTGGTAGGACAGAGGAGTCATATTATTTTCCCCTTGTCACATGGTTGTAACATAGTGTACCAAATATTTCCTGATAACTACATTTAATTGCATATTTTTTTCACAAAGAGAGTTGACATCCTAGTCTTGACCAAGATTTAAGTTCTGCTTGAGGTTGCACTTCACCAGTTTTGGCTTGAGATTCAGTTGGATGAAAAATAGGGAAAGATTTTGACAGTGGAGGTGGGAGGGAAGTGATGTACTGTTCTATATGGCCTATATTCGCCTCTCGGTTGTAAACCAAAGAGCAATGCTAACAATGGAACTGGGCGATGAACCAGAAAAATACAAAGGGCGAGATTTTCCGGCTATCCATGCCAGCAGGATTGTCCGTCCCACCCTCAGCGCATTCCCGTCGTGAGCGGAAAGGGGTGTATTCAATGGGATTGAATGGACCAAAAGATCCCACCTCTAGCCAATGACAGGCCACCTTCCACTGCTCTGAAACATGCGGCAAATGCTCGGTAAATCCCGCCCAACTTTTTACTTTTTAACCATAGCAATCATTCTAAGCATCTGAAAGTGTATTAGTGCGGAGCTATCTAGAAAACTGCACTGCAGCAAAAAAATCTATTGAGTAGCATATAAACCTTGCCATTTGCCCTCAGATCAGAAAAATAAATGCTTTTTTAAAATGTATTTCTCTAATAACCTTTATTTATTTTCTATTTATGGAATGTTCCATCAAGTAGACATATTTCTACAACATTGTTGTACCAACAATGAAGGGTTATCAAGTCAAAAAAAATATTTAAATATAAGTTTTGTGATGTAATTTTTGCAGAACCATTCTTCTTGGTACTGGCAGTGACCTGTGACTGGAAACACAGTACTAGAAATTGTTTTACCAGAATGTGTGCTGGTTATTTTTAGAAATTGCAACATCATTGTGTAAAATACATTCCTACGAAGTTTATCTCCAGTTCACTGAGTTCTGCAGCTGTGATCCAAAATTCTCTTTGCGTTCTCCTGACCTTTGTTGCCCATTTGATGTTGCCTCAACAGTAATTTGTTTTAGCCTCAACAAACTGAACAATTGAATCGAGAGCCAAATCGTCAGACACTATTGTTTCCTTTAGGTCAATGGAAAAGCAAAGGTTTGTCACACAACAGAATTTGAGATTTTTAAAGCCAGAAGAGAATCTTTTGATAATGTACAGCACAACACTTTACTTTTGATACCCTCAAAATGGTGACTTCTCCTGGTTGCATTAATCGATGTACAACTTCCGCCATTTTATTCCAATTCCCTTCACACACCTAGTGGTGCACTAAGGCACACTTTTATCTGTTTGCATAACTAGCAATGCTCAGCATAGGTCACTAGTCTGTCATCAGGGGCTTATAGCTTGAAGGGCGCCTCGCCACAGCAATCATGGCTGACTTGGAATCTCTCCCACTCTTACCACCAGCTTTGGCTTGTTGGAAGTGTTGACATACTCAACATGTTTGACTACATTATGAATGCACCTTCGTTAACCATCAAGTCCTGGGATGGGACTAGAACCCGGAGCTTCATTCTCAGGTGCAGTGATGCTACCCACTGCGTCACAAGACCTTCCAACTTTTGCCATCGTTCTTATAAGGTTTTATTCCGACTTACTCACACTTCTGCTCATATTTCCATTTTGTTGCTGTCTGGCATGTTAAAAGCAACTTACAACAGCGAAGTGAGTTTATGCAAGTTAGAGCAAAAGATCAACAGTAATTGTTTATATTACTCACTTACTTGGTCATAAGCCTAGAATATATTGACACTTGAAACCAAATCGAGTAATATATGTGAACCAGTCACCTAAAATGTAGGGAAAGAAACAATCCATTGCAGAAAAAGATTCTGAATAAGACAATTGCAGTGAGAAATTACCTTTACTTCAAGTTCATTGTGAGTTGTTAACACCAATGGAATCATAGAATCCTAGAATTTACACTGCAGAAGGAGGCTAATTGCCCATTGAGCATGCAGCCTCTACCCTATCCCTGTAACCCAGTCACCCCACCTAATTGTTTGGACACGAAGGGGCAATTTAGTATGGCCAATCCACCTAACCTGCACATCTTTGGACTGCGGGAGGAAACCGGAGCACCCACACAGACAGCGGGGGAACGCGCAAACTCCACACAGTCACCCTAGGCCGGAATTGAACCCGGTTCCTGGAGCTGTGAGGCAGCAGTGCTAACCATTGTGCCACCGTGCCGCACTGGTGCTGAGGAGCATACCTTAATTCAATTGCTTCTCTTTGAGTTCCATTGCCCACCCTTGCACCCCTTTTCTCCTTTTCCCATGTGCTTAACATCCTCTTTGTACTTTGAGGTGTTATTGTGGATGTGAGGAACAGCATAAAATAGCACTTCGCTGTTGTGGTGAAATGATCACCCTTGGAGGAGAAACGGAAAGTACTGACCGAGGCACTGAAGTTTCAGATTGCCTTCTTTTTGAAATAAAAACTGAAAAATGCTGAATAAACTCAGCAGGTCTGGCAAGATCCGTTCATTGTTTCAAGTCCATGTGACTCTTCGTCACAGCTCTGAATAAGAGTAATGTGGACTCAAAATGTTAACTCTGTTTCTCTGCTGAATTTTTCAAGCATTTTTCTGTTTTTATTTCAGGGTATTTTGATATTTTGACTATGCTCCTAGATTCATGGATTCATTGAAGGAGGCCATTTGTTCCATTGAGTCTGCACCAGCCATTGGAAAGAGCACCCTACTCAAGGCCACACCTCCACTCTGTCCCTGTAACCCAGTAACCCCACCCAACCTTTTTGGACACTAAGGGCAATTTATCATGGCCAATCCGCCTAACCCGCACATCTTTGGACTGTGGGATGAAACCGGAGCACCGGGAGGAACCCCACGCAGACACGGGGAGAACATGCACAGACAGTGACCCAAGCTGGGAATTGAACCTGGGACCCTGGAGCTGCGAAGCAAATGTGCTAACCACTGTGCTACCGTGCTGCCCTGTGAGGCACCCGGGCATCCTTTATCTCTAGGGACTTTATAAATGCAGATTGTTGTTGGATACATTTGAATGTATCCCTCCCTCAGTGGGGGAGGTCATATTCCACCAGCCCTACATGGAGAACAAGCGGGTCATCCCCGTGGGTCTCATGGGGGCTTTAACATCCCTCCCCCCCCCCCCCCCCCCCCAAGTCCATAAGTCCTTCTATTGTAAGGAGTGGGGGAATTTGGCTTCTCCTCTTTGCCCAAGGTTGTACCTCTGACTTTTGTGGGGCTGGATCAGGAGGGCATGAAGCGTGTATGGGAATGTCGCTTTTGCGTTGATCATTGATCGTCTGGGGAGCACCATCGGCGACTATTCTCTGACGAGGCCATTGTCCAAAAACTCAGATGTCTGAGTCTCGCCTCTTCATGCATCTCAGTATCAGGGTCCCTGGGGGGGTGATGTCCCCAGGCCCCCTTGTGCATGCCTGGCAGGGCTGGAAGATTGTTCTTCCAGGGGGGTTTATTCTGACACTCGTGACTTGCTCTGTAGGGGGTGCTTCTACACCATCCGTTCTTATGTTTTTATTGAGTAGGATATCAGCCCAGTCTGTTTAATCATGGTCCCTGGAGTCTGTCTCCTAAGTTTCAGATATATACTGTATCCCCTAGTCGGAAACATCAGGCCCTCGCCCGTCCACTACAATGCTGTCTCTGAAGGTCCTTTCTCCGTTCTACTTCCTGCTAATATGGGGAATGTTAGGCAAAGGAGGGTTCTGAATCTCCGGCTATATTTTTCCTTGAATGGAAACAAATATTGGGCAGGATTCTCCCTCTGGGAGGCTGCATTCTCCTGCTGGAGCTGAATTGCACCTGATTTGTACCCATGCTGGGAGTGCAAATCAGGGAGCGAGTTACAATCATTTGCCACGCAAATTTATGCATGGTGAGGATTGCGAGGGATGATCAGGCTGCAATTTTGAGTGGGCGTCCCGATAGTGTGGTCTGATGGCTAGGACACTCCATTCCCAGCAATGTAATTAAGCCCCACCAACCCCTGGAATACCTGGGCCACCTCAGAAACTAACACATAATGTTTCTAAACATCTAGCTATAATAGAAAGCTGCTGGACCACATCAAAGACAGTTAAGTACTTTCTGTTGAAAAAAGAGAAAGTGAGAGCACTTAACTGGTTAGTGTCACAGCTGGAACTTCAAAGATATCCAAGCATGAAGATGATGAATGAAACAATGCAGACAGCTGGGTGTGCATGGAAGCTGTCAATCACAGTCTAATGAAAGCAATTTCACTGGGAAATTAAGGAAAGGCTTGCCGATTAAAGGTCTGAAGGAGTTTAAACCCAGCTGACTGGTTTTCTTTCCAGGAATTGACAGGTACTGCTTCCTCTGTCTGAGCCAACAGGTGCATTTCACAGGTGAGTTTTAAAGCAATGATTTTTTCATTGCTCTCCAGCTTCCAGGCAGGGGTCTCTCTTATAGAGGCTTCCTGACAGGGGTGTTTCTTCTGGAGGGATTCCAGTCAGGGGTCTCTGGTGGCGGTCTCTCTAATGACGTGTCTCTGATGGAAGTGATGGAGTGGTCTGGTGTAGTTGAGTGGGCAGGCCCTGCACTGGGGGGGGGGGACTTTGGGAGAACCCCCTTGGCCCACTGCAGGGTCCACCATGTTAGGACCACATTTATCAAGAACTGTACCAATTCTCACCCACGTGATTCCTGACCCAGCGGACCGGGGAAGCACACGGGCCCAGAGAATATTGTGCTTCGCCTGTTAATAGGATGAAAATGGGTGACCCATTTGCATTTTCCCATTGGCATTGGGCACGAAGCTTAATTCCAACGCCGTTTTTGGCGCATCACTGGATTTTCCCCCATTCGCGAATTGTCCTGCCAGGGTCGCGAAGTGAAAAATCCAGCCGATTGTCTCTGCAGTATCCCATGCCCCATCTTTATTAAAATTATTTAATATAGGAATGACTCTTAAATACCAGTGGGCCCACGTCTATTTCTGTAGTGCAAGGCTCGTGTTAAATATGTTAATACACAGTGTACGCCATTAGTGACATAAGATCACAGATCATGGACAGAAACAGTGCCAATAGAGCCTCATGCTGGGTCTGTACCATACATACTTAGTAGAGGACCCACTGACTCCCACAGCCAGCTCAACGCTAATTCTTCACAAAGCACATCCTGTAAGGACTCCATCCCATTCTCCCAGTTTCTTCACCTCTGTCCCATCTGTTCTGATGATGTCATTTTCCAAAATGGTGCTGCTGAAACATGTCTTCATTCTTTCTTAATCGTGGTTTCCCACCAATTGTGGTTGACATGGCTCTCAAGCGTGTCTGACCCATCTCCCGCACCTCTGACCTCACCCCTCTCCTCCCTCCCAGAATCAGAATAAGGTCCCCTTTGACCTCACTTTTCACCCCATCAGCCTCGGCATTCAAAGAATCATCATCCACCAGTTTTGCCAACTCCAGGGTGATTCCACCACCAAACACATCTTCCCCTCTCTACCCCTGTCAGCATTTCGCAGGGACACTTCCCTCCAGGATACCCTGGTCCACTCCTCCATCACTCCCAACAACTGACCCTCTTCCCATTGCACCTTGCCATGCAATCACAGAAGCTGTAACACTTTCCCCTTTGCCCCCTCCCTGCTCACCATCTCAAGCCCGAAACACTCTTTTCAAGGGAGGTAGCGCTTCACGTGCACCTTCTTCAATCTTGTCTATTGCATTTGCTGCTCTCAATGGGGTCCATTCAACATTGGAGAGACTAAATGCAGACTGCGTGGCTGCTTTATAGAACATCTTTTGTCCATCCGCAAGCAGAACCCAGACCTTTCTGACGCTTGCCATTTTAACTCACCATCCTGCGCTCACATCCACATGTCCGTCCTTGGCCTGCTACAATGTTGCAGTAAAGACCAGCGCAATCTGGAGGAGCCACACCTCATCTTCCGATTCGGCACGTTACAGCCTTCCGGATTTAGCAATGAGTTCAACAACTTCAGACTGTGAACTCTCTCCGCCACCTTCACCCCATTTTTATTTCTTTCAATTTATTTTCATTTCTTCCATTGATCTGTTTTTCCCTCCATATTGTTCCCCTCCTCCCCCACTCCACTTGGGCCAACTATTCCCGAGTCGCCCTTTGATACACTGCTCACCTTTGTTCTGCCATTCACAAATTTTAATCTCTTTAAGTGCCACTACGAGCACACCTCTTAGCCTTAATCACCTCCATTTACATTCCTTTTGTCTTTTGTCCTTGACATCTTTGTCAATCTCCACCTATTGTTGGTCCCCTATCCAACTCCTCTGCTCCACGCCAACCAACCCCCCCCCCCCCCCCCCCACAACCCCAAACAACAGTATAAATCTGACCCCATTTCCAGTTAACTCTAGCTTTGGCAAAGAGTCATTCAGACCCGAAACGTTAGCTCCCGTATCTCTCCACAGTTGCTGTCAGACCTGCTGAGATTGTCCAGTATTTTGTGTTTTTGTTTCAGATTCCAACATCCGCAGTAATTTGCTTTTATCTTTTTACTTAGTAAAATGTTCAACGTAAGTTAGAGTTTACAAACATCCTTTCCGTCAGAAGTATCTGTCAGTCGACATCTTCCAAAACCCCACAGATAACCCATAATAATTATATCAGAACTTCAGAATTGTCTTGATGACAATCGTGTTCATTTTTTAATTATGTCTTTGTGGCATAATTACAATGAAAGTATTCCTACTTGAATAACCTTGTTGATCTTCTCAAAAAAGTTGCAAGTGCCATAAAAGCTATTCATGAGTAAAATTGGAGAGAAAAACACCTTCAGCAGATTTTTAAAAAAGGAACTGTGACAGGTTTAATGTACTGTGATAGTTGACTAGTCACGCATGTGGGCACTAATCTCATTTTGCACATGAACATTAATGATTAATAGCAGCAGAGTGATGACACTTAAACTATAGTTCCTTCAGATTTTGGATTCTGGTGGCTTTGAGCTGTGAAGAAATATTACAAAAGCCATTTAATTGTTGTAATATTCTTGGATAAAAATAGTGAAAAACGAATGCTTTGCAACATTTGATAAAATTGAGTATAAAATCACTGAGCAAAAATGATTTTCATCTCACCAGCAATAGTCTATAAGCATCTGGCACAACCATCTAGTGAGATAGAAAAGCCCCATGTGATGACCAAAGGATAAAATTCCTTCTTTATAAATAAGAATAAGCCTCACCATTATCTTCCATATTGAGATATAAAACCAGCTCTGGAGTTTATTCATTCGAAATGTTACCCTTTTATTCTACTCATTCTCTCAATTGTTTACATAGAACATAGAACATAGAACATAGAACGATACAGCGCAGTACAGGCCCTTCGGCCCTCGATGTTGCACCGACATGGAAAAAAATCTAAAGGCCATCTAACCTACACTATGCCCTTATCATCCATATGCTTATCCAATAAATTTTTAAATGCCCTCAATGTTGGCGAGTTCACTACTGTTGCAGGTAGGGCATTCCACGGCCTCACCACTCTTTGCGTAAAAAACCCACCTCTGACCTCTGTCCTATATCTATTACCCCTCAATTTAAGGCTATGTCCCCTCGTGCTAGCCACCCTCATCCGCGGGAGAAGGCTCTCGCTGTCCACCCTATCTAACCCTCTGATCATTTTGTATGCCTCTATTAAGTCACCTCTTAACCTTCTTCTCTCTAACGAAAACAACCTCAAGTCCATCAGCCTTTCCTCATAAGATTTTCCCTCCATACCAGGCAACATCCTGGTAAATCTCCTCTGCACCCGTTCCAAAGCTTCCACGTCCTTCCTATAATGAGGCGACCAGAACTGTACGCAATACTCCAAATGCGGCCGTACTAGAGTTTTGTACAACTGCAACATGACCTCATGGCTCCGGAACTCAATCCCTCTACCAATAAAGGCCAACACACCATAGGCCTTCTTCACAACCCTATCAACCTGGGTGGCAACTTTCAGGGATCTATGTACATGGACACCGAGATCCCTCTGCTCATCCACACTACCAAGAATTTTACCATTAGCCAAATATTCCGCATTCCTGTTATTCTTTCCAAAGTGAATCACCTCACACTTCTCCACATTAAACTCCATTTGCCACCTCTCAGCCCAGGTCTGCAGCTTATCTATGTCCCTCTGTAACCTGCAACATCCTTCCGCACTGTCTACAACTCCACCGACTTTAGTGTCGTCTGCAAATTTACTCACCCATCCTTCTGCGCCCTCCTCTAGGTCATTTATAAAAGTTTGTAATGTCAAATTACATGAACAACAAAATATAATATGGACCCACATATGGAGTTACAGAATATTTTCAATGAAGTTCAATCATTCTGTAGGTTAGTGTTTTACAGAATTGACGCGTTACCTGGGTTTGTATCCTATTTTTCACTTATGTGACATTCTGAGTAAGTTAGAATTTACATTTCCATAGCCCTAACATGGGTTGGATTCTCCACTTCCCCAGTCACGTGTTTCTCAGTGGCACGCCATTCGCTGATGGCGGGATCCCATTTTCCCACCACTTGTCAATGGGATTTCCCATTGTAACCACCTGACGCCACCAGAAGCCCCATGGGCGTGGGTGCGCTGCCACCGGGAAAAGTGAATCGCAACGATCGGAGAATTCCGGCCCATATCTCTCAAAGCATTTTAAGGTCTCACAACTGGTGATGAAGGTCAAAACTGAGTATATATTTCTGTCCTTGGAACTTGGGTGCCACTAGAGAAGTGTGAAGAATCAGCCACGCAGTATGAGACTGGTGTCTGCTGCCGGTCAGTCAGGAGGGTATGGCTGGTTTCTTCCTTGTAGAACACCAATGAACCAATTGTGACTTGACAACAATCCATCAGCTAGTCCAGGCTTATTAAATGCATTTCCACTGCTGGTATGCTGCTAGTTATTTACCTTTGCCACAAGACTACCATACGCATTCAGGAACCTGTCAATCAAGCCCAAAGGTATGTGATGAGAATACTGCAATGCTTGCATTTACCGACCAGCTGTTTGTATGCAGGACACAAGAAGGACTCAGCAAGGAAAGGGAAAATGCTGGAAAATCTCAGCAAGTCTGGCGGCATCTGTAGGGAGAGAAAAGAGCTAACGTTTCAAGTCCGATGACTCTTTGTCAAAGCTCTGACAATTGCTGCCAGACTTGCTGAGATTTTCCAGCATTTTCCCTTTCGTTTCAGATTCCAGCATCCGCAGTAATTTGCTTTTATCCAAGGACTCAGCAAGTGCATCTTATCAAATGTTTTGAGTTTGTGTTGTCAAATTTGATATTTCCATAACTATACGCAACCTACTGGTGTCATAGAGTTATAGAGTTTTACAGCACAGAAAGAAGCGCTTTGGCCCATCGTATCTGAGCTGGCCATCAAACGCCTACTTATTTTAATCCCATTTTACAGCACTTGGTCCATTGCCTTCTATGTTATGGCATTTCATTGCTCATCGACATGCTTCTTAAATGATGCTAGGTTCCTCCCTTTAAGGCAGTGAGTCTCATATTCCCATCACCTCTGGGTGCAAACGCTTTTCCACTAATTCCCTCGAAATCTCCTGTTACTTTCCTGAAGTCTGTTCCCCCTGGTTATTGACCCCTCTACTAAGGGGAAATGTTTCTTCCCATCTTTCCTATCTATATACGTCTTAATTTTGTACATCTTGATGAGGTACCCCCTCAGCCTTCTGAGGAAAACAACCACAGTCTATCCAACACCTCTTCATAGTGAAACACTCCAGTCCAGGCAACATTCTGGTGAGTCTCCTCGCACCCTTTCTAGTGTCATCACATCCTTCCTTAGTGCTGTGACCAGAACTGCAGATTAGCTGTGGCCGAACATGCACTTTATACAGTTCCATCCTAACCTCCCTGTTCGTATATTCTATGCCTCGGCTAATAAAAGCAAGTATCCCACATGCCTTCTTCACCATCTTATCCACCTGTCCTACTGCCTTCGGGGACCTTTGGAAATTACCCCAAGGTCCCTCTGGTTCTCTGTACTTCCTGGCATCCGATCGTTCATTGTCTTCTCCCTTGCATTTTTAATCCTCCAAAAATACATTAACTCACACTATTCAGGGGTAAATGCCATTTGCCACAGTTCTTCCCCTCTGCCCAGCCCATCTATATCCTCATCGCTTTTTATTACACCACTAATTATCGTGTCATCTGCAAACCTATTGATCATAAACCCCCCATGTTTGCATCAAGGTACACTACAAACAGCAAGGGACCTAGCACCACTCCATGAGATACATCACCTGACATGCTTCCAGTCATAAAAACAACCTTCAACCATTACCCTCCATCTCCTGCCACTAGGCCAATTTTGGATCCAATTGGTCAATTTGTCTTGAATTGCAGTGTCGCTTACTTTTTTGACCAGTCTCACATGTGTGAGCTTGTCAAAAAACTTACTGAATCCATGTAGACTGCATCAACTGCACTGCCCTCGTCCAGGCCTGAAATATTCAATCACTATTGTTGGACATGGTCTTCCCCTGAAAATGGCACGTTGGTAATCTTTTGTTCATTCTTTGCCTCTCCTAGTGGAGATTAGTTCTGTCCCTCAGGATTTTTCTAATAGTTTTCCAATCACCAATGTTGCACACACTGGCCTGTAATTATCTGGTTTTCCCTTACTTCCTTTCTCGAATAATGTGTTCCGGGACAGGGTTTAGAGAACATCAAATGTATCATAGAATTCACCTGACCCACAACTTTGAATAGATTGTGGTTATGGGGAGCACACGGCTCTACTCTGCAGGTGTGATGCAACAGAAATCTACAGGACTTTTCAATTAAAACAATGTTTATTTATGAAGCTAGTTAACACTTTATAAACCCCCAGTAAACATCTTAATTAATATCAACCCTGATAAATCCCCCAAAGAATACAGTACTCTCGAAGTAACTCTTAATCTTTCCTTGCAACATCCGTAAGCCAAAAAGAGCCCTTTGTACAGAAAGACATCAGGTTTAACTTCACTACTGAGAATAGTACCCACTTTGAAATCACCAAATGAACATTCATAAGCTTGCAGAGATCCATACACATCTTGCTGTGACTGCAGCTTCTCCAAATCTAAAACGAATCTAAAACACACCCTATAGCTGCAAGTCCAAAGTGAAAGTAAAAGCAGATAAACAGCCCAGCTCCACCCACACTCTGACATCACTGATAAACACCCATTTCTTAAATGTACATCCACCACAGCTATTTTATAACCCCCCATTTCTTAAAGGTACTCTCACATGCCAAATGGTACAACTTTGGCTGTCCTCCAGCCCTCTGGCACCTCACCTGTGGTCAGATGGGATTTGAAAATTAGCATCAGAGCCCCTGAAATCTCCTCGCTCACCTCACCAAGCAGCCTTGGGTACATCTCATCTGAGCTTAGGTATTTATCCATCTTTTAGCCCGCTAAAAACCCTAACGCATCCTCCCTTTCAATGCTAATCTGTTTAATTATATCAAAGTTCCCATTCTGCTATCTACACTTACACATCCTTGTCCATAGTGAACACAGATGTAAAATACTCATTTAATACCTCACCTACGTCTTTCAGCTCAATACAGAGGTTGCTACTTTGGTTCCTAACAGGTTCTATTCATTCCCTGGTAACTCTCTTGCCCTTAATATACTTATAAAACAACTTGGGATTGTCCTTTATTTTTCCCACAAGTGTTTTTTCATGCCCCCTCTTTGCTCTCCTAATTTATTTTTTAAGTACTGTCCCTTATACTTTCTATACTGGTCACAGGTTTCACTATTTTGAGCACTCTGAATCTGCCACAAGCCTCCCTTTTTTTCCTTGTCCAATACTGTAAATATCTTGACATCCAGAATTCTGAGCCTGTAGGTCCTACCCTTTATCTTTAGGGGAACATGTTGGCCTGTGATCTCTCTATTTCCTTTTTGAATGACTCATACTCCACTGATGTAGACAAATAATATATACATAGAAAATAGAAGCAGGAGGAGACAATTAAGACCTTTGAACCTGCTCAGAAATTCATTATGATCATGGTTGATCATCAAGTTCAGTATGCTGATCCCACCATCCTTTTGTGAGGCCACGAAGAATCTAGCACGAGTTTGTAGAGTCAAACAGAAAGGACTTTATTGACAACAATACGTACAAAGCACCAGCAGTTCACTACTGGTTCTCTCTCCAGCCAGTACCACACTGGCCATCTCTATTTAAACAGCTGCACTGCTAATGATTGCCCCACCCTCCTCATTGGGGGAGCGATATTTCTCAAGGATCATGGGTAACCAATTGTTCAGAGCTAATACGATCTGGGCAGGTTAAAACACATCCCTTAATTCCTTTAGCCCCAAGAACTATATCTACTTTATTCTTCAAATTACACAGGGCGAGATTCTCCGCACTCCCGATGGTGCGGAGAATAGCGTGGCTCGTAAAATTTTACGGCCACGCTGTTCTGACGCCCTCCCGCTATTCTCCCCCCCCCCCACGCCCGACTCCCGATACGAATCGCTGCCGCCGTTTTTTTACGGCCGGCAGCGATTCTCATCTGATCGATGGGCCGAGTTCCCAGCCCTTTACGGCTGTTTTTTAAGAACGGCAAACACACCTGGTCTGGCCGTTCATAAAAACGGCCGTAAACTCTCGATTTTTAAAACCATGGCACCGATTGGCACGGCAGTACCACGGCCGTGCCAAGGGTGCCATGGGCCCGATGCCCGTGCACTCTTTGTCCTTCCGCCGCCCCGCAGTATCCATTCGCGGGGCGGCTGAGGGGCATCCCGGACCAGAATCGGTTCCCGGTCGGGAAGCGGGGGGCTGGCGTCAAACCCGTCCGGATTTGACGCCAGCCTTACGATTTCTCCCCATATGGGAGAATCTCGCCCACAATGTTTTGCCCTCAACTACTTTTTGTGGTAGTAACAACTCCAGCGTCCCAGGCTCGATTCCTGGCTTGGGTCATTGTCTGTGCGGAGTCTGCACATCCTCCCCGTGTTTGCGTAGATTTCCTCCGGGTTCTCTGGTTTCCTCTCACAAATCCCAAAAGACGTGGGGCGCGATTCTCCGCTGCCCACGACGGGTCGGAGAATAGCGGGAGGGCCTTCCCAACATTTTTCCTGACCTCCCGCTATTCTCCCCCCCCCCTCCCACGGCCGCCCCACGACACGAATCGCTGCTCGCCGTTTTTTACAGCGAACAGCGATTCTCCCCAGGCCGATGGGCCGAGTTCCCAGGCCTTTACGGCCGTTTTCATGAACGCAAACACACCTGCTCTCACCGTTCGTGAAAACGGCCGCAAAGTGCCATCCCGGACAACCATGGCACCGATTGGCACGGCAAGGGTGGCATGGGCCTGCGATCGCGGGCAGCGGGTCCGATACCCGCGCACTCTTTGTTCCTCCGCCGCCCCGCAGGATCAGTCCACGGGGTGGCTGAGGCGCATGACGGCCCGCGCATGCGCGGATTTGACGCATCTGCGTGATGGCGTCATCCGTGCATGTGCGCACGATGACGTCAGCCGCCGTGACGCTTGGCGCGCGGGCTTAGCAACGGTCGCTAAGCCCGCGATGCCGTGCTTCACGGGGCCGCGCTGCTAGCCCCGCCCAGATAGGGGGCGCGGAGGCTGCCGTGAAACACGGCCAGTTTCACGGCAGCCTTTATGACTCTCCGCATTTGCGGAGAATCGCGCCCGTGCTGTTAGCTGAATTGGATATTCTAAACATGGTGAGGAGATGCTGGCGTTGGACTGGGGTGAGCACAGTAAGAAGTCTTAAAACACCGGGGGCGGGATTCTCCGCAAATGCGGAGAATCATAAAGGCTGTCGTGGGACAGGCCGTGACCCACGGCAGCCTTCACGCCCACTTTCAGGGCCGATTCTCCCCCCCGGGTGGGGCTAGGAGCGCGGCCCCGTGCGTCACGGCGGCGCAGCCTTGACGACGGTCGTCAAGGCCGCATGTCAAGCGTCACGCCGGCTGACGTGGCCGATGACGTCAGCCGCGCATGCGCAATTGGCGTCGTTTCCCTCAGCTGCCCCGCAGGATGTGGCGGCTTGATTTTACGGGGCGGCGGAGGGAAAAGAGTGCGTCCATTACGGATGCACGGCCCCCCTTGGCACGGCTGTGGTACTGCCGTGCCAATCGGACCCCCAGATGCCCCTAACGGACATCTGGCGCCCGTTTCACGACGGCAGCGAGCAGGTGTGTTTGCTGCCGTGTTGAAACGGGCGTGAAGGCCCTGCCGCTCGACCCATCGGCCTCGGATAATAGCCGCTCGCCGTGAAAAACGGCGAGCGGCGATTCGTGGCGTGGGTCGGGCGTGTGGGGGGGGGGGGGGAGAATAGCGGGAGGGCGTGAAAAATGTCTTCTTTACTGCTGCTGCACCTGCACCCTTACTTTCAGCGACTGATGCACAAAGGCACCAAGGACTCGCTGCATATCCACCTCTCTCAATTTACAACAATTCAAATAATAATCTGCCTTGCAATTTTTGCTGCCAAAGTAGATAACCTCACATTTATCCACGTTATACCGCATCTGCCATTCATATGCCCACTCACTCAGCCTGTTCGAGATAGAGAATCTGGTGAACTGGTGCAACGACAATAATCTCTCCCTCAATGTCAACAAAATGAAGGAGATTGTCATCGACTTCAGGAAGCATAGTGGAGAACGTGCCCCTGTCTACATCAATGGGAATGAAGTAGAAAGGGTCGAGAGCTTCAAGTTTTTAGGTGTACAGATCACCAACAGCTTTTCCTGGTTCCCCCATGCCGACACTATAGTTAAGAAAGCCCACCAAAAACTCTACTTTCTCAGAAGACTAAGGAAATTTGGCATGTCAGCTGCGACCCTCACCAAATTCAACAGATGCACCATAGAAAGTGTTCTTTCTGGTTGTATCACAGTTTGGTATGGAGCCTGCTCTGCCCAAGACTGCAGGAAACTACAAAAGGTTGTGAATGTAGCCCAGTCCATCACGCAAACCAGCCTCCCATCCATTGACTCTATTTATAATTCCTGCTGCCTCAGAAAGGCAGCCAGCATAATTAAGAACCCCACTTACCCCAGACATACTCTCTTCCACCTTCTTCCGTCACAAAAAAGATACCAGAGTTTGAGGTCACGTACGAACCGACTCAAGAACAGCTTTTTCTCTACTGCCATCACACTTTTGAATGGACCTACCTCGTATTAAGTTGATCTTTTTTGTACACCTTGCTATAATTGTAACATTATATTCTGCAGTCTCTCCTTCCTTCCCTATATACGGTATGCATTGTTTGTACAGCACAAGAAACAATACGTTTCACTGTATACTAATACATGTGACAATAATAAATCAAATCAAATCAAATCCCACTGAAGCATCTCTGCATCCTCCTCACAGCTCACGCTCCCACCCGACTTTCTATTATCTGCAAATTTGGAGATAATACATTTAGTTCCCTTGTCCAAATCATTAATATACAATGTGAATAGTTGTGGCCCTAGCACAGATCCCTGCAGTACCCCACTAGTCATTGCCTGCCAATCAGAAAAAGACCCATTCATTTTAACCTTTTTCCTCCTGACTGCTGACCAGCTTTCTATACATCTCAAGACACTACCTGCAATCCCATGCGCTTTAACTTTACAAGGTAATCTGCTATGTGAACAAAGAACAAAGAACAAAAGAACAAAGAAAAGTACAGCAGAGGAACAGGCCCTTCGACCCTCCAAGCCCGTGCAGGACCATGCTGCCTGACTAAACTACAAATTTCTACACTTCTTGGGGCCGTGTCCCTCTATTCCCATCCTATTCATATATTTGTCAAGATGCCCCTTAAATGTCACTATCGTCCCTGCTTTCACCACCTCCTCCGGCAGCGAGTTCCAGGGACCCACTACCCTCTGTGTAAAAAGTGTGCCTTGTACATCTACTCTATACCTTGCCCCTCGCACCTTAAACCTATGCCCCCAAGTAATTGACCCCTCTACCCTGGGGAAAAGCCTCTGACTATCCACTCTGTCTATGTCCCTCATAATTTTGTAGACCTCTATCAGGTCGCCCCTCAACCTCTGTCATTCCAGTGAGGACAAACCGCGTTTATTCAACCGCTCCTCATAGCTAATGCCCTCCATACCAGGCAACATTCTGGTAAAGCTCTTCTGCACCCTCTCTAAAGCCTCCACATCCTTTTGGTAGTGTGGCGACCAGAATTGAACACTATACTCCAAGTGTGGCCTAACTAAGGTTCTATACAGCTGCAACATGACTTGCCAATTCTTATACTCAATGCCCCGGCCAATGAAGGCAAGCATGCCGTATGCCTTCTTATGTGACCTTGTCGAAAGCCTTCTGAAAGTCTACATAAACCACATCCACTGGTTCTCTCTGGTCAACTCTACTAGTTACTCTGCTTCCGGCTCTACTCTACTACCAACAGGTAGATCCTCCCAATCTACTTTGGCCAGATTCTGTCTTATACTATTAAAATCAGCCTTCTCCCAGTTCAGGTTTCCATGTGCATGTGTGTGTGTGTGCAGTATGTAGCTTGTACGTGGTCATTGGAAGAGAGATTGAAATAGCTTGTTCCTGTTCCCTATTCAGTTTGAAGTTCTTATTATATACCTAGAAAACACATAATTCTCAATAAGCATTTTCTTCTTGTAGCTGCATTACAGGATAAGTCAAACATTTATGGAGCAATAACATATATGGAAATAGTAAGAACATAATTAAGCTATATGAGTAAGAGTGCAGTGTATGGTGACATTTTGTCTCGACTCAATCGTGCTGAAATATCGACCAATAAATCTCGGGACATATATCACAAATATATAGCGAGTTCTTAGCTCCAGGGTACACTGTATAGGGTACACTCTGCTCCTGTGTAAACAGATTTCACAATTCCTCCTGTTACCAACTCAAGCAAAAAAAACCCAGCAGGAGTACCAAATTAAATTTTCTGTTTTGTACTCATACTGGTTTGTTCAGTTAAATTACCTGAGAAAAATCCCATACACTGAAATGAGTCACAAACTACAACAAACGTCTGTTCCAATTACATTATATTTCAATGTTTGGAAATCTGCCATTAGCCACTGGGATTAAAGGTGGAATAAATTCTTGCCCTGCATTAGAAAGCTTTGGTATCAAATTTGAACCCGAGATGAATTTCCAACCAGATATCATCACTAAGAGTGCCTATATCTAGATCCACCACATTGCCCAGGTCCACTCCTGCCTCAACTCTTGTGCTGCTGAACCTTTCACCGCTGTCTTTTTTAACCTCCAAACTTGACTATTTCAGCACATTCCTGGCCGACCTCCTACACTCTACCCTCTGTAAACTTGAGATCATTCAAATCGCTGCTGGTCATGCCTTAATACACAAAAAGTCCCATTCATCTCTTGTGCTTGCTGGTCTACATCGGCTCCTCGGTCAAGCAACACCCTGATTTTAAAATTCAAATCCTTGTTTTCAAACCCCGCATGGCCTCGCTATCTCGCTAATCTCTCCGGCCCCACAGTGCTCCGAGTTATGAAATGAAATGAAATGAAAATCGCTTATTGTCACGAGTAGGCTTCAAATGAAGTTACTGTGAAAAGCCCCTAGTCGCCACATTCCAGCGCCTGTTCGGGGAGGCTGTTACAGGAATCGAACCATGCTGCTGGCCTGCCTTGGTCTGCTTTCCAAAGCCAGCGATTTAGCCCTGTGAGCTAAACAGCTCCTCCAGTTTTGGTCAATTGTGTGTCCCTGATGTTACTTGCTCCAACATTGACGTCCATGCTTCTGCTGTCAAGGTCTTCAGCTCTGACATTCCCCCCATAATCCTGTACAGCTCTCCAGCTCCACCATCCTTTAAGATGCTCCATAAAATTAACATCTTTGACCAAAATATCTATCCCAACATCTCATTATTTATCTGCGCATCCAATTGTTTTTTATAACATCCCGAAAAAAGTGACTTGAGACCTTTTATACTTTAAAGGCGATATATTAATACATGTTATGGTTGATTAATTAGTGAAACAGTTAAAGAATTAATAGTCATTTGTTAGTACAGAACTTGTGTTTTGCAGAAAGAAGCTATGATGTGTCTCTTTGTTCAGCAAGTTAAAGAGGTTTTGAAGAATCACAGATAGCTTCTGAAAGTGACTGGATTCAGTTCATTAACTTCCAGTTAATTTACCACGATTTATTAGATACTCCAGGCTTTAATCTTGTAACCAGCTAGCTCCTTAATGGTAGCACAAAAACTATTAATTACTGATCTGTTTGGGATGAGTGCTGCTCAGATTGGAAATGATTTAACAAAGCTAACTATAACTATTAGTCATGCAGCACTGTGAGATGGAGCTGGTTTAGCTCAGTTGGCTGGACAGATGGCTTGTGATGCAGAGTGAGGCCAGTAGCGTGGGTTCAATATCCATACCAGCTGAGATTATTCATGAAGTCCCCACCTTCTCAACCTTGCCTCACCTGGTGTAGTGATCCTCAGGTTAAATCACCACCAGTCAGCTCTCTTCTGTCACAAGGAAAAACAGCATATGGTCATGGGATTATGGTGACTGTCCTGTGAGATGATTACCCAATGTTAAGGAGTCAATTAGATCACTGTCAATCAAACAGGAGTTATAATAGGCATCAACGTTATAAAATCAGGATGCTGATTTTAGCCCTTTAATTGCATCCTCCTTCCAGGATGTCAATGCCTTGGGGAGGGCACAGAGAAAGTTTATCAAAATGGGTTACACTTACACAAAGAGACTACAGAAGATGAGATTGTTTTTCAAAGAGCAGGGAATGTAAGGGGAGATTTAGTTGAGGTGCTCAAAATTGTGAAGGCTTTTGATAACTTGAGCAAAAATCCAGGGGGGAAAATATGATTCTTTTTACTCAGAAAGTTTTTATGCAGTTGTTATGTTGTTATGTTGAAAGTTGTTGTGTTATCTGGTGATTCAAGCAAATTTGGTGGTGTCTTTCAAAAGGGATTTGCATATCTACTTGTATTGGAGAAATTTGGAGAGCCTTCAGCACGTCGATACCAACACAATGGACTGAATAATCCCCTTCTGTGCTGTGCGATTCTATGGTGACTTCAAACGTTTTGGCTCACTGTTTTCATTCAAACTTGAAATCATCTGAAATCCATTTAACGGGCAGCACGGTGGCACAGTGGTTAGCATTGCTGCCTACAGCGCTGAGGACCTGGGTTAGAATCACGGCCTTGGGTCATTGTCCGTGTGGAGTTTGCACATTTTCCTCGTGTCTGCGGGAGTTTCACCCCCACAACCCAAAGATGTGCAGGTTAGGTGGATTGGCCACGCTAAATTGCCCCTTAATTGGAAAAAATAATTGGATACTCTAAATTTGTAAAAAAAAAACATTTAACTCTACCTGTTAAAATATAGAGATTTTGATATTTACGTTGCCAATTAACAAATTGACATAAGTGTGATGGAATGGCAATATTAAATTATGGCATCATTGATTATTTTGCAAGTACCATTCTGACTCAGTTTTGTAAGGAATCATTAGAATTTCATTGTTTATGTTCAGCTCCTTTGTTGAAAACTAAAACTTAAACAATTCAGAACAAGTATTTGCTTCTTAATTTATTAATTTCCACTAATCGGTGGTTAGCAAACATTCTGAAAGCCAACATCAAGTTTGGCAGTGTGCAGCCAGATAGGAGTTTGTCTGGTTCAGGTGGATGCACTCTTCCCGCTTGTGGTCAAAAACTCTCGGTTCATGCACCTTGTCAGAACTTGAGCACATGATCTAAGTGGACGAGTGCTGTAACATCAAAGGTTGCAGATGACAAACGATATCTGCCCTACCTTGAATTTAAACTATGTACGGTGTATGGCAATGTTCAAAGAAGAGGAGAGAGTTATCATGGAATTCCTACAGTGCATTCAGCCCATTGAGTCTGCACCAACCCTCCAAAAGAGCACCCCACCTTGGCATTCCCCCACTCTATCCGTCGTGCACATTTTTGGATTGTGGTAGGAAACCAGAGCACCTGAAGTAAACCCATACAGACACAGGGAGAACGTGCAAGCTCCACGCAGACTGCCATCAAAGGCCGGAATTGAAGCCAGGTCCATGGTGTTGCAAGGCTAACCACTGTGCCATCGTGCTGCCCAATTTTCCTTTCCAATATTATTCCCTCAATTAACATCACACAAATGCAGATTATCCTTGGTCATTCTCACATTGTTGATTGTGAGGTTGCTGTGTGCAAATTGGTTCCTATGTTTGCTACATGACAATAGTGACTGCACTTCAAAATTAATTCACTGGTCATTAAAATCATTTGAGACGTTGATGGTTGTGAAAAGCACCATATAATTGCAATATCTTCTTTTTATTTGTTTCTTTTTTCAATGCTTCATTCTTGAGCTAAAGGTTGTGCTAAAGATGCTCCACGTATACAAACATTGCTAAACCCTTTTAAGTGCCAACAAGGAAAGCTAGCAATGGATCACAATCTCAAAAATCTTTTAAAGCTATCTTCATTGACTCCAGTAAGTAATTTGTAGTGTAACAGCTTGTCCAGTGAAGAAAAAAGCAATACTAACTGCGGCAGATAAATACTGGAAATATGAAAAAACGTTGCTGAAGTAAAAAATTGGCAACTGCATCAACATCAAAAATACAAATGATAGGTTACATGTCTATTTCTTTTCTGGCATTTTCTACACAGCTGAGGAAAGATACTTTCACCTCAGGGAACTACGGGCGCGATTCTCCCAAAGGGAGACAAAATCTCGACGCCAGAGTGAAAACCGGAGTGTTTCACTCCAGTGTCGGAGCCCGCTCCCAACCCCTTATTCTCCTGCCCCCGGGGGGCTAGGAGCGGGGTCGCATCATTTACGCGCGCTGGGCTTTGGCGCCCCATAAAAAGTGGTGCCGCGTAAATGACGCGGCCGGTGTCGCGTAAATGACGTCACCCGCGCATGCGCGGGTGGGCCGGCGCTAACCCGGGCATGTGCGGTTGCCATCCTCCCCGAGGCCGCCCTGCAAGAAAATGGCGGATGGATCTTGCGGGGCGGCGGAGGAAAGGTGGCCCTCCTTTAGTGAGGCCGGGCCGCCGATCAGTGGGCCCTTATCGCGGGCTAGACCCCATCGGAGGCCCCCCCCCCGGTGAAGGAAGCCCCCTCCCCCCCACAGGCCGCTCCCCCAGCGTTCCCGCACAGTTCCCGCTGGCAGCGACCAGGTGTGGACGGCGCTGGCGGGAACCTGTCATGTCGGAACGGCAAGCGGCGATTCTCTGAGCAGCCCGGTACGATTCTCGCGCTGCTGGTTTGGGGGGATGGGAGAATCGTGTGTGGGTGTCGGGGCGGCGTGGCGCGACTCGTGCGGCGCCCCGGCGATTCTCCCACCTGGCGTGGAGGGGGAGAATACCGCCCTACATTTTGTAGAATGACACCAGCAAATGCAATGCTCATTTCATTGAATATCAAAAGGCTTTAAGAGATAAAAGATTATGGGCAACAACTACCGGCCGCGTTACGCCCGCAAGGCAGTGCGGAGCAACGCAACGCGACCAGTTGATGTCGGGTCATCCCTCCTCTGGGAGCCACCCGGTTTGCCACGCTTCACGAGATCTAACGTGACCTCATGAAACATTGCGATGTGAATCCTGCCCATTGTGGGCGGGATCATTTTTAGCAAATCTGCATATTACAGCAAGAGAACTGGTTTCACTCTAATATGCTCTTCCACGATCTACCCAATGGTGTGGAATCTAAACCCCTTGCCTTGGAGATCTTGGGCAAGCGGCGTTCAGTGCTGGTCTCCAAATAGGGGCCAGATGGAACAAAACTTGTGAGGGGGTCTCCAAGGGGATTGGACACCCCCAGGTGCTTGCCCTCTGGGCAGGGTGAAACCTTGGCATTGCTGGTGCTATCTGGGTACCTTGGCACTGCCAGCCTGGTGCCCTGGTGATGCCAGTCTGGGACTTAAAAAGTTCCCAGGTGACAGTGCCAGCTGTCAGGCTGGTGCCAGGTTGGCACTGCCAAGGTGCCAAGCTGGTATTTTTCCTGCAATGGGGATCAAGCCCAGGGGGTGCTGTGTGAGGGTTCAGAGAGGTCAGGGGGCATGAGGACTCCCTTATCAGTTAGTTGAGATTCGGGGGGGTTTAGGGGTCAGATCAGGGTGTTGAGAGATTGGGACGCCATTTAAAATGGCATCCCGAGCTGATCCTACACTGAGGAGTTCCAGCGAATGGACCTCCTTGGTCCCATGCAGCCTCGGCCGCACATTTCCTGCTGAGGGCCTCAATCTACCTGGATGGCCGTTAGATAACATGGTGGTTCTCAGTGCTGGAAAATCCCAGGCTTTGTCTCACTTGTTGAATGAGGTGTAACTGGATTTTAATGGTGAAGTAAGTTCATAAAAGCTACTTGTGGAAGGGAAATGAATGAGTTGTCCACTTAGAAGCATGCTGCGAAATGTTTGACTATAGTTTAACAATGCTTTTGAACGAAAATAAGTAGGTCAGGTAACGTAAACAAAATACTGCTTAATATTTTGGACTCGGCCTTATTATGATAAGTTGTTCTTCAAAAGGACAACAAAATGCATGCTTAAGCTGTTTTCAAACTAAGGACAAAACATCCGTATTTCCACTTGTGTAAATCCTCACGGTTAATCTCTTCAAAGTTGTTTATCTCACACTATAAATATAATGGTTTTCAAGTGTATAACTTAGAGTGCTGTGGAATGGCGATGCAGCCAGACCACTCCCCTCTCCGCAAATATTTGTGTAAATAAATTTCCTTAAATCAAACCTCAAAGAATTTGTCTTTATTATAATTTCCACGACACTACTAAACAGCCTCATTGGCCCTGGCAGAGTATCATATTAGTTGAATGACCAATTTCTCCATTTCTGATAAAAGCAGGTGGGAAGACAAGTGACGGGGGGAGGCAGGGAGGTTGAAATTTGTTTGCGTCATGCCTCCCCGAGCTCAGACTACATTGATACCCAGGGATGGACAGCTTAGTGTAGCTTAGCTCAGCTGCATTGACCTTCATGGGCTCCTGAACTCGATGTTTAAACCCCAGGCGAAAAATGGGTGCTTGGCAATATTCTGAGGAGACAGGAAATTAAGGGAACAAAAGGGGATGTCGGAAAATTAAACGGAAAAGGAATGAAAGCCTGTATTTAAAAATGACAAAAATACAGTTCAACCTCACGATTACAAACACAGGGGCACACAGTAGTTATTTAATGATGTTTTAAGATGCTTTCCTAACTATCATAGAGTGGATGGAAAGAAACTTTTTTCCAGTGATGGGAGGGATAATCATAGAATCATAAAATTTACAGTGCAGAAGGAGGCCATTCGGCCCATTGAGACTGCACTAGCCCTTACAAAGAGCACCCTACTCAAGCCCACATCTCTACCCCATCCCCGTAACCCAGTAACCCCCACTTAATGACCAAAAGAGACAAATTGAAGATTATTGGCAAGTTGGCAGGCGAATAATGAAATGGTTTTACTCAGCCAATTAATATAATCAGGAATGGAGCCTGAACAGGGGATGGAAAGAGGTTGAATAGTAACTTTCAAAGGGGAGTTGGATAAATATTTGAAGGAGAACAATTTGCAGAGCTTTGCAGAAAGAATGGGGGGGGGGGGGGGGATGCGGTCGGATGGGTAGCTCTTTCAGAGTGCTGGAATAGGAATGATAGGCCGGATGGTTTTCTGATAATATTCAACTGAGCCCAAGAGAGCAAGTTAGGAATGACAAGAATTTTAAAGAAAAGAGCCGACACCCAAGATATCATCAACATACAATAGGCAGCCGGTGGTTATTTCAGGAGGCGGTTCAGACCACACAAAAGGAGAAGTCTTAAAGCAACAGTGTTTCCATGTAAACAATGGTGCAAAACAAAGATTTTTCCAAAACAAAACATCATCAGAAAAATACCTCCCAAATATCACGTGTGTGCAAAATGTAAACAAAAGCTTGAACAAGCCTTTCTAGTTAGGGTAGGCTGTGACAGGAATCATCGGAATCGCTCTGATTTTTATGACGTTTGAAATGGAATTATTTTGGGGTTCAAGTTAAGGGCATTGCTCAATAATAAGCAGTCAGTCATTATGCAGTATGATCAGGTTAAAGTTTGTTCTGAGTAAGCCAACAATTCTCCCTGTCCTTCACCCAGTTGTTTTTTATTAACCCCATATATAGGTACACAGTTTTTACATCATATTTTAATAACACAAATATTGTGATCGGTACATTTGATTGTTGTGGTAAAAATACTCTCCAGGGGCTGGTTTAGCACAGGGCTAAATTGCTGACTTTTAAAGTAGACCAAGGCAGGCAGCAGCACGGTTCAATTTCCGTACCAGCCTCCCCGAATAGGCGCTGGAATGGGCAATTAGGGGCTTTTCACAGTAACTTCATTTTAAGCCTACTCGTGACAATAAGCAATTTTCATTTTTCATTTCATTTCATTTTGTTATGATCCCTTGAAAAATAAACGCCATTCTCATTGCAATATCGCTAATTCATTCTTTTAGGAAGTTCAAAATTAAACATTCATATAATTTTAAAAAGGTGATTATGGTCTTTAACTTTTCCAATAGAGAAAAAAGGCAGAGCAAATTTCACCAGTAAACCAGAAAATTTCAACAGCAAATGCATCTTATTACTCATACTTATCTCCACTTGTTGAGTATCAGCATTTTACAGTACAAAGAAGTACAATCAGCTCATTGTCCCTGCTCCCTAAGAGCTTTACATCTAACCTTATTCTCTTGCCCTCTCTGCACACCCTTAAAATGCTGCCTTTCCAACTATTTATTTAAAAACAATTATGTACTCTATTCCCATCGTAGTTTCGAATGGGTATTCAGAATTCTGATAACCCTCTGCATAAAATCAAATTCTCCTAATCTCTCAAAATATTGTTTTTTCGCATGGCCTTAAATTGAAGAGTGGCTGGTTAGGCTGGCCTTTTCCTGAGAACAGAGAAGGCCGAGAAGGGACCTGATTCAGGGGTACAAAATTGTGAGGGACATAGATAGGGTAAATAGGAAGAATCTTCCCCCTTAGTTGAGGGGGCCAATAACCAGTGGGCAGAGATTTCAGGTCAAGGGCAGGAGAGTCAGAGCGGATGTGAGGAAAATCTATTTCACCCAGAGGATCTGGGAATCTGGGAAGCTGGAAGCCACTGCCGGCAACCCTGAAGAAGCATTTACTGAGCACTTGAAACACCATAGCATGAAAGGCTATGGATCAAGTGCTGGAAAGGAGGACTAGAAGAGATAAGTGCTTAAACGCCGGTGCAAACGTGATGGGCTGGAAGGCACCTTTGTGGGTTGTAAAGCTCTATGACCCTATGAAACCCCTGAGTTACCAACTCACTAAAAGTGGAAATTACCCGCCCCTCCCCATTTTTATACTATTTACCTTATCAAAATCTCTCATAATTTTGGAGACCTCAATCATACATCATGCTAACCACTATTGAAAATGTAACAATTTCTTTGAAATTAAAACCATTCAGCCGTTGTTTTAATTTTGTACACCACTCCCATTTCCTTTCCATGTGGTCAGAACTGCCATGACACTTAAACTGCACCTTAACCAAAGATGATGAAGGTTTTGAGGCGTTCACATTCGCGAAGCAGGCTTCAAGCCCCATGAAGGTGACAACCCATTTTTTGGGTAGTGTTGGCTGATTTCTAACTCATATCCAGATAAGTGATAATTTGATGCTTCACCAATGATTTGCACAGTAAGAAGTCATACAACACCGAGTTAAAGTCCAACAGGTTTGTTTCGAAACACTAGCTTTCGGAGCACAGCTCCTTCATCAGGTGAGTCTGACTCATCCTGCTTCTATTTCTGACGTCTCTCTGTTTCCATGAGTCTTAATTTTCTCTCTAATTAGGCCTCTGTAACCTGACACATAACTGATGTTACGTTGATTGGTCGATAGTTATCTGATTCAGCATTTATTTCTTTCTTCTTCAAATGTGGTTCATGGTGAACTTGCTCATCTCTGGCACAATTTTCAGCTCACTCATTTTCTGTAATTGATTCATATTCCTTTCATTGTAACAATGGGGTGTATTTTCCACCTCTATTTTCGACGGAGTGAATGGTGGCAGGGAAGAGAATCCAGCAGGAATCCTCAAACGGCTTTTAGGCTGTTAGGGTTTCCCATTCCGATTGTCCCTGGCACCAACCAATGATGTAATGGGGTCTTCCCATGAAGGGTCAGGAACCCCGTTACCAATCATTTTAATATCATTAGCAGCTTCCCCGCTGTATTCTCGGCCCACGTTAGTATCTCCCTCCCCCTCCCCACCAATGTGATGGCGCCTTGGTGGAGTTTACAACAGCTTTTGACAAACGGAAAGCTGGCGAACACACCCTGCTGGGGGCACAGAGGTAAGTGTACTTGCAGGGGTGAGAGGGCCTGCTCACGCAGTACCCTGACAGTGCCTAGGCACTGTCCCCTGGCACTGTATTCTGGTACTTCCCATGGCACTACCCCCACCACTGCCTAAGGAGAGCCTTCCTTATTATATTTATTTCTTTTAGATCAAAAGACACCCCGATTTCTTGAAGTCCAACGTTGCTGATTGCAGTGGGCTCGTTCAGAGCCTGCCCAACCAGCGTGACACTATGGGACCCACGACCAAGATTTTCTTTGGCAAAGTAGCTGGCAGCCTACACACCGATTTTCCCACCTGAGTGAACACTTAATCAAAAAAACAGAAAATCCCGCTGGTTGAATACTCCCTCATTCCAATTGTTGAAGTTGTCACCACATCCCCCTTCGCAAGTTGTTCCCATTCTAAATATCTTGTCAATTTACTGTCATTGGAATGGTCCTTTTGTAGGTCGTGAGTTCTTAATTATTTAATTTATTTTGGAAATATGATGGGGATCTGATTGGTATGTGCGCTCTGTTCTTACTGAAGGAACAATAAAAGATTATTCACAGTTGTTAAATAGAGAAAAAAAGTGAGCAGCATATCTTGGGAAAAATAAATGGTTTTAACAACTGTGAGGGGAGTTGTACACAGAGGTGGTGGGTGGTGGCTGTGCCCCAGTTTAAAAGTCAGAGCCAAGCCCACCTCTGCTTGGCTGGTTCAGCCCAAATGGATTTCACAACTTGTTCATTAGCTTGGGGCAAGATTCCCACCCCCATCAGGATGGAAATGCCACCTCTGAGAGCTGCCAACCTATCGAATATCCAATAGCTCTCTCGCACCAATGGCACCACTGACAGTGACGACCACTGCTGGGTTGGCAGGCAATTCCCAACAAACTGGAGCCATTGAGTTAGACATCCAGGTAAGCCTAGGGTTTTGTTGGGACCCGATATGATGGGAGGTGTACCTGTACCTTGGTAAGGCCTCTGTTGAGCACATGGTGCTTGAACAGGAGGCACACTGCCCACATGTTGCCATATGGACCTGGCAATATACCAATAGTTGCAGGAGGAAGTCCTTAAGTGGCCATCAAAAGGTTATTTAAGGGACTCCATTTGCCCATGAGCAAGCATGAGCATATAACTGACGACTTAATACCCCATGCCCAACACACCTCCTTCCCAACTGGCCCCATTCTACACACACACACACACTCACTTACACACACAATGGAAAGAGTGGCAGAGACGGCAGTAAAAGTGATGACAGAATAAAAAGGATAAAAGATCTCTGGTGCACTCTGATGGTTTTCAGTCAAAGAGCGCGAATCAACGGACAGAAGTTAAAGTCGTTATTGGGCAGGTTCAGCAGGGTGGCTGCGACACCAGGAAACACCCCATTATCCAACGGCACTTTGCCAAATTCTTTGGCCTCAGGGAGATTTTCTCTGCCGTGGCCACACTGAAAATTATTTCCTGCTGGTGAGATGAAGCTTTTTTGACCCCCACCCTCACCTCCCCACCTTGGGGAGGCTTCTGGAAACCCCACCTCACCCCCACCAAATGGTGGACCTCATTTCCGGCACTGTAAACCTGGCACCCCAGCATTGCCCCTGGCACCCTGACAGTGCCCACGTGGCACTGTCAGGGTGGCCGGGTAGCACTACCAACCTGGCAGTGCCAAGGTGTCCAGGTGCCAGGGGTATTTCAGGGTCCCACTCTGTCCTCTCCCTGGCCACAGTGCATTTTCCGTCATCATTCTTCTGTGTGCCACCTATCATGGTTCTCATTGGAGTCTTCTGTAACAGAACTCATTTGGTACCTCACCCGCCAGGAAACTGACACAAGCACTATACGTTACCCCAGCTGAAAGAATACAACATTATTCTCAATGTACTCAGTGATGCTGGATGCCAAGGACTTTGTCACAGGCAACCCATGATGTGGAGAATCAACTCTGTGGGGGCTCAGAGGTTACAATTGTCCTTGTTTCCTGTCAGCTTTATTCTGCTCCCTATGATAGCGTGCCACCATTATCGGCAAGAGAAAGAACATCAGTGATTGTGTAGCACAGTGTTGCCAGAGCTGAATAACTGGAGGCAATGAGAGGTGGGTATGAGGCTGGCCTCATTGGCATAGTGGTGAGGGTGAATTGGAGTATCTGGATACTAGGTTCAAATCCCAGGTGCCTGGTGTTCCTAATACACTGAGCAGTTTGAGGGTTTGCTGTTGTGCTGGATAAGAAATGCCATTTGGTCAGGATGGCTGAGTGGTCTAAGGCGCCAGACTTAAGCAAACATTGAAGAAATGCCAATTGAAGGGGCAGCTATTGTCTTTGAGCAGCTACATGAGGTCATTAAACGTCTTGTGGCACTGCAGCCAGGTCCTCAAGTCCAGAAGTTAGGGGTGTCCTCCCTGGTCAACCGTTTCTAATCTCTTCTGAACATTGCTCTTGATGGCTGCCTGATCCCAGTAAAACTCTGACATCAATTTTTCTGTGCCCCTCTACCAATGAGGCCTTCAGCACGCGAGCCATGACCTGGGGCCTTCTCACTGCACTGATATTTCATTTTCCTCAACTGAAAAGCAGCAATAATATTCAACAGATTTGTCTTAGATTGACAGACTGCCTTTAAGAACAGAAGACTAACTGCACAATTGCTATCATGAATGCTACTACGCTCCCTGCTGAGTTTAGAGGCAGCCAGCAGGATGAGTGTCATCTCGCCCTATCCTACAATCGTGGAAAAGGTGTGGTAGCACCAAATTCTGTCATGAGCATGTTGTGAATCATAAGTTCAAGTCCAATTAATGGCTCAATAAATGCTATTGCCCACCCCCCCCCCCCCCCCCCCCCCCCCCCCAGTCTACCTCCATTTTAAGTTCCTTTTTTGTCAGTCCTTTACATCATCTAGGGAACCTACCAATAGAGCTGAACAAATTAGAGAAATTACTTGTGTCTTTTTAATGGACTTTTCAATTCTCCATGCCTCTCATGGCAACATTTCTTTTATCTGCTATAAAATTCTGTGGCCACTTAACTGAGAGGAATATCTCACAATATAGACAATCCTAGCCTACACTAACACTCCAGAACACCTTGAAATGTGCGTTTGTATTTTAAACTTGGAATCCCTAAATTGCCTTTTCCTCTTACCTCGAACCTCTGTTTATGTATTTGCTGTTTCTTTCTCAAACAAGCATTGTCATCGCACGCAAACAAGCGACACTAATACAGCAAGCTAAACAAACATATTTTGTTCCTACAATCCGTCTTATCTTCTCTGCCACACCCCCACACAAATGCTCTTGATTGTTCTTTGAAGGATTAGTGAGGTTCAGTTCTTTTCTGCCTGCATTTGCGAATATTAATAGGATGCTATCAAAGGTCTGCAGCGGTGTCATCAGGGATAAAAATATTAATCTTCCTGCTGCTTCCACACCAGAGAATTTTCATTGATTTATTCATTAAACATTTCATTATTCATGTGATCATTAAAAGCTTTGCTCATTTTTTTTTGGTTTGTGACCAATTTTATACATATTTCCAGACAACAATACAATAGTTAAAATGCATAAGTGATTTGGTTGAGTTGCTTTCATAAGCCAAGGAGTTACAATTTCCCTGACGAAGGATTGTATTTACTTACTGTAAATATTTTGAAGCAAAGTAGACAGCCCATTTGTTTTTTTGTTGCCTGTCATTTCTTTTCCAAATGCTTGATGGAACTTGTGATTCTTAGAGTAAATGCTATACAAGGGTTAATTCCTCACTGTCGGCAGGACCTGGTGCTCATAGGTGTTATCGCTGTCGGACAACACGGCACCTCAGACGCATGACCTCCTGTCAGCATGCTCACCTCTAAGCCTGGCCTCATATTTGCAGGTGGGCTTTGGTATTGGTAATTAATATTTGCATGACCTCCTTCTTTCCCATGCCAATGATGTATGCTGGGGTGAAGTTCCACAGACGTTCAGCAGGCCACTACCTCACCTTAATAACTACTCATTGTAGGTGGGCTCAGATATGTGAGAGGAATGATTTTCACTTCACTAATTTAAATGCATTCTTTATACACAGTGCTATATTTTCAGAATATTGGCAGGCTAATTGTCCAATGGATAATCACAACTGGCCCTAACTCTGTCCTCACACACTTGAACTACCAGAAGATGCCACCGGATTATGATCAGATATGGGAACACCTAAAAATGTTTTTCTTCCCAACTGCTCCACGTCAATATAATTCCAGCTCAGATTGTTTAACACTGTTGAAACCAGATACCAAACCTATTCTATGCAGCTCAGTCCTGTAGCACATGGTATATTATTACCTGAATCATATTTATGGTCGCCATTGTGTACACCATGAGGCAAACACATATTTTGTTACGAATAAAGAACTTGCTTTTTCTACAGCATCATTCACAGCCTCAAGACTCCCAAAGTGCTTTACAACAAGTTAAGTATTTCTGAAGTTTCGTCGCTGTTGTAATGTAGAAATTGTGCAGTCAATTTGCACGTTTGAAAACGGCCAAGATATGATGAACAGATAACAGGGGACAAGACATTCGCATTAGAACTTCCAGGAGATGTTCTGGGTTGCTGCTGCTGACAGAGATTTATGCCCACCAGCTTCCTAATAGACCTGGCCAGCAACGCATACTCTGAAATCCTGACATTTAGGTTGTGCTGGTAGTCCTGCTTTCACATTTATGGTGAAGTGACTTTGAGTGTGAGCCAATATAAAAGTTGCAGTATAACTCAGGGAAGTTATCATCGGTTTGAGTTTGCTAGGAATGCACCGGAAATGTAATATTAACAGGATTGTGGGTGAAATGTCAGTGAACCCTCCACGATTATGCTCATTTCTTGGCGAGGTTTAGATCCTGGAAAAGCCTGCGCTGAAAACTCCACATTGAAATATTTGCTACTTGTGCCGAGGGAAGTTTGCACTGTGACAAAACTGGAATACACCATCATGTGAACTGTGTTAAGGCAATTTTAAATAAAAATTTTAAATATGTGGTCAGTGAAGCCAGGAACACATTAAGCCACTAGTCTTATTATGGCACCCACCATTGTATATAAGCTTAATAAAGTGCTGTAGAAAACATGAGTGAAATTATCAATTTAGAACAAACATGTTGTTGTGCTGTTGTATTATGTGCCTGCATGCCCTTGTAATGTAAGGGTGCGCAGTAAAGCAAGGGTTAATGTGGAACTGTAGAGTAGCAGAGTAGCCACAGTATGCTGTATAGATTCACATGGTAATAGCATCAAAGAGAACACCCCTGAAGCAACCTACATTGCGACAACACCATGCAAAACAATATCTGAGATGTGTAAATAGTTAAAGATTAACAATGAATGCTTAATATTTAAAACTACTAGTCTCAAGCTTGTCATAATTGAGACGCCACTGATGAAACCATAACACAACATGGTGCTCAGCAGCCACACCATATTACAACATGTGCTGCATGATACGAATTATAGATTGGAACCCCCCTTATTAAGAGCTATCTGATATTTCAGAATTACTTTTTCTCGTAATACACCAACTAAATTAAATTCTAAAAATTTGGATAGAACTTTAAAAAATTTCAGAAATAATGATATTGATATATCAGTGTTGCATTTCTGTTTCAATGTTTGTATTAAGGGTTTAACTAAATAGCCCGTGATCATAATTATTAGTCTTACCAAAGTTTATCAGCTCTTCCCAATAAGGTATTTGTCCAGACTTTAATGGTTGCTATTCCCTGCTATATTGGAGATGATCTGATAATTCAACCATGCCTAAAAATCAGACTACTGTAAGTGATCGGGATTAAATTTATGCATATTTTTCACTATATAACTATCCTTCCCTGAATGTGGTTTGCTGGACAAATCCCCTTGCTCGTATTGGGAGACTTTGCTACAGTTCTGACCATGCGTCTCGTCAAAAAAAAATATTTTTAGTTGCTTGTTGCTTGCTGAGTAAATGCAAAGTTTGTTGTAATACAAACTGTTTTCTGTAAGTCCTGTTGTTAGTCCAGCCTCACCTCCAACTCATTAGCTGACACAGTGGTGTCAATAGAAACTGAGGACTTTATTTTTATGATCAGCTTTCAAGGTTAGCTGAGTGTTTTTTGGACAGGTTCAGGTGAGTTTAATCCCATCTCCTCCTTATTCAGTGCATAACTATTACTGACACATCTCTATACTTTACTTTCCCGCTTTCTCTTCATGCAGTACACCAGAGCTTTTCATGCATTTAATGTGATAATCACTTTGCACGCTGCTGGACTTGAAAGTGTAAAAGTTCGGTTGATATGGATAGCCGAAATATTAGATTATAGAGAAAAATGGGAAGGTTGTCACCATTTTATATTGAATTGCAACTGTATATGTGTATACTAATTGGAATTAGAAGAGGTAAATTGGTAAACCTGCAATACATTACAATAGATAACACCATCGTGACTTGGAACTATATCGTTGTCCCTTCACTTTTGCTGGGTCAAAATCCTGGAACTGCGAACAGCACTGTGGTTGTATGGAAACCATATGGACTGCAGTGGTTCAAGGAGGTGGCTCACACCCACCTTCTCAAGGACTATTAAGGTTGGTGCTCTGGTCCAGCCAGTGACACCCACATCTTGTGTTTGAACACATTTTTAAAATGATTGAAGAGATTCTGATGACATCTATGAAGCAATGAGAAATGTGAAGTTGTATCACTTATTTGGTATGCTCTTAATAAGGAGAATTGTTTTTAATTTAACCTGTACAACCTTCTATTCAGTTTAATTTATTCCACTATTATCACATTTTTTTATTAGGGTTATTATTATGATCCTAGAATAGACCCCAACAGTGGCAAGGATACTGGACTGAAACCCCAATGTTATTTTATTTTGTAAGTGTGGAAAGAATACTTCACTCCAGCAGTGTTTGCATGGAGAAGTAGGGATTCAGTATTGTAAAACAAAACGTTATTATCAGAGTATTAAAATCTTAAACCTCACAACTGAAATAGTCTATAATTACCCCTCAAACAATACTGCTCAATTCTCAATTAAACAATAAGACAGGAAAAACATATAGCTCACGATTCATCCTACATCCCAATGGCACAAATTAATACTTGTTTTCCAGAACAGATTTGGCTTCTGTTAGAACCCCTACAGACTCTGGCTGAATATCTTCAAAAGCTGTTTCAACTCGTTTGTCTCAGCTTCCCCATTGTCTTCTGACAAGTCTGCATGGGCTTTAAATACTATATATTTTTAAACTATCCTACTTTGAGAACAAAAGACTTTGTTTGTAGTCTAAAGGGTAGCCAGATCAAAAACTCAACCCAACAGTTTTCTTAAAATGTCTGAATGCCTTAGCTCCACCCAGCAACGACATCACCTCCCAAATATGAAAACAAAATAAATCCCCAAGGATTCCCATTGATCAAACAACAATGAGTAGCCCAGGCTTTTTACTCTGGTCAATTTCAACTCGGGCTCCTAAAAGCTTTCTGGTATTGCAAAACAAGGTTCTTTTAAAAACAAGACTACTCCACAGTTTAAAAACAAGACTACTTGGGCAGCATGGTAGCACAAGTGGCTATCTCTGTGGCTTCACAGCGCCAGGGTACCAGGTTTCATTCCACGCTGGGTCACTGTCTGTGCGTAGTTTGCACGTTCTCCCCGTGTCTGCATGGGTTTCCTCCGGGTGCTCCGGTTTCCTCCCACAGTCCAAAGATGTGCAGGTTAAGTGGATTGGCCATGATAAATTGCCCTTTGTGACCAAAAAACGTTAGGAGGGGTTATTGGGTTACGGGGATAGGGTGGAAGTGAAGGGCTTAAATGGGTTGGTGCAGACTCGATGGGCTGAATGACATCCTTCTGCACTGTATGTTCTATGTTCCAGTCAAACACACTCTAACCCACGCTTTTTACACTTAAATTACCAAATGTTTATAATCCAATATATCGAAAATAATGCATTCATCACACCTCTCCAATTTTCTATTACTTCTTCCTTTGCTATGACATTGACAGCATTCTCGTCTTCAGTGAAGACAGATGCAAATAACTTATTTTGTACCTTGGCCGAAGACTGCCGCCACATGTAGATTTCATTTTCGATTCCTGGTCAGACGAGCCTTTTTTTCTCTTTCACTTTCTGTATGTTTATTAAACGCTTTTTGGGTTCCCTTTATGTCACCCGTTAACCAATTCCCATCCACATTCGATGCCTTAAATATTTCCCTTTCCAGTTCTCCTCCTTATCCTATATCAAATGATCTGCAGAACCATATGGCTACTCAGAAGGAACAGCTGAGTATCTTGCAGCAGCAAATGTTATGCCTGTTTCTTACCCAGCACAGTGAGTGAAATTGACTAGATTTTTTTGCAGTCTGGTAACACTTGATAGAATTTTCCTAAGAGTCTATGAGGATTATTGATTGTGGTGCAACTCCAAATACCAAGCAACAGATTGTTATCTGTAATGTGAAATCTGCTTTGGGCAGATCCAGGGTCCACAGGCCACATTGTGCATGCTTCCACGCGTGTGGAGAGATCCGTGACCAGGGTTGGTCATTTTCAATGTCAAGAATTGTTGAACAGACTAAATTACAGACTTTTTCAGCAACGACAATCGGGTCATATGCCAGTTTAGTGAGATGGTAAGAGCCCTTCAAAAGCTTAACTACAATCAGGTCATATGGCAGTTTAGTAAGATGGTCGAAGTCCTTCAAAAGCTGGTGATTTCAAGCGATGTCATTTGTGAAGTAAATTATGAATAATTAGTGTTGTGTAGGCACAACCATGTTGACATCCTGGCTGAATGGTACTGCAAGAAGACAGGAATCCAGATCGGGCCATTCCGGGTTTATAGACGAATGCTAAAAGTTGCCTCAATTTTTTTTTTAATTTAGAGAACCCAATTCATTTTTTCCAATTAAGGGGCAATTTAGCGTGGCCAATCGACCTACCCGGCACATCTTTGGATTATGGGGGTGAAACCCACACAAACACGGGGAGATTGTGCAAACTCCACACGGACAGTACTCCACATGGACAGTGACCCAGAGCCGGGATCGAACCTCGGACCTCAGCGCCATGAGGCAGCAGAGCTAACCCACTGCGCCACCGTGCTGCCAAAAGTTGCCTCAATTTGGATATAATTTTGCTTTTCAAAAATATCTTCCTGTTATTTTTATGCTTGGGCCATAGCAGCTAGCAATGCGCTTCTTCATGATCCTTCCAACTGCATTTTGATACTCTTTTCAATTTCTGTTCAAAATTTCCCCATAACAGAGCTACAAGACATAATATACCCACAGTATGATTCTAGTCATCCAAGAAGACATTAATACATGAAAAACGCTTCTCTGGTGGATTAAATACAATTATTTCCAGCTGTATTACTCCATAATGCAGCAATACACCACAGGAAAACCTGGTTGACAGTTCAGTTTATCAAGAAAATGTTGAACTTAATTTTTAATTTGTAAGATTTCTCCTGGAAGTGAGAATTTGTTTCTTTCAAATCCTTTTCTCTGAAATTATTCTTTCAACTGAGAACATCATATTGGAAATAGCTAAGGACAGCCTGACAGACTTTAGCAAACACTGCAGTTACACACGAGTGAACAAAGTCCCTCACTTCATTAGTCACCAAAATCCTCAGCAGTTTTTGGCAGCTGTCTAATATGCTGGAGCTGTTGATGATGGTTAAATTTAGCTGTGAATGAAAAAGTTGCATGTCATGTATGCGACACAAAACAGAAATGTAACATACAAATACTTTGCAATTTAAGCCACCTTAAAGACAAGGCTGAAGCATTGACAGTAACCTTCAGCCAAAGATGCTAAATAGATGATCCATTTTGGTCTCCTCCGGAGGTCCCCAGCATCACAGATGCCAGTTCTTCAGCCAATTCGATTCACCCTTGTAACATGATATCAAGAAACGGCTGAAGGCACTGGATACTGCAATGGCTATGGGCCTTGACAATATTCCGGCAATAGAACTGAAGGCTTGTTCCAGTTCGGCTATACCACTGGCATCTACCCGGCAATGTGGAAAAGGGCCCTGATTATGTCCTGTATAAATCTAACCTGGCCAATTACCATCTTATCAATATGCTCTCAATCATCAGTAAAGTGATGGAAGGGTTCATCAACAGTGTTATCAAGTGGCACTTTATGAACAATATCCTGTTAACGGATGCTCAGTTTGGGTTCCGCCAGGGTCACTCAGCTCCTGACCTCATTACAGCCTTTGTTCAAACATGGACAAATGAGCTGAATGCCAGAGGTGAGGTGAGAGTGACTGCCCTTGACATCAAGGCAGCATTTGATCAAGTACGGCATCAAGGACCCTTAGAAAAACTAGAGTCAATGGGAATCAGGGGAAAACTCTCCACTGGTTGGATTCATACAGCACACAAGGAAGCTGATTGTGGTTGTTGGAGGTCAGTCTTCTCAGTCCTGGAACATCACTGCAGGAGTTCCTCAGGGTAGTGTCCTAGGCCGAATCATCTTCAGCTGCTTTATCAATGACTTTCCTCCCAACATTAGGTCAGATGTCTGGATGTTCACTGATGACTGCACAATGTTTGGCACCATTCATAAGTCCTCAGATACTGAAGCGGTCCATATGAAACTGCAGCAAGACCTGGATAATATCCCGGTTTGGGATGACAAGTGTCTTGTAACACTCACGCCACAGAAGTGCCAGGCAATGACCATCTCCAATGAGAGAGAATCAAATTATCGGCCCTTGATAATCAATGGTATTACCCAGTCAATCCCCCACTATCAAAATCCTGGGGATTGCCATTGACCAGAAGCTGACCTGGAATAGCCACATAAATACTGTGGCGACAAGAGCAGGTCAGAGCCTAGGAATTCTGCGGCAAGTAACTCACCTCCTGATTCTCCAAAACCTGTCAACCACTTGCAAGGCACAAGTCAGGACTGTGATGGAATACTCCCCACTTGCCTGGATGAGCGCAGCTCCAGCAACATTCAAGAAGCTCAACACCATCCAGGACAAAGTAGCCCGCTTGAATGGCATTCCTTCCACAAACATTCATTCCCTCCATCACTGATGCACAAGAGGCAGCAGTGTGTACCATTTATAAGATGCAGTGCAGGAACTCACCTAGCCTCCTTAGGCAGCCTTCCAACCTTCCAAACCCCGACCACTACCATCTAGAAGGACAAGAATGGGAGATACCTGGAAACATCGCATCTGCAAGTTCCCCTCCAAGTCACTCAGCATCATGATTTGGAAATATATCACCGTTCTTTCACTGTCGCTGGGGCAACATCCTGGAACCCCTCCCTATACGCACAGTGGTGTACTACACCACCTGGACTGCAGTGGTTCAAAGGGACAGCTCACCACCACCTTCTCAATGTCAATTAGGGATGGGCAACAAATGCTGGCCTAGCCACCAAAGCTCACATCCCATAAAAATGAATAATGAAAACCTTCTCCCAAATCTGAATGTGCTCTTAAGAGATGGTAGCAATGGTGCATTTATTTGTTGTGCAATGCAAGTGGGGGAATAAAGCCAGAATTAAAACATACCTGGCCTTGTAGTGAAGGAACACAGTCACTGCACAAGGTTGCAATCAGAACGAGAGCAGTGTATATATTGAAAACAGTAAGAAGTCTGACCACACCAGGTTAAAGTCCAACAGGTTTGTTGCGATTCACTAGCTTTCAGAGCGCAGCTCCTTCCTCAGGTGAATGAAGAGGTGGCCAGTCATCTCTCATCTGGAGCACAATCAATTAGTTCATGTACAGAAACACATGATTAGACAAAGTCAATGATGCAACATGATACTTTGAATGCGAGTCTTTGCAGGTAAGAGGTGGGGGAAGTTTGGGAATTTGAGGGGTGACAGGTGGAACTAATGTCAGGAGAGAGGTGATAACTTACCCTTGCAGCTCGTTGGAGGTTGTTCGTCTTCTTCCTACATTGGACGGCATGTTCCTGGTCATGTTGCCCGCACCGATAGCAGCTGCCACTGACTCCCAGGCGACATTGCTGACCCTGCTGCTGGTCCCCTGACCCCACCAAACATTCCAAAAGTGGACTTCAACCTCTGTCCGCTGAATCGCGTCCAAGGTTTCTGATTGATTGCATTGGTTAGACATGGGCAAATTCAGATCAAGACAAGCCCGATCAATGACGTTATCAAAAATCTCCTCAGGGTGTAATCAGGAATCTAAAAAATGTTATGCATAGTTTGATTTTACAGGACTGTATTTCACTTGGTAATGTTGACCTACATGAGGAACTGGGCGTGATGATATGTAGCATATAGGGAGTGGCTACAAACTGATTCATAGTTTAGATTATGCAACAGGAGGAATGGCTAACCCAACATGGGAAAATACCTTGTAGTCTATTTAACTGTGAAATTAACAGTCATTCAGGACAACATCCAGATCAGTCCCAACTATGTTCAAACCAAAATATGGGCAGACTTTGAAAAGCTCAGACAAAATATGGCTCAATAGTTAATGCTGTGACAAAGCTGGTGTCAAAACAAAGCCACACATCATTTATCAATCAAACCATTATGCCATCATGTGAGATCTAAGTGTTTCAGAGGATAAGACATCAGTCAGCTGCATTGTATTATCTAACTGTTTCAATTCTGCCCCTTGCTGGGGAGACTGATGCATCTACTCTTTATATTCTATCTGTGCTCTGCAAGATTTGCAGATTATGTAGACAAGCTATCAATCATGACTTAATGTCATTATAATGATCTCCCAATATCCATCCGAGCAGCCAGCCATCTCTCATCTGGAGCACAATCAATTAGTTCACGTACGGACAGGTATAACAACATTGTGTGTTAAAGGAAATATTTACATAGTCACAGAATGTAATTCAGTTCATGCACACAGAAATAATGATCTAGAATTTGGATCATGTTAGGCCTATTTCTACATGCTTAAAGCAAAATAGTAATAGTCCAATATAATGGGCAGCAGACTAAGCATCATTCTGCACCAGAGCTGTGTTGCTCATTACTTTGGTGAAGGCTCCCTCATAGGTATCCATGGGTATCCATGCTGGATGCCGCAGCTGAAACATGCATCAGACCCTTTGCATATACAGATAAGGGGCCCAACCCCTGTTTGGGGTAGACTTTGCAAAATGACTGTGGCGTGCACCATGCACCTGTGGTTGATTTCTCCAAAGATTTGGCGACCAAACCCAAACCACTGGAATGGCATCACTGAACTTCCTTCACTGATCTTATTGCGTAACTGGAAGCCACAGGTTTACTTTGTCACGCACCACACTATGCTTGTGTCAGCTGTGGATCAGTGAGTAGAACTTTTGCCACTGAGTCATGTGGCTCTGGGTTCAGGACCTTTCTAGGTTTTCAGCAAAGGACTCAAGGCTGACACTCAGTGCTGAATTGAGGGAATGTTGTGAATTGTCTTTCAGACGTGATGTTAAACGAAGGCCCCCATCTGCTTGTTCGGATGAATAGTAAGGATTTAATGGCACGATTTTATAGGAGAGTTATTCTCAGTGTCTTGGCCAATATTTATCCCTCAATCAACATCACGAAAACATTACCTGGTCATTATCATATTGCTGTTTGTGGGAGTCAGTTGTGTGCCAGTTAGCTGCAGTGTTTACAAAATTACTGCAATGATTACCTCATTGGTTGCAAAGTGTTTTGAGATGTCCAGTGATCGTGACAAACAGTTGGGAGTCAGGATTCTGCGCCGCCACCCGCCCCCCCCCCCCCCCCCCCCCCCCCCCCCGTCATCCCCTTGTCCCCATACCATGGCGTGTTGGAGTGCAGGTGGCAGGATATTCCGGATCCGATGTTGTCAATGAGTTTTCCATTGTTTGTACCTTTCCCGGCGGCAGGCTGTTGTTGTCGCCTGGACCGAAAGATCCCACCGGTGGGAAGAGCCGGAAAATTTTGGCCTGTATAAATGAAACCTCTTTTCCAATCTGGGGGTTTCTGTCAACCATCACTAGCTTTCTTTGGTGATTTCACCTCCCCTTGAACTCTTCACATGACCTTGACTGGCATCCAATCCAACTGATCTTGTTGCATGGTTTAAAAGTAAGGGGTCACCAATTTAAGATGTGGATGAGGAAGGATTTCTTCTTTCAGAGGGTGTTAGTCTGTAGGATTCTCTTCCCCAGAGAACAGTGAAGCCTGGGTCATTGAATATGTTCAAGGCTGTGCTGGATTTTTGATCTACAAAGGTGTCAAGGGTAATGGGGGGCAAGCGAGAAAGTGGAGTCAAGGCCATAGTCAGATCACTTATGACCTTACTGAATAGCAGAGAAGGCTCGATGGGCCAAATTACCTACTCCTGCTCCTATTTCCTACAATCTAATGTTCTTGATGTGGAGATGCCGGCGCTGGACTGGGGTGGGCAAACCACTTCCTGAGTCTCTTCCCAAACCGCTGACCTCTATGACCTGGAAGTATTAGGGCAGTAGGCATTCCCATCACCTCCAAGTCACAGGCCATCCAGATATGCACACACAGTGCTGTTCATTCTTGGTTGCTGGGTCAAAATTCTGGAAATCACTGTACAACACCACAATATCAGCACATTCACCACATAGAAGAGCAATTTGAGAAGGTGGTTCAGCATCACTTTCTCAAGAGAAACTAAGGGTGCACAATAAATGGCAGCCTTGCTAGTGACACCCAAATGCCAAGTTCGTTTTAAACTGGCATCTGCAGCTCATCAATAATTTGCAACTTAGTAAATTTGACTTTTTTGTGTCATTGGCCTCATTAGGCACGTGCGACAAATGTTGCAATGGGACCAGGCACCAATCCAGACTCTGGGTCAATATGTTAATAGCCACGTCTTAATATATGCAACAAGGAGTGAAAAGTGCCCTTGAAATCTGGCTAAAGTATTAAACCTCTGCCTTAGGAAAATATACCTATTGGATAGACCTCAAATATTATTACACTCAACGCAATAGGCTATAGGTAAATCAGAGATAATATTCAGGTCTTCCATTCCCTGGGGGAGGGGGGGTGGATTACCTGGGTGGTTACCGGAGGATCCTCTGGAAGTCCCTGTGCAAGAACTGCACGGGAATTGCCCTGGAAGATTGAACCTCCGCTGTGTCTGGAATCATCTGAAACCCCGATTTGAATTGGAGGCTTCAGATGGTTCTGATCCATTGGCAGAACCCAGGAAATGTCAGGGGAATTAAAATCACTTCTAACTCCTGAGCAACTGACATCCTGTCAACCTGCATTGGAGCTCCTGGCCACCCGACCCATCCTACTTACTTTCTCCTGTAAAAATGGCTGGGAACTTTGAACTTACTGCCTTATGGCAGCAGGTACCATAAACAGGGGGGAGATTGGCTTCACTTCCCCCAATGATCCTGCATTACACCGAAGGGATTCCAGGAGCTGATGGATTACACATTTCTCAGAAGGTTGGGGAAGAAACGTGCAGTTCCAGTCGAGGGTAAGTGAAAAGGAGTGGAGTGACGATCTGACAGTGATTGCCACTCCATGGAAGATTCGGCCCAAACAGTCCTTGGAGCTGTCAAATAAACAATTGCATTTAAGTTCACACAGGTGGTGGTATTCCCGACTACATACAGGTAAAGTATCTGCATTTGGACAGAGCAATGCTAAGTTTGTTCTTGCAAATGATGGCATATGGCCATAAAGGTGAAATAACTCAGGCACAGTTGTCCCCTTAAAGCCAAATAACTGGTTCTTCATCAGTATGTTATCTGAAAAGAATGTTTTCCTTCCCTTTGGTGTCACAAGGCAGTTTTTAACCAAACCGAGATTCCTGTGGCTTTCCTGCTTTATTCTTAAACTTATTTTTTTCACTGATTTCAGTGAGAAGAAAAACATATGCTTTTGTACATCTCAAGAATTTTTTAGCCCTATTTTAACTGACAGCATGCATGTGCACTTCTAGTATTTGAACAATAAAATCATTAGTTAGTTTATTTTTTCACATCCATCCCTTAATAATTTGTCAGATTGATGGATTGCTATTTGAGCAATGGATGATTCCTGTGATTAATTAACCGGGAAAATCGTCACGTTATAAGTAAGCGGAATATCAATGTTACATTTCTTCTATGGGAACTAAAGGACTTCTAATGATGCGGCAGAAATTATTCCACCCAACAGCTTTGAAAGCAGAAAAAAGGAGTGCAAAAGTATGTCGTCACTGTCTCTTTAATACATGTACGAAATCATACAACATTTATATTTTGGCAGGATATGGGCACGTTTGGTGGGGTGTTTCTTGGTAGCTGCAGCACCAAATATCACCCTGCTGATCTTGCCAGCAGGAACAGTTCCTTGCAGATCAGAATGCCATTTTGAATGGCAGCCCCAATCTCCCCCCGCTCTGGTTTCAAGCTCCCCGTTTTTTTGACTCCCTCCTTCACCCCCCAAATGTTGTTGAGGCCCCTGGAACCTCCCCTGAACCCCCTTTGAATGGGCAAGGGCCCTCGGGCCCAACCCCTAGCAGTACAAACCTGGGCAACCTTGCATGGACATCCTGACACCCTGGCAGTGCCACCCATGAAACCTGGCACCCTGGCAGTGCCCTGGCACCCCGGAACCATGGTACTGCCAAGGTGTGGGATACGCCTTGGGATCTCCGGCGTGAGCACATTTAAGTGAGCCTGACTGCATCTGGATTTCAAATGGTTCCCATTCATTGGCACCCGTGCCATTAACTGCCAAGGCACTATGCGCTGGGATTCCTTCTTTAAACATTTCTGTTACTCTACCTCGGTCTATGTTACAATGTTCAATGTATCACGTTGTTTAATTGCTGTTTTGCTGATAACCAATGAATGACATGAATTTTGTTGATTAAACATGTTCATTTTCTTTCCTCCTGTTCTGAAGACGTGTTTTCTCTTGCTGGTAACGGTTTCCCCAATGCTGACAGCCCTTTGATTCATCAGCCAAGTAGCCATTCTTCAAGTGTCAGTCTATGCAGTATCAGCAGAATATTGGGCCATAGGGGAATTATAGGCCAGTCCTTAGGTATTTTCCACACATGAACACATTCAAATAGGACCCAATCAAGCAGGAACAACAAGCAAGACTGATTCTTCTCCTTTTAAAACTCTGGAGTATTTGTGCCAAATCTTGTGGTATTATCATAACTATCAGCATTACAAGAGTTAAAGTAGTGTCGAGAGTAGCCACTAGGGGGAGCTGCAGATACAACTAAATAAGGCAGTGATGCTAGACTTTCGGGGAGGCATGTATGCAGGAGATAGCTAGTGAAGGTCATAAGAGCAGATGGTGTGAGTAAGTCAGGTTATAGTTTATACCTGTAGTGAGATTAGCAATAGATGAGTGTACTTAGATGTTATTGATCAGTTGTGTATTCTTAAGGACTAAGTGTTGAATCCCAGTTTAGTAGTGTAAATAAAATCATAGCTTTTGTTTATGTTAAAAGCTATTCCCTTGTCTTTGTGAACATTATGCCAACCATCCTGAATAAGCAACACAAAGAACCCCACAAGTTTTGTGTCTCTACTGCTGCCTGAGTTACCTCCGCACGGTGCTGGAACTTTCTCATCAGAATGATTCATGTTATATCAAGCATCGGCCAAACTTAGGCCAATGCTTATACTTCACACACCTTCTTGATATTATTGCCCGTTTCAAAACATTGCTGTGGGATCAGCACCAGCATCAATTTCTTGTCACAAAGGACTTTCCTTTGAGATTCTCCCAACTGGCCAACAGAAGATTGTTAGCAGCCATGAATAGCTGTGTAAATGTACTTTCTGCCATACTTTTGCCAATGTTACTGCCATTACTTTACGACATCACCCCAGCGAGCAAGTTCACACTTGAGCTTCAACCATCTTTTGTATTTTCATGATGTATTGGGTTGATGAACCCAAATGAGCCTGGGCGGGTGGAGAAATTGCCCCCTGACCATTTTGCCGCGAGGATTCTTCAGTCACCTGGGACTCTGTCCAGCAGAACTAAAGCCCAATAACCAGGAAACGTTTTTTGGCAAATAGCTTCAGTGACCCGTGCCCAAACGCTTCACTGCACTGGAAGGTGCTAGTCAGGCTCGGCCCCAAAAGCAAGGCAGCTTCTGGCGGAGGTCCGAATGCATCGGAACAAAATATCTAAAACCCTTGGGAAATGCTGTCACAGTTTGCCAGTAAAAATGTGTTCCCACTGATGGCTTTCCCATTGATTGCAAAGGTGTTCTGGCACCTGCAGTCTGACGCATTTTCGTCCGAAACCGTGTGCCTAATTCAGGTCAGGGATGGCATCGTTGGATCCTGGAAAAGTCCCGAAACCCCACGCTGACCGCCCTGCCCCGGGCACCCTTCGTTCAGAGACGAAGCCCAAAAAGACCGATAATCACCTTGTAAAAATCCCCAAAATGAGTTCAAGAGATCATTAACCAAAATACCGAACATAAACCCCTGAGACTCAATCAGAGAGGAGAAATGGGTAACGAGCAAATAAGGCATCGGGCCTTGGCCCTCTAACCAATTGCCCATTTATTACACTGTTCCAATGGGAAAATGGGGTTCCGACTTGCAACGTTTTGACTTAAGACACGATTTTCAGGAAGCAATTGTGTTGTAAGTCCGAGGAATGCCTGCATTATTAAAATAAAGGCACAACGTTATTTCATTAAATATGAGTGGTGAATATTCTGTCAAATAAGCTAACTTTTACATTCGTTAAGTGCTCCCTAGCTAACCAGCCAATAGTCATACTGTTTTGGAGTTATGAAAGCAGTGAATTCCCAGGATGCACGGACCCTATTATGCTACAAGTAAGGAAAAAGGCGATATTGAAACGAGTGCAGTCACAGTGCCAATAGTCCAAGCAAATCTCTGCTGAGCAGAGCACAACACTGACATGGGAATGGAAATTACATGCCCAGCACTGAGAGTGATTATAATAGTAATAACATCTTTTCATTGTAGCATTATAGTTATGACTGGCCCAGTGGGCCTCATTACCATCCATTGCTTCACTCAAGCCGCTAATAAGTATTTCAGAATCATGCTAGCTGTAATGTCCTTTAAAAATTACGCTTTTGCTAAATTCATCATTCATTGGACTTAGCTGCTTACTATAACACAAACAATGTTTATGGCTCCCACATTAATATAGAGGCCATAAAAGCACTCTCTTGATACATGTTCCCTAAATAAAAACAAAGTACAATGCAGTAATTCTACTATATTTACCTGTGTAAATGTACACTGCTTCCCGCTTCAAGTGGCCCTTTCCTGATATGCATGCTTTGATTGAGGAGGCAGCATAACCTAGCACAACAGATATCGAACGGAATATTATTCTTGGTTGACGAGCTTAAAAGTACCGTTATTCATTCCAGAAAATAATGGTTCACAGCGGAAGTTTATGAGTAACTGATAGTTAAAGCTAAACATTCGACTTAGGGCTTTGTGATGAATGGCCAAAGTCCTAGCTTTGGACAAGGCTCTACCATTATATTACAAACCCAGAGCAGACCCCAACATTGGCAAGGATACTGGACTGAAACCCCAATATTTTAGTTTATTTGTAAGACTGTGCAGAAAGAAAGATTCGCTCCAGGAGTGATTGCATGAACAAAATAGGGACTTGGTACTTTGAAACAAAATTTTCTTATGTGAAATAAACCGGGTGCTCTAGTTTTTTCGCACAGTCCAAAGATGTGCAGGTTAGGTAGATTAGCCATGCTAAGTTGCTGCTTAGCGCCCATAGATATGCAGGTTGGGTGGGGTTATAGGGCGGGGGAGTGGGGCCCTGGTGGTGTGCTCTTTCAGAGGTTCGGTGCAGACTCAGTGGGCTGAATGGCCTTCTCCTGTACTGTAGAGATTCTATGATGATTCTATGAAACATCTCATCTCACATGTCATTTATCTTAATACTAACAAATCCATTATTTGCAAAGCTCAAAGTCATGCAATTCTTCCTTATTGGCGCAACTTGACATAATTCATGCGACAACTCTGGATCTCAAGAAAAACTGCCCGTTTAACTCTGTAAGGTGGGTACCTGATGCAATGATTAACGTTCCATCAGCGGTAAGTAACATTTTCAGAACATTACGTGTAAGGATTTTATAGTCTCTCCATTTTCCTGTTCCGCAGTAACTGTCAACTCCATGCCTGTTCGCAGTTGAAATATCTACTACTATACAATTATAACAAATACATTGTTCTGCATCCGTTGTGAGAATCATTATATTTCAAAAGAGCTGCAGGTGAAGTAGCCTCAAACAGGAGATTTCTTTTCTTTTCGTGAATTATTTCAGATATTCCATCCGCTCTCTTTACTCCATACCCCAGCCATTAGTGATTGCACTCAGTCACCAATCAATGGGTGATGCACGATGGTTGCCTGGGGTATCGGGACCTCTGAACCTTTCCACTTTCCCTGTGGAGAACAATCTTGAACTATGCTTTTATTAAGACAGATTATAATTGTAACACAGTGCGGTACATTAAATCACGGGTGTCAAGGGCCAAGGTTATTTCTATGATTTATTTTAAAGTTGATGAATTATAAGTTGTCCCAACAGACAGCCACAGTAAGTATAATAAAAGCAAAAAGCCGTGGATGATGGAAATCTGAAATAAAAACAGAAAGCGCTGGAAAGGTGAGCAGGTATGACAACATATGTGGAGAAAGGAACAGAGCTCAACTTTCAGATCCAATCGAATAAGTGTTAATGGCCAATGAAAAAACAGCTCTGTGTGAAAGCAAAACATAAAAGTAAGATACAGACTGACATTTGGCACCTGATAAATAAAAATCAAAATGGAGGACAGAGTTCATGGTCTGAAGTTGGCAATGTTGAGGCTATAAAGGGACTACATTGTTGTCTTTTATTCTGCTATTAACAGAATGCTTTGTTCCTTTACTACAACCACGTATGACCATAAGACATAGGAGCAGAATTAGGCCACTCAGCCCATTGAGTCTGTTCCACCATTCAATCATGGCTGATATTTCTCTCATCCCTATTCTCCTGCCTTCTCCCCATTACCCCTGATCCCCTTATTAATCAAGAACCTATCTATCTCTGTCTTAAAGACACAGTAATTTGGTCTCCACAGCTTTTTTGTGGTAAAGTGTTCCACAGATTCACCACCCTCTGGCTGAAGAAATTCCTCCTCATCTCTGTTTTAAAGGATCATCCCTTTAGCCTGAGATTGTGTCCTCTGCTTCTGGTATTTCCTACAAGTGGAAAGATCTTCTGCACATCCACTCTATCCAGGTCTCGCAGTATCCTGCAAGTTTCAATAAGACCACCCCTCATCCTTCTAAACTCCAACGAGTACGGGCCCAGAGTCCTCAACCGTTCCTCATATGACAAGCTCTTCATTCCAGGATCATTCTTGTGAACCTCCTACATAGAACATAGAACATAGAACAGTACAGGACAGAACAGGCCCTTCGGCCCTCGATGTTGTGCCGAGCAATGATCACCCTACTCAAACCCACGTATCCACCCTATACCCGGAACCCAACAACCCCACCTTAACCTTACTTTTTAGGACACTACGGGCAATTTAGCATGGCCAATCCACCTAACCCGCACATCTTTGGACTGTGGGAGAAAACCGGAGCACCCGGAGGAAACCCACGCACACACGGGGAGGACGTGCAGACTCCGCACAGACAGTGACCCAGCCGGGAACCGAACCTGGGACCCTGGAGCTGTGAAGCATTTATGCTAACCACCATGCTACCGTGCTGCCCAAAGGTCCTCTGGACCTTTTCCAAGGCCAGCACATCCTTTCTTAGACACGGGGCCCAAAACTGCTCACAATACTCCACTTCCTTTTAGATGAAAGCATAATACTGCAGATGCTGCAAATCTGAAATAAAAACTGATAATGCTGGAAAAGCTCAGCAGGTTTGGTGGCATTTTTGGAGAGAGTCACAGACTCTTCCGTTCTCCCATAACATCGTTGTCATTTAATGTCTCCCACCCCAGTCAGTCAAATGGCCAGTATATCACTGGTACCAATAGCACCACTGAGAGAAGTAGCCACTGCTGGGATTCTGTCCAATATCTGGCTACAAAGAACCATAGAGCCAGAGTGAAAGGTCAGTGGCGGAAGGGTGTATCACTGGGCTCGGCTAGAAAGCACTGATGAAGGGGTGAGCACGGTGGAGTGGGAGGCCTTTGCTGGAGCAGGCAGGCCAGGGGGCAAAGGGAACTGGGGTGGGAATGGAGGGCAGCTCTGTGGAGTCCAATGATGGGTCTGAGAGACCAATTAAGTTGGCACCCAACCCCCCCCCCCCCCACCCCCCCCACCCCCACCCCCCACTTGCCAGCCATCAGCCCACACGGTGAAAGCTGCCAGGTGGATCTCCACTGCCACTGGTTAAATGCCAGAGGTAGCAGGATGTGACTCTTAAGCCGCCATTAATTGCTGGTAAAATTGTAGTGGAGATCGAGGGTGGGTGGATAGATGGCAAGCATGGCAGTATGGCATTTTCTGGGCCTCACAACCTGCAAATCTGCTGTTCATGGGGCTGTAAATTCCAGCTCCTGAATACTCAAGCAATTGTGAGATTTAGCCATCACATTGCGCCCACGGGGAGCCGGGTACAACTGGTGATTCCCGTGAGAACCCCAAATCAGGCTCCACGCTGGGCGCAATTAGGTTCATTTAAACACCTGGATTCATCCAGGAGTCCAGGAGTCAACAGCTGCGTCTGTGAGGCCTTGACTGAACGCCATTTAGCACTGGTTCCACAAACATGGATTTGGCATGACAGCATCTCGTGGGGATTTGAAGGCCATTAGAGCCCCCTCAGGTGGTTGGGGACAGGGCAGGATGGTATCCTCGCACTCACCCTGCATCCGGGCACCCTGACATTGCCAGCCTGGCATCCTGACATTGCCAGCCCGGCACCCTGACATTGTCACATGGGCACCCTGACAGTGGCAACCTTGCAGTATCAGTATGTCCAGGTGGCACTGCCAGAGTGCCAGTGGCATTGCCAGTCAAAATGGCACCCCGATCTGCGAAGAACGGTTCCTGTTGGTGAGCTGAGTTCAATTGGGCGCCGTGTGGCACTGTTTTCCACAAATGTGGACAAGGCATAATGACACCTCGGAAGGGGTCTCCCAGGTCATGAGAGACCACCAGATTCTCAGGGACAGGGTAGGTTGGTGCCATGGAACTCCTCGAGCACCCAGGCACCTTGGCACTACCAGCATGAAACACTGGTGGTGTCAAGCTTGGAGTGCCAGGATGTCCAGGTGACACAGTCAGGGTGCCAGGGGACTCCCAGGATGCCATACTGGCAGTGTCAAGGTGCCTCAATGCCATGTTGGCGCTGCCAGCGGTCAGTCCCGGAGGGGAATTGCCATTAGAGGAGGGCTGAGTGGGTCCCCAGGGGCCTCCATAAGTTTGGGGTAGGTGTCTGAAATAGGGGGCATGCCGGGCTTGTAGCTCCCGTTCAAAATGGTGCCCGATCTGTGAGGAGCCGTTCCTGCTGGCGAAATCAGCTCGCCGACAGGAAAGCTCTCTGAGTGTAGCCTCGGCGGGAGAAACTCCCTGAAGCCCAAATAACCGGCAAAGTGCCAGTGAATAGCGGGGTGAATCTCAGCGCTGCAGCTGATGAGGAACATCCCACAGAATCGACCCAAAAGCGCACTTAGAATTATTTCTGCTGATCGCACCCAATATATACATAAGCTGACTACACTCGATGTCTCATGAGGATCTTGAATCTATTTGTTGCCTCATGGTTTACTGAGAAATTGTTTTGGCTGGTTTGGGAACATAGGGCTAGGGGGTATATATAAATATTGGAGAGAGACTTTTCAGCAATGAAATTAGGGAATGCGTCTATACAAGGATAAGTTTGAAACTGTCTTCTATACATTCGTCAAGTGCCAATTTTAAATCTGAGATGGATATATCATGTGTGACGAATGGAGGATTTTAGGAATATTGGATTCTAAATTTTGGGACAATTTAAGGGTGAAAAGCCTGGGGTTATAGTGTGTTTGACTGCAGTGGTCATGTTTTCAAAAAGAGGGCAGCACGGTGGTGCAGTGGTTAGCATTGCTGCCTCGTGGCGCCAAGGTCCCAGGTTCGATCCCGGCTCTGGGTCACTGTCCATGTGGAGTTTGCACATTCAGCCCGTGTTTGCGTGGGTTTTGCCCCCACAACCCAAAGATGTGCAGTTTAGGTGGATTGGTCCTGCTAAATTGTCCCTTCATTGGGAAAAATGAATTGGGTAATCTGAATTTATATTTAAAAAATTTTTTTAAAATGTTTTCAAAAAAGATTTTGTTTTGTACGGCCTGCGAGCTTTTAGGAACCAGAAGGTGAAATTGACCAGAGGAATGTGGTTTTCAGTGGGACTGATGCACTGTGGTTTGACTGGGGAAAGTCCCATGGGAGTTAATGTGCTTTCAGCCTGGAGAGTTCATTTGTTTTTCAGCTTGGGGAGATGATGTCATTGCTGGGTGGAGCTAAGGGATGCAGAGAGTCATTTTTGATAGAGAAATACAGCACAGAACAGGCCCTTCGGCCCACGATGTGATGCGGAACTTTTGTCCTGGGTTAATCATAGAATTTTGGACACTAAGGGCAATTTTTCATGGCCAATCCACCCAACCTGCACATCTTTGGACTGTGGTAGGAAACCGGAGTACCCGGAGGAAACGCACGCACACATGGGGAGGATGTGCAGACTCCACACAGACAGTGACCCAAGTCGAAATCGAACTTGGGACCCTGGAGCTGTGAAGCAATTGTGCTATCCTCAATGCTACCGTGCTGCCCAAAAAGCTTTGGAGAAGAGTTGAATTCTGATCTGTCTGACACTGAGTCCATAATTCTCTCACAGTCGGATAGTTAGAAAAAGAGTAATAACATTTAAAGCAGAGCAGTCTTGTCTGAGGACAAGGAAGCAGCTGAAACACGCCAGGTGAACCTTTTTTTGAAGATAGTTGCACAGAGTCTGAAGGGGTTTTAACAGGAACTATGGGCGGGATTCCCCGAGCCTCTGCACCAAAACCGTGCTCGGCGCGGGGGCGGAGAATGGGTGTCAGACCCTCAATCGGGTGCGCGCGGTCGACGCGGAATTGGTCAGGGGCCATTGAAAGAGGCTCCCGCGGCGATTCTCCAAGTTCAGCTGGACGAGTTTCCGCCGGCGTGGTTCTCTCATGGTTCCACCCGACGGGCACTCGACGTGGCGGCTGCGGAATTCACCGTGGGGGGGGGGCCTCCAGGAAGGCCAGCATTCCGATCGGGGGCCACCGATCTATGGGCGTGCGCGATTTGGGAGGGGCCTATCTTCTTGGTGCCGGTCCGCGGTGTGGGTCGGCCATGTCGCGCAGGGCGGTCGACAAAGGCCCTGCCGTGCACATGCGCAGACCACCGACTGGAAGTTCAGGGCCCCGTATCAGCAGCCGTAGCGGCATGGAGCACACTGGGGCCCTGCTAGCCCCCTGTAAACCACAGAATGACCCTGGGCGTGCTCCAGCTATGTCCAGAGTCATTCACGCGCGTTTTTTCCTGGGTGTGGGGAAATAGCCCCATTATTGGATAATCCTGCCCCACATCAGTTCTGTAAAGCAAGTATTATTCTCTGCCATGCTGATTTAAAAATGGATTGAGAGCTGTATGTTTTCTTGTTTTTTAATGGGCAATTTTATAATTGTGTTTAAGGGGTAATTGCAAGCTGTTCTTTTCCGGAGTGAAGTTAAAAAGTTTAATATTTTATCCCAAATCCCTATTTTTTCATGCAATCACTGCTGGAACAAATCATTCTTTCTGCACAGTCTTCAAAATAAACTAAAATATTGAGGTTTCGATCCAGTATCCTAGCCACTGTGGGGGTCTGGGATTTTAATATAAGACAAACGTTGATATTATGTAGTGAGATCACAGATTTGCCACAATTTCATTGAATGGCTATATTCCTACTCTTGTTTCAATATTCCTTTCTGGAGCCAAAGGTGACTAATTCTTGGAGAAAAAGCGAAGGGACACTCCGGCATAAGGTCCATTGGGGGACGGCGGTGCTGCCAGAGATGTGAGAGTGGGGGGGGCTGGTGAGCGGAGCGGAGGATGGTGAGTGGTGGGGTGGATGGTGAGCGGTGGGGAGGATGGTGAGCGTTGGGAGTGTGGTGAGCAGTGGGGAGGATGGTGAGCGGTGGGGATGATGGTGAGCGGTGGGGAGGATGGTGAGTGGCGGGGGGATGGTGAGCGGTGGGGGGGATGGTGAGCGGTGTGGAGGATGGTGAGCGGTGGGGAGGATGGTGAGCGGTGGGGAGGATGGTGAGCGGTGGGGAGGATGGTGAGCGGTGGGGAGGATGGTGAGCGGTGGGGAGGATGGTGAGCGGTGGGGAGGATGGTGAGCGGTGGGAGCGGGAGGATGGTGAGGTGGGAGGATGGTGAGCGGTGGGGAGGATGGTGAGCGGTGGGGAGGATGGTGAGCGGTGGGGGGATGGTGAGCAGTGGGGAGGATGGTGAGCGGTGGGGAGGATGGTGAGCGGTGGGGAGGATGGTGAGCGGTGGGGAGGATGGTGAGCGGTGGGGAGGATGGTGAGCGGTGGGGAGGATGGTGAGCGGTGGGGAGGATGGTGAGCGGTGGGGAGGATGGTGAGCGGTGGGGAGGATGGTGAGAGGTGAGGAGGATGGTGAGCGGTGGGGGGATGGTGAGCAGTGGGGAGGATGGTGAGGCGGTGGGGAGGATGGTGAGCGGTGGGGAGGATGGTGAGCGGTGGGGAGGATGGTGAGCGGTGCGGAGGATAGTGAGCGGTGCGGAGGATAGTGAGCATTGGGGAGGATGGTGAGCGGTGGGGAGGATGGTGAGCGGTGGGGAGGATGGTGAGCAGTGGGGAGGGTTGTGTGCGGTGGGAGGATGGTGAGCGGTGGGGAGGATGGTGAGCAGTGGGGAGGATGGTGAACAGTGGGGAGGATGGTGAGCATTGGGGAGGATGGTGAGCGGTGGGGAGGATGGTGAGCGGTGGGGAGGATGGTGAACAGTGGGGAGGATGGTGAGCATTGGGGTAGATGGTGAGCGGTGGGGAGGATGGTGAGCGGTGGGGAGGATGGTGAACGGTGTGCAGGATGGTGAGCTGTGGGGAGGATGGTGAGCAATGGGGAGGATGGTGAGCGATCGGGAGGATGGTGGACGGTTTGGTAGATGGTGAGCGGTGGGGAGGATGGTGAGCGGCGGGGAGGATGGTGAGCGGTGGGAAGGATGGTGAGCGGTGCGGAGGATGGTGAGCAGTGGGGAGGATGGTGAGCGGTGGGGAGGATGGTGAGCGGTGGGGGTGGATGGTGACAGTGGGGAGGATGGTGAGCGATGGGGAGGATGGTGAGCAGTGGGGAGGATGGTGAGCGGTGGGGAGGATGGTGAGCAGTGGGGAGGGTTGTGAGCGGTGGGGAGGATGGTGAGCGGTGGGGAGGATGGTGAGCGGTGGGGAGGATGGTGAGCAGTGGGGAGGGATGGTGAGCATTGGGGAGGATGGTGAGCGGTGGGGAGGATGGTGAGCGGTGGGGAGGATGGTGAACGATCGGGAGGATGGTGGACGGTGGGGTAGATGGTGAGCGGTGGGGAGGATGGTGAGCGGTGGGGAGGATGGTGAGCGGTGGGGAGGATGGTGAGCAGTGGGGAGGATGGTGAGCGGTGGGGAGGATGGTGAGCGGTGGGGGGATGGTGAGCAGTGGGGAGGATGGTGAGCGATGGGGAGGATGGTGAGCGGGGGGGAGGATGGTGAGCGGTGCGGAGGATGGTGAGCGGTGGGGAGGATGGTGAGCGGTGGGGAGGATGGTGAGCGGTGCGGAGGATAGTGAGCGGTGGGGAGGATGGTGAGCGGTGGGGAGGATGGTGAGCAGTGGGGAGGATGGTGAGCAGTGGGGAGGATGGTGAATGGTGCGGAGGATGGTGAGCGGCGGGGGGGATGGTGAGCGGTGGGGAGGATGGTGAGCGGTGGGGAGGATGGTGAGCTGTGGGGAGGATGGTGAGCAATGGGGAGGATGGTGAGCGGTCGGGAGGATGGTGGACGGTGGGGTAGATGGTGAGCGGTGGGGAGGATGGTGAGCGGTGGGGAGGATGGTGAGCAGTGGGGAGGATGGTGAGCAATGGGGAGGATGGTGAGCGGTCGGGAGGATGGTGGACGGTGGGGTAGATGGTGAGCGGTGGGGAGGATGGTGAGCGGTGGGGAGGATGGTGAGCAGTGGGGAGGATGGTGAGCGGTGGGGAGGGTGGTGAGCGGTGGGGAGGATGGTGAGCGGTGGGGAGGATGGTGAGCGGTGCGGAGGATGGTGAGCGGTGGGGAGGATGGTGAGCGGTGGGGAGGATGGTGAGCAGTGGGGAGGATGGTGAGCAGTGGGGAGGATGGTGAGCAGTGGGGAGGATGGTGAATGGTGCGGAGGATGGTGAGCATTGGGGAGGATGGTGAGCGGTGGGGAGGATGGTGAGCGGCGGGGGGGATGGTGAGCGGTGGGGAGGATGGTGAGCGGAGGGGAGGATGGTCAGCGGTGGGGAGGATGGTGAGCGGTGGGGAGGATGGTGAGCAATGGGGAGGGTTGTGAGTGGTGGGGAAGATGGTGAGCGGTGCGGAGGATGGTGAGCGGTGGGGAGGATGGTGAGCGGTGGGGAGGATGGTGAGCAGCGGGGGGGGATGGTGAGGGGTGGGTAGGATGGTGAGCGGTGGGGAGGATGGTGAGTGGTGGGGAGGATGGTGAGCAGCGAGGAGGATGGTGAGCGGTGTGGAGGATGGTGAGCGGAGGGGTGGATGGTGAGCGGTGGGGAGGATGGTGAGCGGTGGGGAGGATGGTGAGTGGTGGGGAGGATGGTGAGCGGTGGGGAGGATGGTGAGCGGTGGGGAGGATGGTGAGCGGTGCGTTGGATCGTGAGCAGTGGGGAGGATGGTGAATGGTGGGGAGGATGGTGAGCAATGGGGAGGATGGTGAATGGTGGGGAGGATGGTGAGCGGTGGGGAGGATGGTGAGCTGTGGGGAGGATGGTGAGCGGTGGGGAGGATGGTGAGCGGTGGGGTGGATGGTGAGCGGTGGGAGGATGGTGAGCGGTGGGGAGGATGGTGAGCGGTGGGGAGGATGGTGAGCGGTGGGGAGGATGGTGAGCGGTGGGGAGGATGGTGAGCGGTGGGGAGGATGGTGAGCGGTGGGGAGGATGGTGAGCGGTGGGGAGGATGGTGAGCGGTGGGGAGGATGGTGAGCGGTGGGGAGGATGGTGAGCAGTGGGGAGGATGGTGAGCAGTGGCGAGGATGGTGAGCGGTGGGGAGGATGGTGAGCTGTGGGGAGGATGGTGAGCGGTGGGGAGGATGGTGAGCGGTGGGGAGGATGGTGAGAGGTGGGGAGGATGGTGAGCAGTGGGGAGGATGGTGAGCAGTGGCGAGGATGGTGAGCGGTGGGGAGGGTGGTGAGCTGTGGGGAGGATGGTGAGCGGTGGGGCGGATGGTGAGCGGTGGGGAGGATGGTGAGCGGTGGGGAGGATGGTGAGCGGTGGGGAGGATGGTGAGCAGTGGGAATGATGGTGAGCGGTGGGGAGGATGGTGAGCGGTGGGGAGGATGGTGAGCGGTGGGGAGGATGGTGAGCGGTGGAAGGATGGTGAGCGGTGGGGAGGATGGTGAGCGGTGGGGAGGATGGTGTGCGGTGGGGGGGATGGTGAGGAGGATGGTGAGCGGTGGGAGGATGGTGAGCGGTGGGGAGGATGGTGAGCAATGCGGAGGATGGTGAGCGGTGGGGAGGATGGTGAGCAGTGGGGAGGATGGTGAGCGGTGGGGAGGGTGGTGAGCTGTGGGGAGGATGGTGAGCGGTGGGGCGGATGGTGAGCGGTGGGGGAGGATGGTGAGCGGTGGGGAGGATGGTGAGCAGTGGGAATGATGGTGAGCGGTGGGGAGGATGGTGAGCGGTGGGGAGGATGGTGAGCGGTGGGGAGGATGGTGAGCGGTGGGGAGGATGGTGAGCGGTGGGGAGGATGGTGAGCGGTGGGGATGATGGTGAGCGGTGGGGAGGATGGTGAGCGGTGGGGAGGATGGTGAGCGGTGGGGAGGATGGTGAGCGGTGGGGTGGATGGTGAGCAGTGGGGATGATGGTGAGCGGTGGGGTGGATGGTGAGCAGTGGGGATGATGGTGAGCGGTGGGGAAGATGGTGAGCGGTGGGGTGGATGGTGAGCGGTGGGGAGGATGGTGAGCGGTGGGGAGGGTGGTGAGCAGTGGAGAGGATGGTGAGCGGTGGGGAGGATGGTGAGCGGTGGGGAAGATGGTGAGCAGTGGGGAGGATGGTGAACGGTGGGGAGGATGGTGAGCTGCGGGGAGGATGGTGAGTGGTGGGGAGGATGGTGAGCTGTGGGGAGGATGGTGAGCGGTGGGGAGGATGGTGAACGGTGGGGAGGGTGTTGAACGGTGGAGAGGATGGTGAGCGGTGGGGGATAGTAGAAGATGGACAGAGTATCCAGACGACGAAATCAATGTGTGGCCTGACTGATTTATCAGACTGGCCTCATTTTCCGGCAGCAGCCTGGAGACTCGCCCAGATCCAATGAGAATGAATAAACAGCCAGGGGGAAGGGTCAAGAAACAATGCCGACCCTTAACTGTGATGTTTGATGAGGGAGGTTGTGGGAAGAGCAGTGATTTTCAGAGGAAGTCACAGACCAGGATAGAGAAGCTCAAGGTTTCCTTCTGGAATCGGGACAGTTAAGTGCATTTGTGTTCCTCCCAGCCCACAAGGAAATCTAAATGCATGTTAAATCTAATTGCTTTAGTGGGCTTCTTTTGACTTTCCTCCTGCTTTGTCACCAACATTGACTAATGGTCTGCGATTGAATTTTGCAGTTAAAATAGTCTGTGGCCCCAAACAGTTCTGAGTAACTCAAAATAATCACCCCGATGTACCTCCAGCTCTTGATTCACATAAATGAGTGAAATGCACTGTGTTGTATTTGTGATAAACCTTATCACTGAAAGAGGACTAAATTCACAGAATAAAAGTGACATTGTGCACCTTCTGACATGATGCCATGTTGTGCCCAGTGGAATTCCCGTTATGTTGGGGGAATTGTGGCAGAGTACCGAATCAGGATTTCCGCCAGGCGCAAATCACTTTCCAATTCTCTCTGCCCTCTCCAGCTGGCGTGATCTCACCCAGAAAGAGCAGCAATCTGATCACAGCTAATTTGCATTGGTTTTAATCTCATCAGTGAGATTAACGGCGAATGCAACGGCCTCCCGGCATTCCCCTGCCCCTTCCCAACGGGAAGTCACCCGGGTGTGAATCACTACTGTCCCTTAAAAGTGAGGACCAAGCACCATGGGCTCCAAGGGGGAGCAAAGAGGTGGGCATCCCTCTCCTTCTACCTCCAGAGAGTGACTGTTCACAGCAGCCACGGGTCAGATGCCATGTGTGGTCCTTTAAGGGATCTGGAGTTGCTGTGCTCGGGGTCGGGCTTTGTCAAAGCCGCTTTGACAAAGAATCATCGGAATCGAAATGTTAGCTCTTTTCTCACCAAACAGATGCTGCCAGACTCTCTGAGATTTTCCAGCATTTTCCCTTTCGTTTCAGATTCCAGCATCCGCAGTAATTTGCATTTACTCTGGTACCCTGGTTCTCCTGCACATGGGCATTGCCAAGGTGCTGGTGGCAGTGCCAACCTGACACTGCCAAGGGGCAGGGCCTGAAAGTGGGCAGAGCCAGAAAGGGGGCATGGGAGACATGAAGGGTGGGCCATGAAGGGGGAGAATTTGGTGACGCCATGGCGGGGTGTCACTCATCCGGGCCAGGAGGTGAGTGGGTGGTGGTATTGGCAAATGGAAGGGTCTGGTGGGCGATGAGAAGACGGGAAAGGGGGTGTCTGAAGGGAAGCCCATTGGGAGAGCCCCAATTCCAACAGTCCTTGGGGGTGGGGTGGTCCATGCTTGATGCTGATGAGGGTGGTGGTAGCGGGGGTGGCACTAAAGCCCCGATGCCAGCGAGATTGATGGTTGGAGGAGGGGGAGGGGTTGGGTGCACACAGAAGCCCTGATGCGGCTGATGTTGGGTGGGGGGGGGGGGGGGGGGCCTTTACTGTCAGTGACCCAATCTCTGCGAAGTCAGGCTTGTCGGCTTGTTTATGCCCTGCCCCTTTCTGTGCCAGCGTAAGATTCGGCCCCTCCAAAAAATGTTCCCACCAGAGGCCACACGCAGAAATGTTTTGGGACAATTGTGCCCGGGTGCCTCGACTATGAAGAATACCAATTTGAATTTAGATGTGCAGTTTAGCAAGGATGACATTCCTCCCCAAAGGACCAGATTAGCATTAAAAATACCGAAACACAAAGGATTGGAAAAGAATAGAATCATTCATGTTTTCATCAAAAAGGTGAAGATAAGATTGAGATAAGATTGATTGATTTTAATCCACCAGTAACACTGGAGATTTCAGGATCAAAATGTATACAAAATCAATACCATGCTTTTCTTTTAACTTGGTAATTGAACAACTCAATACATCTTGTTGGCCAACTGCAGTTTCCAAAGGTCGCCAGTTCTGCACATGCTCATTCAATGCTGAAAGTTTAGCACGGGCAGTCCAGGGAGATTTTGCTTATTAGGGACACATCTGGCAATGCTGACTGTGCCAGCTAATTGATCGTTTCAACTCAAAGGCAGTTAACTGAGATTAATAATGATAACATGCGCCCAGGAGGGTGTGTTCCTTGCTGTGACAGGTAACCAGCTGCAGCCAGGCTAGACTGGGTTTCAGCAAAGGTGCGAAAAGAACTGTTTCACAGTACAAACAAAATCAATCTTTGATGAAAGTCAGTTTGAGACAAACCTTGGTTGGAGCTAAATATCCAGTATCAATTCATTTCGCAGATATATAAGGAAACCACGGGCTGGATTCTCCATTTGGGTGACTAAGTCCCCACGCCGGCGTGAAAATTGTGGTGTTTTACGGCAGGAAAACTGGCGCAAAACAGCCACCGATTCCTGGTTTTGCTGGGGGCTAGCAGGGAGGCAGTGCAGAGCTTGCAGCTCGAGCTGCCGATACAACCCTGAGCATTTCCGGTTCCATGGCCGTGCATGATCATGGCGGCGACCTGCAGCAGCCGCACCATGCTTCATGGTGGACTCAGCCCACGGACCCGAACCGCAAAATTGTGCCCCACTTCGGCCACTCGCGCGTCCTGTACCGCCCGCCCACAGTGCCCCCAGCCCCGAAAGAAACACCCCCCTGCCAGCGGATCAGCCCTCCTCTGACTATGGCGCTGCTGGACTGAGTCCGCAACCACCACGCGGCGTTCCCGGACGGTGTGAGCACACGTAACCCACGTCGTCGGGAGCTCGACTGGTCGGGAACACCGCTTTTCAGGGGGTGCAGAATACGAAAACCGGCGCCGCCCCTGATATTGCCCCCAAAACGGATTCTCCGCCCCATCGCCGAACGCGATTTCGGCATCAGGGGGTGGAGAACCCAGCCCTACATTTTTTATGTTTCCTTTCTTGAGTGCTATATTAGGTGTGTTCTGCCTGATGTATTATGACCTGTGACTCATGTGCCTGAAGCATTTATGTTGTTGGACAGTATCTCACAGGAAGTGATGCTGGTACCATGTTACCAACATGTGGATTAAGCCAAGCGTTCACTGATCATTGTCAACGTGGGCCTCTTGCACTGATTTGAGTGGCAGAAAGGTCACTTTTTTGTGTATTATTTCCATTTTTGGTGCTAGTTTTTTTTAATGGCTTTATGCTTCTTTCTCCCAGAAGGCGTCCGGGCTACTGAGAGATAGGAAATGCCTCGTTGCGATGCTCCAGACATCATGAACGTGTGGCACGTTTGATGGATCAGCTGTTTATTTTACATGCCTATCAATTTCTTACGTTCTGAGCTTAACTAAAATGGTGCAAAGTGGGGGGGGGGGGGGGGGGTCGAGGTGTGGAACTCCCTCCCATAAACAGCAGTTGAAACTAGCACCGTTGTTAATTTTAAATCTAAGGTAGATAGATGTCTGTTGAGCAAAGATTTTAAGGGATATGGGCCCAAGGCAGTTATATGGAGTTAGATCAGCCATGATCTCATTAAATGGCGGGAGAGGCTCGAGGGGCTGAATTGTCCACTCCTGTTCCTATCCCCTCATCAACTAATAATACCCAACATTGTGTTATCGCATATCCGATCGATGTCAATCAACAACAACTTGTACTCATATCGCTCCTTGAACAACACTGACAAGTTGTATTATTTTACATAGTGCTTTTAACTAACATAACATCTCAAAGTATTCACAGAGATATCATGGCCTGGATATTACGATGGCAACTGTAAGGAATGTTCAGATGTTTGCCGCTGTTGAGCTTTGCGACCCCAAGGAAGATGAGGGGGGTGCGGTGGTAGCGGCAATTGCTGATGAAAAGGCGGGGTGCCTGAAGGGAGGTCCATTGGGAAAGTCCCGATGCCAGCAATTCTTGGGGGTGGGGATGGTCCAGGGTTCATGCTGGTGGGGGAGGTGGTGGTGGTGGTTTGGGGCGGGGGGTGGCACTGAAGCTCCGATGCTGGCTAGGATGATGGTTAGGGAGGGGAGTGTTGGGTGGCACTGAAGTTACAATGCCAGTGAGGATGGTGTTTGGGAATAGGGGGTGTTGGGTGGCTCTGAAGCCACAATGCCAGTGAGGATGGTGGTTGGGGGTAGGGGGTGGGGTGGACAATGAAGCCACAATGCCAGCGAGGATGGTGGTTGGGAGTAGGGGGTGTTGGGTGGCTCTGAAGCCACAATGCCAGCGAGGATGGTGTTTGGGGGTAGGGGGTGTTGGGTGGGCAATGAAGCCACAATGCCAGTGAGGATGGTGGTTGGGGAGTAGGGGGTGTTGGGTGGGCAATGAAGCCACAATGCCAGTGAGGATGGTGGTTGGGAGTAGGAGGTGTTGGGTGGCACTGAAGCCACAATGCCAGTGAGGATGGTGGTTGGGAGTAGGGGGTGTTGGGTGGCACTGAAGCCACAATGCCAGCGAGGATGGTGTTTGGGAGTAGGGGGTGTTGGGTGGCACTGAAGCCACAATGCCAGTGAGGATGGTGGTTGGGAGTAGGGGATGTTGGGTGGCACTGAAGCCACAATGCCAGCGAGGATGGTGGTTGGGAGTAGGGAGTGTTGGGTGGACAATGAAGCCACAATGCCAGCGAGGATGGTGGTTGGGAGTAAGGGGTGGGGTGGACAATGAAGCCACAATGCCAGCGAGGATGGTGGTTGGGAGTAAGGGGTGTTGGGTGGCACTGAAGCCACAATGCCAGTGAGGATGGTGGTTGGGAGTAGGGGGTGGGGTGGACAATGAAGCCACAATGCCAGTGAGGATGGTGGTTGGGAGTAGGGGGTGGGGTGGACAATTAAGCCACAATGCCAGCGAGGATGGTGTTTGGGAGTAGGGGGTGGGGTGGACAATGAAGCCACAATGCTAGTGAGGATGGTGGTTGGGAGTAAGGGGTGGGGTGGACAGCGAAGCCACAATGCCAGCGAGGATGGTGTTTGGGAGTAGGGGGTGTTGGGTGGGCAATGAAGCCACAATGCCAGTGAGGATGGTGGTTGGGAGTAGGGGGTGTTGGGTGGACAGCGAAGCCACAATGCCAGTGAGGATGGTGGTTGGGAGTAAGGGGTGGGGTGGACAGCGAAGCCACAATGCCAGTGAGGATAGTGGTTGGGAGTAGGAGGTGTTGGGTGGCACTGAAGCCACAATGCCAGTGAGGATGGTGGTTGGGAGTAGGAGGTGTTGGGTGGCACTGAAGCCACAATGCCAGTGAGGATGGTGGTTGGGGGTAGGGGGTGTTGGGTGGCACTGAAGCCACAATGCCAGTGAGGATGGTGGTTGGGAGTAGGGGTGTTGGGTGGCACTGAAGCCACAATGCCAGTGAGGATGGTGGTTGGGAGTAGGAGGTGTTGGGTGGCACTGAAGCCACAATGCCAGTGAGGATGGTGGTTGGGAGTAGGAGGTGTTGGGTGGCACTGAAGCCACAATGCCACTGAGGATGGTGGTTGGGGGTAGGGGGTGTTGGGTGGGCAATGAACCCACACTGCCAGCGAGGATGATGGTTGGGAGTAGGGGGTGTTGGGTGGACAATGAAGCCACAATGCCAGCGAGGATGTTGTTTGGGAGTAGGGGGTGTTGGGTGGACAATGAAGCCACAATGCCAGCGAGGATGGTGGTTGGGAGTAGGGGGTATTGGGTGGACAATGAAGCCATGATGTGGCCGATGTTGTTGGGGCCTGTACTGTCACTTTGAGGTCGGGGTGTCTTTTAAAAACAGTCCTGACCCACGCATAGACATGGGGCGGGATTTTCCAGCAGTTCCCGATGGTGGGAACCTCTGATCCCGTCAACGGCACCCTCCCGCCACAGATTCCCCAGTGGTGGAGGTTGTATGCAACTGGAAACCCGGTTATAATGGCGGGACTGGAAGGCCCCGCCACCGGATGATGGCTGCCCCTGCCGCCGCAAAACATACCGTGTGGGGGTGCAGAAATCCCACTCATAAACTCCAAGCAGGATTTTCTGGCTCTTCCCACTGGCGGAATCTTCCTGTTCTGCCGAAGGCAAACCCCAGTGGCGGGTTCCAAAGCAATGGGATTGGCGAGACATGGAAAACACCATAGACATCAGCGGGACTGGAATATGCTGCCGGCGGCCATTGACAAGCCGCCAACACCGTTGAAAAACATACCCTGGAGGGCGAGGGTCGAAGCATGTCCTCTGTTTCTCTCCATTGATGCCGCCTGAACTGCTGAGTGTTTCCGGCATTTTCTGTTTTTGTCACAAGTTTTACACTGGCTTTGATTAGATTGGTAGGAATGGAACAAGGTAAGTGCAATCTTGAATGAAATGCGAAGAGGGATGATGAGAATTGGTCCACTGGCAGAGTCCACATAGTTAACATTAGGGAGGGGATGTGTTGGACAGGATTAAGGAGGTTGTCAACTTTAATCCCCAGCCAGTGCACAGGGTGGGATGTTCATTGAGGCAGTTAGATAGGGTAATTGGAGTTGCTGCTTGTCATGGGCCAGTGCAGAGTGTCTCAATGAGTCCTGCATTTTACAGCAGTCCTTTATGAAGTGTGAGAATAGCATTTGCAATTATGGAGCCGTTTACAAATCACGACCGTAAACATTGTGGCCTTTACCTCACAGGATTGGTTATGTTACTCCATCTGGGTTTCAACCTGATATTTGGAGTAGCCAGTGAGGGACTTTAGAGCAGACAAACAGAAGCCAAATGGGTTTAATGTCACATTAAACCTGCTCTACAAACCTGCTATTTGTGAATTTACCCAACTTTTATTAAAATATGTTGAGAATCCAATGTCTCCCATCCGCTGTGTCAATTGATATAATATTTAACAATTGGAACTTAAACATGTAAGTATGCATATACCAAACATTCTTTTTTGGATCCTTCAGTTCCAATAATAGCCAGACAATATAAACAAGGTACTGTTGGCTGTAACTGGTAGTTGTTATTGCTGACATTATATTGGTAGGGCAGAATTCAACCAAAAAAATACCTCAGTGACATTTTAGGCATGTTTGGTGGGGTGTTTCCCATTAACTTTTTGGGTGAGATCCAAACCTCTTTTCAACCACACTTACGGCACGATCTAACTGAATTGCAACAGAGTCCCTTGGTGAGCGCATTTAGCCGGGTATTTCCCGGTGCTCGCAACACCCAGAAACACTACGCTATCTAATGGAACTTTGTTGCAATCTGGTTACAGTGGGGAATGCCCCTTCGAGGTCGCACTTAGTCCCGTTTCCTGCACTGAGACGTTCCATTCGACGGACCTCTGCAGTGCAGGAGGAGATTGGGACGCCATTTAAATTGTGTCCCACGTCTCCAATGTGACCCCCAAACCCCCAACTAACCCAAAAAGGGGCCCTTGGGCTCCCCCGCACCCCACATGGCCGGGCCCGATCCCCAGCATGGGAAAAATGCCAGCCTGGCAGTGCCACCTGGGCACCGAGGCAGTGCCAGGCTATATCCTAGGTGGCACTGCCAGGGCACCAGGATGGCAGTGCCAAGGTGTCCAGGTGGCACCAGCAGTGCCAAGGGATCACTCTGCCCTGACAGCAACCACCTGGAGGCCTTCAATCCCCTGGAAGGTCCCCCCCTCTGTAGGAGCGGTTTCAAGACCTGTGTATTGAGTCAGCTTCCACGTGGGGTTATTCCCTGCTCAGTACAAAGAGAAACAAAAACACCACAACCTGGACAAGATGGCTATTTAATCAAGCTTGTTACGCGTACACGGAGAACAGACTGGATATCAGCCAAGACCTGTTCTACCGAACAAAGAGCCGAGCACAGTAACTATACAACGTTCAAAAATCAATAGCCCACCCCAGTTGAACATGATACAATCCATGAAGCTGTTTCTTTTAAACTTATCAAATAGAATTGCAAGCAGTGTTTAAACGTCACCCAATAGAGTCGCAAGCAGCGCATGATTGATCATCATCCTGAAGCTGCTTACAATCCCAGCAGCTTGCTGACTGTTTGTGAGAAACAACACATGTTTAATGGTTAACACTGAATACTCAGTCCTATAATTCGGGTCAATCCTTAAGTAAAACTACTTGATGTAGCTTCAATTCACCTTGAACTTGCCTAGCCAGAGTTGGTTGTACAGATGAGTGCCGCCCACAGGTGGCCGGTCTATATATGGCCCCAGTGAGGGTGGAGCCAGAGGCGGAGCCCAACGGGGTTACAGTACAGTACCTGGAAGCAGCTCGTATCACCACTTCCAGGTCATAGGTCATAGGTTACAGTATCATACATTCATTAGGTGAATACATTCATCACATTTACCCCCTGTTAAAAAATCAAGTCTAGCGGGGGTGACGGGGGGTCATTACATATTCAGTCTATCTGGAGGCCGGATCGTTCTCTTCGACCTCCTCAGCTCTGGCGGTGCAGCAGGCACAGTTGTTGCCGGTGGTGACTTCAGGGGTGTTGTGTCTGGAGCTTGAGCCTCAGTCCGGTGTGTCAGAGACGGTTGGGTGTGGGGGTAGGCAGGGGGGTGATGGGTGGCCGCAGTGTCAACGCAGGACAATACAGGAGACCCAGGGGAGCATACGGGGCGCTGGGGGTGGCGGCAGGCAGCAGGGAGGGGACGCATTAGCAGGGGAACCAGCTGGCGGCAGATCCCGTAGGGAGACCGCATCTTGCCCTCCGTCCTGGTGCGCGATGTAGGCGTACTGGGGGTTGGCGTGGAGCAGCTGGACCCTCTCAACCAGGGGGTCGGTCTTATGGCTCCTCATGTGCCTCCGGAGAAGGACTGGTCCCGGGGTTGTCAGCCAAGGTGGAAGCGAGACCCCGGAGATGGACTTCTTGGGGAAGATAAACAAATGATCGTGAGGGATCTCGTTCGTGGCTATGCAGAGGAATGATCTGATGGAGTGGAGAGCATCGGGGAGGACCTCCTGGCAGCGGGGGATCGAGAGACTTCCAGACCTGAGGGCCAGAAGAACGGCCTTCCATACCGTCGCATTCTCCCTCTCCACCTGCCCGTTTACCTGCGGGTCATAGCTCGTAGTCCTGCTCAAGGCGATGCCTTTGCTGGGCAGGTACTGATGTAGCTCATCGCTCATGAACAATGTGCCCCTGTCGCTGTGGACGTAGGCAGGTAAACCGAACAGTGTGAAGATGCTGTGCAGTGCCTTTATTACAGTGGCCGATGTCATGTCGGGGAAGGGGACAGCGAAGGGGAAGCGGGAGTACTCATCGATGACAGTGAGGAAATATATATTACGGTTGGTGGAGGGGAGGGACCCTTTGAAGTCAATGCTTAAGTGCTCAAAGGGCCGGGAGGCCTTTACCAGGCGGGCTTTATCTGGCCGGTAGAAGTGCGGTTTGCACTCCACGCAGATTTGGCAGTCCCTGGTCATTGCCTTGACCTCCTCGGTGGAGAAGGGCAGATTGTGGGCCTTAATGAAGTGGGTAAGCCGAGTGACTCCCGGGTGACAGAGGTTATTGTGGATAGCCCGAAGTCGGTCATCTTGCGCGTTGGCGCATGTACCGTGGGACAGGGCATCTGCGGGCTCGTTGAGCTTCCCAGGTCGATACTTGATATTGTAATTGTAGGTGGAGAGTTCGATCATCCACCTCAAGATTTTGTCATTTTTTATTTTGCCCCATTGTGCGTTGTTAAACATGAAGGCGACCGATCGCTGGTCGGTGACGACGGTGAACCTCCTACCAGCTAGGTAGTACCTCCAGTGCCGCACGGCTTCCACTATGGCTTGTGCTTCCTTCTCTACTGAGGGGTGTTGAATTTCGGACGCGTGGAGGGTCCTAGAGAAGAATGCTACTGGCCTGCCCGCCTGGTTGAGTGTGGCGGCCAGTGCGACGTCTGACGCATCGCTTTCTACCTGAAAGGGAATGGACTTGTCTACCGTGTGCATGGCAGCCTTGGTGTTGTCGGCCTTGATGCAGCTAAAGGCCGAGCGAGCCTCACCTGTCAGGGGAAAAGTGGTGGTTTGAATAAGTGGGCGGGCTTTGTCCACATAGTTGGGGACCCACTGGGCGTAGTAGGAGAACAGCCCCAGGCATCGTTTTAGGACCTTGAAGCTGTGGGGAGGGGGGAGTTCTGTGAGGGGGTGCATACGGTCGGGGTCGGGCCCTTGGACTCTGTTCTCCACGACATAGCCGAGGATGGCTAGTCAGGTGGTACGGAAGACGCACTTTTCTTTGTTGTATGTGAGATTCAGGGATTGGGCGGCCTGGAGGAACCTCTGGAGGTTGGCGTCATGGTCCTGCTGATCATGGCCGCAGATGGTCACATTGTCCAAGTACGGGTATGTAGCCCGCAAACCGTACTGGCCCACCATTCGATCCATCGTTCTCTGAAAGACCGAGACCCCATTAGTGACGCCAAAGGGGACTCTGAGGAGGTGGAAGAGTCGGCCGGCTGTTTCAAAAGCAATGTAGTGACGCTCTTCCGGGTGGATTGGGAGCTGGTGGTAGGCCGACTTCAGATCAACCATTGAGAACACACAGTACTGCGCAATCTGGTTGACCATCTCCGCTATGCGGGGGAGGGGGTACGCATCCAGTTGCATGAACTGGTTAATTGCCTGGCTGTAGTCCACAACATCCAATTCTTTTCCCCAGTCCAGACGACCACCACTTGCGCTCTCCAGGGGCTGTTGCTGGCCTCGATGATCCCTTCACTCAACAGTCATTGGACCTCTGACTTGATAAATGTCATGTCCAGTGAACTGTATAGCCTGCTCCTTCAGCAGGGGCATGGGAACCTGGATTGTAGTTTTGGGGTACGGGAAATTGAGAGTAGAGAGGTCAGGAGCACAGATTTGACTTCGCAGGAGGGTGCCAGTGTTCAGGTAGGTGGTTTGAAGTGTGTCTACTTCAATGCCAGGAGTATACGAAATAAGGTAGGGGAACTGGCAGCATGGGTTGGTACCTGGGACTTCGATGTTGTGGCCATTTCAGAGACATGGATAGAGCAGGGACAGGAATGGTTGTTGCAGGTTCCGTGGTTTAGGTGTTTTAGTAAGCTCAGAGAAGGGGGCAAAAGAGGGGGAGGTGTGGCGCTGCTAGTCAAGGACAGTATTACGGTGGCGGAAAGGATGCTCGATGGAGACTCTTCTTCCGAGGTAGTATGGGCTGAGGTTAGAAACAGGAAAGGAGAGGTCACCCTGTTAGGAGTTTTCTATAGGCCACCTAATAGTTCTAGGGATGTAGAGGAAAGGATGGCGAAGATGATTCTGGAAAAGAGCGAAAGTAACAGGGTAGTTGTTATGGGAGACTTTAACTTTCCAAATATTGACTGGAAAAGATATAGTTCGAGTACATTAGATGGGTCGTTCTTTGTACAATGTGTGCAGGAGGGTTTCCTGACACAATATGCTGACAGGCCAACAAGAGGCGAGGCCACATTGGATTTGGTTTTGGGTAATGAACCAGGCCAGGTGTTAGATCTGGAGGTAGGTGAGCACTTTGGAAACAGTGACCACAATTCGGTGACCTTTACGTTAGTGATGGAAAGGGATAAGTATACCCCGCAGGGCAAGAGTTATAGCTGGGGGAAGGGTAATTATGATGCCATTAGACATGACTTAGGATGTGTAGGTTGGAGAAGTAGGCTGCAAGGGTTGGGCACACTGGATATGTGGAGCTTGTTCAAGGAACAGCTATTGCATGTTCTTGATAAGTACGTACCAGTCAGGCAGGGAGGAAGGGGTAGAGCGAGGGAACCGTGGTTTACCAAAGAAGTGGAATCTCTTGTTAAGAGGAAGAAGGAGGCCTATGTGAAGATGAGGCGTGAAGTTTCAGTTGGGGCGCTTGATAGTTGCAAGGAAGCGAGGAAAGGTCTAAAGAGAGAGCTAAGACGAGCAAGGAGGGGACATGAGAAGTCTTTGGCAGGTAGGATCAAGGAAAACCCAAAAGCTTTCTATAGGTATGTCAGGAATAAAAGAATGACTAGGCTAAGAGTAGGGCCAGTCAAGGACAGTGGTGGGAAGTTGTGTTTGGAGGCTGAGGAGATAAGCGAGATACTAAATGAATACTTTTCGTCAGTATTCACTCAGGAAAAAGATAATGTTGTGGAGGAGAATGCTGAGACCCAGGCTATTAGAATAGATGGCATTGAGGTGCGTAGGGAAGAAGTGTTGGCAATTCTGGACAAGGTGAAAATAGATAAGTCCCCGGGGCCTGATGGGATTTATCCTAGGATTCTCTGAGAAGCCAGGGAAGAGATTGCTGAGCCTTTGGCTTTGATTTTTATGTCATCATTGGCTACAGGAATAGTGCCAGAGGACTGGAGGGTAGCAAATGTGGTCCCTTTGTTCAAGAAGGGGAGTAGAGATAACCCCGGTAACTATAGGCCGGTGAGCCTCACGTCTGTTGTGGGTAAAGTCTTGGAGAGGATTATAAGAGATACGATTTATAATCATCTAGATAGGAATAATATGATTAGGGATAGACAGCATGGTTTTGTGAAGGGTAGGTCATGCCTCACAAACCTTATCGAGTTCTTTGAGAAGGTGACTGAACAGGTAGACGAGGGTAGAGCAGTTGATGTGGTGTATATGGATTTCAGTAAAGCGTTTGATAAGGTTCCCCACGGTCGGCTATTGCAGAAAATACGGAGGCTGGGGATTGAGGGTGATTTAGAGATGTGGATCAGAAATTGGCTAGTTGAAAGAAGACAGAGGGTGGTGGTTGATGGCAAATGTTCAGAATGGAGTTCAGTTACGAGTGGCGTACCACAAGGATCTGTTCTGCTGTTTGTCATTTTTATAAATAGAACATAGAACATAGAACAGTACAGCACAGAACAGGCCCTTCGGCCCTCGATGTTGTGCCGAGCAATGATCACCCTACTTAAACCCACGTAACCCGTATACCCGTAACCCAACAATCCCCCTATTAACCTTACACTATGGGCAATTTAGCATGGCCAATCCACCTAACCCGCACATCTTTGGACTGTGGGAGGAAACCGGAGCACCCGGAGGAAACCCACGCACACATGGGGAGGACGTGCAGACTCCACACAGACAGTGACCCAGCCGGGAATCGAACCTGGGACCCTGGAGCTGTGAAGCATTGATGCTAACCACCATGCTACCGTGAGGCCCCGTGAATGACCTAGAGGAGGGCACAGAAGGTTGGGTGAGTAAATTTGCAGACGACACTAAAGTCGGTGGAGTTGTAGACAGTGTGGAAGGATGTTGCAGGTTACAGAGGGACATAGATAAGCTGCAGAGCTGGGCTGAGAGGTGGAAAATGGAGTTTAATGTAGAGAAGTGTGAGGTGATTCACTTTGGAAAGAAAAACAGGAATGCGGAATATTTGGCTAATGGTAAAATTCTTGGCAGTGTGGATGAGCAGAGGGATCTCGGTGTCCATGTACATAGATCCCTGAAAGTGGCCACCCAGGTTGATAGGGTTGTGAAGAAGGCCTATGGTGTGTTGGCCTTTATTGGTAGAGGGATTGAGTACCGGAGCCATGAGGTCATGTTGCAGCTGTACAAAACTCTGGTACGGCCGCATTTGGAGTATTGCGTACAGTTCTGGTCGCCTCATTATAGGAAGGACGTGGAAGCTTTGGAACGGGTGCAGAGGAGATTTACCAGGATGTTGCCTGGTATGGAGGGAAAATCTTATGAGGAAAGGCTGATGGACTTGAGGTTGTTCTCGTTAGAGAGAAGAAGGTTAAGAGGTGACTTAATAGAGGCATACAAAATGATCAGCGGGTTAGATAGGGTGGACAGTGAGAGCCTTCTCCCGCGGATGGAGGTGGCTAGCACGAGGGGACATAACCTTAAATTGAGGGGTAATAGATATAGGACAGATGTCAGAGGTAGGTTTTTTACGCAAAGAGTGGTGAGGCCGTGGAATGCCCTACCTGCAACAGTAGTGAACTCGCCAACATTGAGGGCATTTAAAAGTTTATTGGATAAGCCTATGGATGATAATGGCATAGTGTAGGTTAGATGGCCTTTAGTTTTTGACTTCCCATGTCGGTGCAACATCGTGGGCCGAACGGCCTGTACTGCGCTGTATCGTTCTATGTTCTATGTCCTGTGGCGATGGGCTGTCAGTCGGGAGTGAGGTTCACAAAGAGTGAAGGGGGGGAGACTTTGAGGGTCGCGAGGCTGCACACCGTGAGGGGGAGCAAGGGTCCGCCAAACTGTAAGGTCAGGCTTCGGTGATTACATTGAAAGTCCAATCCAAGCAGTCGGAGGGCGCAGAGGTGGGGGAGGACGTAGAACTTAAAACGAGCGTACTCTGCACCCTGCATCGCAAGATTGACGATACAGTACCCCCGGATCTGAACTGAATGGGACCCGAACTGGGGTGTGACATGGCCGGTAGATCGCGCCTTGCCATTTTTGCAGGCCTTGGGAAGTTTCTCCCCGGTCAATGCATATGCGCGGGTCAAGTCTGTTTTTAAAGGGCACCCCGATAAGTCCCACACTTAGAAATGTTTTCATCATTGCTGAGCTGAACCCAGCGGCGAGACCAGCTCCTCAGAGATCGGGCCGCCATTTTCAAAAGGTGCCCCAAGTGAACTTGAGGATCCCCACGGCCCCCACCCATGGGTAATGTCACCCCCCACAAACATAGGCATTATCCCACAATCCCCCAAGTGAGGACGCCCTGCTATGGGGTCTCTGAAAGCCCCCTCGTTACAGGCCACCTCACTTCCCCTTCACCCTTCTTTCAGGACCCGCACCCTCAACCCCCCCCCCCCCCCCCCCCCCCCCTTCATGAGCAGCTCAGTAGCACACGTGGCTAGAACTGTGGCTTCACAGCACCAGGGTTCCAGGATCGATTCCCCGTTGGGTCTGTGCGGAGTCTGCACGTTCTCCCCGTGTCTACGTGGGTTTCCTCCGGGCGCTCCGGTTTCCTCCCACAGTCCAAAGGTGTGCAGGTTAGGTGGACTGGCCATGCTAAATTGCCCTTTGTGTCCAAAAAGGTTAGGAGAGGTTATTGGATTATGGGAATAGGGTGGAAGTGGGGGCTTAAGTGGGTCGGTGCAGACTCGATGGGCTGAGTGGCCTCCTTCTGCACTGTATGTTCTATGTATCTATGTAACCTTTATGAGGCCTCTTCATACCCATCCTCCACTCCCCCCACCCTTCATATCCCCCACATCTCCCCCTTTCATAGACATGGCACGTAGGCACCCTGGCAGTGTTACCCTGGCACCTTGGAAGTGCCCCTGCAAGTCTGGTAGTGCCACCTTGGCAGTGCCAGGGTGGAAGTGTCAAGGTGCCAGGATGGCAGGGCCAAGATGTCTGGGTGCCAGAGGGAGAGCCAGGGGCCACCCTACCCTGTTCCCCAACCACCCAGCGGTCTCCAGTGGCCTGAGAACCGCCCAGGTGCCATTATACCTGGTTCACATTAGTATGGACCAGTACTAAATTGCCCCCTGGTGGGTTCTCACTGGGGTGCCATTAGTTCCCGGACACCAGGAGAATCCACCGCATGCATATGTAGATGAGGCAAATGCCTCAGTTAAATATGCTGATCTGGATCTTGCCCAGCGCAGGTGAGTTGCAGGTCGCGAGGTTTGGTTGAATCTTGCGAGACGTCTCAAGCGTCGCAATTCTAATGACAGATCTCTCGCAAGATTCAACAGCCTCGTTCCGATACCGAGTCTGGTCCAACGAGGCCAGTAAATTGTCTCCGAAGTGTCCTCTGCCCTAACCGACATGTAACTCTCTCATACAGATCACTTTCACCGCAGTAAGCTTATAATTTCATTTAATTTTAGTACAAATGGGTGAGTTAGGAAATATAGTGCCCAAATGTGGAAAAGAGCTACATAGAAAGATCCCAATCTGGGCTTGGGGAGCGACTCTCAGCTGGGGCAACGGGTGTTGAAATTGGTCTCTGCACCGATTTGCAAAATGACCCAAAAAAATCAACTAACAGTCCAGATCGCTGCCAGTGATTCCTGATGGTGCTTGTCTGTAATGCTCCCAATGACTGGTTATCCAAATTGCTGCCTTGCTTGGAGATGCTGAATGACAATTTGGAAAAAATTCAGAATCTTCAATCGGGTGGATGATAAAATCAAGGTTGCTTAACTCCACAAGTTATAGGCAAACAGTTAAAGGGGGCTTCCTGCTTAAATCACACAATTATTTCATGACTTATTTTCCAACTTATGTAAAGCCGCAAGTATTATTTACATGACATGTTTTATTCTGGACACAAATGGTGCATTGACCACAAAAGCAGTGCTGTACTCCCATTGGGTGGTTACCATAACATTAGATATTGTCTATTGATAGCACGGTGGTGTATTTATACAATAAGACCTGATATTTCTGGGGTAAGCAAAATATTATTAACATAAACACTTCCATTTTTACAGTAATTGTGTTCCTACCTTCCTGAAGGTTATCTTTAGAAAAGCATGTTTTCATTTTCTTAAAAGAATGAGTTAAAATAGGTCCGTACTGATGGATTATAGAGACCCTGTTATCGCCTGAATTACACATTGCCAAATGCCTAGCTGCATTTCCTTATGCTGCTCAAAATAGAGAGGGTTCTTTTTCTTTTACCAGTCGGGTGATAACATCACCTTCGATCATTACCTCTGAGTTAGAAACTACTTCAGGACTTGAGAGATGGTCTAGTCTTAAGTCTAACATTGGGGAGTGTGCTGCGTTGCCAGGAGCGTTGCATTTTTGAACAAGGCATGAAACTGTGCATCTGAAATAAAAGCAGAAAATGCTGGAAACAGCACATCTGGCAACATCTGCGGAGGAAGAGACGGTTAATGTTTCTGGTTGTGAAGGTCACTTTCACCCTGTTCTCTCTCCACAGATACTGCCAGACCTGCTGATTTTTTCCTGCATTTTTTTTTGTTGCTTGAAATTGAGGCTGTTTGCTTGTTCGCGTGGATCCGACAAAATCCGACGCCTCTCTTCTAAAAGGAGCGGCAGTGGCCTCCTGTTCTGACACTTGTCCCTCAAATAACACCACCACAATTGTTCGGCTGGTCATTTTTTTCATTGCTCTTTATGGGGTCTTGTTCCAGAAAAAACAACTCTGATATTAGCCTGCAAAAAAATCCGTGACGACAGATCAAAACTAAGTCACTGGTTAGAAAGTGCTCTGGGATGTTTTAAGGGTGTGAGAGGTGCCATATAATTCTTTATATCTATTGTAGCTATTGCTGCCATAATTACCTTTTGGGAAAAAATTCTTAAGTGAAGGGCATTGCTGGCAAAGCTGCATTTATTGCTCATCCTTTGTGCCCCTGTGAGTCCTTGATGATTACCTCTGTAGACGGCAAACTGCTGACACTGCAGATGTCCCCAGTGCTGCACTGGCAGAACTCCAGAATGTACTAAAATGGAGAACCACTCTTACTTGGGCCATCTGCCATGCTGTTCGTAAGGTTGCATGTCATGTCTGGAAGAAGTGGCGCAAATTCAGCAATACTTCCATTGTAAACTTTTGACAATACACAGTGCCTTCCAGCTGATATCACAGGCAGCCTCTTCCTCATTTTGCCGTGCTTGCAAAGTCGTCTTCCATGGCCAGTGCTGCAAAAACACCGAATGTGGTCACTATCGGGGCCAAAAACAATGTCATTTAAATTTTATTTTTCAGTACAAGCTAACCTTTAAAGGATGATGTCCTCTTTCACCGTGCAACATCTTTCTGGTTTGGGCAAGACGAATGGACATGTGGAAAATTTTAGAGTTTTACATTCATATTAGTCGGCAGATTTAAGGTGGTTGGCTGGACGGGAGTGGGAAAGCGGAGGGAGTGAATGTGAAGGGAAAATATGGGGAAATAGAATACAGTATGGAGGGATGGTACGTGCAAAGCAGACATGGGAAAACACCCATACTTTTACCCCAGAGGGGCAACCTCGCCCAGCACTACATGTCCGCATGACCCCACTCCGCCTCCCTTCCCCAACACCATCCAGGCATGAGGGTGGTTCACTCATTCATCCTCGACAGCATCGGGAAATAGCCTCCATCACCCCTAAGTCAGAATACCCCATTAAGAGGTTGCTGAAGGGCCCCCCTCACCTTTAACGCGCTACACCTTTCAGACCCCCCTTTCAGTTCCCCACCCTCCCACCCTTCATAACCTCCCTCATAATCCCCCTTCAATCCCCCACCCTTCATATTCCCGTTTGACTCCCCCACCCTTCATATTTTCCTTCATCCCCCCTTTCATGGCATGACCCTTTCAGGCCCACCCCTTGGCAGTGCCCCTTGGAACCCAGTTACTTTCCCCTGGCACCCAACCATTGCCCCAGCACTCAGCCACTGCCAACCTGGTACCCCTGGAGTGCCATATTGGCACTGCCCTGCCCTGCCCTCACCACCCAGCAGCTCTAATGGCCTCCAAAACCAAGCCCCCCCACCTCCCCCGGCATGGTCATCACGCCTATTTTCCGTTCTTGGAGACCAGTACTTATTCATGCTGGCGTCATGCCTGCCGATGGGGCAGGTGAATGCCGGGAGCCGGGAGACTGCGACCCGAATGGATTGCACATATGTAAATGAGTTTAATGACTTATTTAAATATGCTGATCTGCATCACGCCAATGAGGCCGTGATCAAGATGGCGTCGGGCATAGAGGGTCGCTTGCACCGTGCGCAGATCGGCTCCCGGCGCAAAACCTGTTTTTGGCCTCTCCCACTGTGCACCCGATGTAATGGGATTGGCACGGGGTGCAACGTGGTGGGAAAATCTCACCCCAATACTTGCCATACTGGCTGATTTACTTTATAGCTCATTTTCATCCTCTGACAGTTCTCTTAGCGTGAGCAGGTAAATAATAAACAAACACTGCACTGCACTCCTAATATTATAGCTCCTGACACTCAATTGCAGCCAATGTCAAGTTATCCTCTCACTAAAATTCTTAAACTATTGTTATCATTGCAAAAAACTGTCTGGCTTTGGAAGTAGTGGGGAGCTGAATTTCTACAGGGGTTCTCCTATTTGTCCACTTGTCTTCTGCGCAAGTCCTGGAGAAACCTTGAAAAAATGACTGAAACAGGGTTTTACCCTCTGTGACCCCTGGCAAGTAGTCATAGATTGTTATTTTGAGAGAGCTTGTGCTCATGTGTGGTAAAAACCAGGCAAAAATCTGTAAAGGAATGAGTGTAACATTTAGAAAGCATCTTCTAAAAATGGCAGGCGAAACCGCTTCTGATAATTCAAGTCAAAATTAAAATGAGCTGTAATCCCCAGATAGTCATGTGCATGCAATAGTGTTATGTGTAAAGGCAAAACATTATGAACCCCTCCAGTCTGCAAAGAAGCTCAATGATGCCATCAACAGATGAAAAGTTATAATGCAGCCACCACAATCCCTTCATAATTACTGCACCAGATCTTTCAATGTCAAACCAGTTAGCCCTCTATTACAAGGCATGGTGATAGTACAATTCTGAAATAGCATCTTTCTGGAAATGATTTTCATGATTTATCAACTTGCTTAACTTGCTGATCCATATATTGCATTTGACTGTACTAAACACAATTTATTTTTATATTTTGTTATGGATAGAATCCCAATACATAATACAGATGTAAAAGAAGATGGGCTGGATTACCTTTGCTTTTTTGTTTGGTAATGCTGGCTGAGTTAAATTATATCAAAAGTGAAGACACGTCTCTGTAAAATGTTTCATAACTGTGATGTCAGAACTCAGAGAGAAAGCATTCCACCAAGCTGCCCCAGAATCAGCCTGCACAGATCACATCCAGTTTCTTTTGGTGGTCCGAATGAGTGATAAGATTCCAGCTCTCCAAAAAACAAAAGTGACAAGGTATTGAAGCAGAGTTGTTTTTTTGATTTTTTGATCCACATGGACCATGACCCACAGCCCCGTAGGCTGTAGTGCTAACCACAGGGCCACATGCAGCCCCTCCATCACAGATGTTGATACCATAAGGGTATCCTTCACCAGATCTGCCATTGAAGACTTCTTTTGGATTGTGCTTTGTCTGGATCTTCCCCTCCGACTTTGCCGTCGTGGGTGACCCTGCGAGGATTCTAAGACCCCTAACGGAGATGCTCTCGGGATCAACATAACGTTCAGGCCTCTCGACCATAGCAAGGTAGCAATCCAAAGAAAGCTTTGCTTTATCAGTGTCAGCTCTATTCACAACAATGATCATAAAAATTGAGAAATTTAAAATTTCATTTATCTAATGTGCAATAGTCTTTCAATAAATTTAATAGGCCAATTTTCTAAGTTTCCTCTGCTGACTGAAAGCTGCCCATCAGCTGTTATGATCAGATGAGGAAGGGTCAAATGGCTCGCCTCTTTTTTCACTCCTTATTTGACCGCATACTGGTTGAAAATCCCGTATCCAAAATGCTTGGGGCTGAATGGGTGCCAGATTTTGGAATTTTCGGATTTGGAATGTACTGCGCATGTGCGGCGCATGTTGGTGACTGCGCAGCGCCCGGGAACCTTGCAGGATTTCACACTCGTGACGTCACGTCAGTGCTCGCAAAAATTCAGAATTCAGAATTTTCCGGTTTTCGAAATCTCGGATAAGGGATGCTCAACCTGTACTTGCCAATTCATTGCATGTTTAATCATATATTGCACAATCATTGGGTTTTCTGAACTTTTTCTTAAAAAAGGAATTGTTTTATGGTACTTAATCTGGTCTCAGTCAAACAATATATTGTGCTTTTACTGTCACACGTGCATAATACCCAAAGTTTACACACACACACAAATAGATTACAGAGTGGGGAGGATAGATTAGACAAGTTAATGTCCAGAAAATATTGAACGGGTGTCCAGCTGTTTATGTTTGGTGTCCTGGGCTGAATTTGGTGATCCTGCTGATTTCACTGAGTGCTCCTGTTGCTTTTGGCATCAAGGCAGTTCAAAGATGTTGATGGACAATTTCCACTCCCACTTTCAGTTCCCCCCCTTCTTGGAAACTCACCCTTCAACCCGCCAACCTTCCGGAGGCCCCTTCATGCATGCCCTTCACTCCCCAGCCTTCATACCCCTTTTCCCTCCTATCACGGGCATGGCACCCCATCAGGCCCTGACCCTTAGGAGTGCCCCCTTGCATCTGGGCATGCTGGCCCTGCCACCCGGACATCTGGGTATTTCCATGGTGCAGTGCCAAGATGCTTGACTGGCAGTGCCAAGATGCCCAGGTGCCAAACGGAAGTGAGGAGGCCACCCTGATCTGTCACTGACTACCCTGGTGCTTCCTATGGCATGGGGGACCGCCCAGGTGCCGTTCCACCTGGTCCACGTTTGTGCGGACCAGTGCTAATTGCCGATTGGCTGTGGTCTACCTAGGGAGACCGATAAATGCAGGGAACCAGTTAGATCCTGCATCAGCATAGTTGAGCAGGTTCTCAAACCCACTTTGCCACGATATTCCACAAGATCTGGTTAGATCTCGTGAGGCGCAATGGCCGTCAGTAAGCCCAATGGGCTTGTTTCCCCATCCCGCCAGGCCCATTCTTTGATGCAGTGTGCTCCCACCGGCGGCAGGATCCGCCGTCTCGGCAGCCAGACAACTGTTTCCCATTGTGGCCACCCCCACGCCATTGGGAAATCTGTAGGCGTGAGTGCGCTGCGGGAGAAGCGGAGGATCCCGCCAACGGAAAATAGTGGCCAATTGTAATCGATTAGATCACGGTTGGAAATTCCTCTCTTTGCCAGGGTCCCATTGTCCAAGCGATTGTGTCCAATGGTTTGTCTCCACCTAATTGAACACCCTGCTGATTGTCTGGATTCTTTACTAATAGGATCGGAGATGGATGGGGTCCTGACCTATGAGCCAAAAACTAATACTGATAACCTCAATATGTGACTGCTTCAACTCTTAGCTCCTCCCATTAACTGCACCATCTCACTAAGCTGAACACAACTGACTGGGGGGGGAGTTAGTGGGGGGTGGCCAAGAGGTGGGCTGTGGCGTCGGGTGGACGGGTACGCAGCTCCATTATCGCAGCTGGCAGGGCAGCCATGCGGCTGCGCATGCTGCCGACAGCCCGCTATAAACCTGGTGCCCTGAATCGTATAGGTGACTCCCCCAGGACACCTCCCTGGTTGCACTCTGGCCCCAGCCGACCCATCAGCTGTATGGGTGCTCCAGCACAACCTGTCCCATCTTGACCTATTTTTTCATTTGTTCTGCTGGTGTTCCACACGGCACCGGTGCCAGCCCCTCACCGGTAGCGGAATTGGTGCGGGTTTGGCGCCAATTTTTCTGACATGGACCCCCACGGATCCTTCGCTGCCGTCAGCACTTAGACTCAGGAACGGAGAACCCAGCTCAAGGTCTCTAATTATCTACTCCCCGGAACCCTCGTAATATAAATAAAAATCCGTTAGCCCAAACTTTTACGATGCTGTAATTGCTCCACTGGCTCCAAAAAGCCTAAATCTCTTTCAAACCAGGATTTTTAACGCATGCCTGCAGCAGACACATCAGGGGCGATTCTCCAAAATGGGGAGTAAGTGTTTGCGCTGTCGTGAACGCTGTCGCTTTTCACAATGGCGCAAAACGGGCATGTGGATGACCGATTCTGTCCCCCACAGGGAACCAGCACGGCGCTGGAGCGGTTCACGCCGCTCCAGCCTCCCTTCCCGGCGCCAAATGGGTGCCGTGCCAACCCGTGCATGCGCGGGGGACTTCTTCAGTGCGCGGTCCCCTATGCAACATGGTGGTGGGATTCAGGGGCCGGCCGCGCAACAGAGTAGGCCTGGGGGGGGGGGAAAGGCTGGCCCACCGATCACGGGCCAGACCCCATCAGAGGCCCCCCCCCCCGGTGAAGGAGTGCTTTTCCCCGCCCCACAGGCCGCCCCCGACCCTTCGCACAGAGTTCCCACCGGCAGCGACCGGGGGTGAACGGTGCACGGCTGTTCGGCCCATCCTGGCCGGAGAATCGGCGGCCCAGCCGCGCACAGCAGCCCGCAACCGGCACCAGCGCAAATGGCGCTGATTCTCCGCACCTTGGAGAATCGCGCACCGGTGTTAGGACGTCGTGCCGCGGTTGTGCCGATTCTCCTGCCTGGCGCGGGGCTCGCAGAATCACGCCCTTACTATCCCAGGCTTTTAACTCTTACTGCACCAAATATATATAATACAATGGCTGGGTTCTCCGATTTTGAGGCTATGTCCGGAGCATGTGTCTAGCATTGTGACCAAAAAGTCGGCAGTTCCCCCACACCGATGCTCCGCTGGGTGGTGGGCTAGCAGCCATGCCACATAAAGTCCCCAGCTTTAGCTGCAGATACGGCCAGAGAATTGTCAGATCCGTGGCCACGCATTTACACGGCAGTCGCCACTATACAACATGGCGCCGTCCGAGCACGGACACGGCCTCCAAGATAGTGCCCCCCTGTATCCCCCTCGCAAACCCCAGACCAGCCCCCACCAGTCTCCCCCAGCCCCTCCCCCTCCCCCCTCCCCGAAGCCCCTCCAGCCAGCGGAACAGCGCACCGCCCCAACTGTGACGGTGTTGGACACAATCAGCAGCCGATACGCAAGGTTGCGATACCTCAGACCACAAGTGATCCACGCCATTGGGAAGTCGGTCCATCGGGGCTGGAACATAAGGGGAGAGTCTTCAGGTGTGCGGCGTACTCAGTATTGACGCCATTTTTGAGGGGGCTTAGCATCCAAAATACGGCACAGCCCCCGATTTTGACATCAAAACGGATTCTCCAGCCAATCGCCGAATGCGATTTCAGAATTTCTATATTCATTTCACACCCATTCAAATTTTCCCACATGTACCATCAGTGAGTGAAGTTCTCTGTCAGTGAGAAATCCCAGACAATCACTGTTAATGTCTCCTTGAAAAATTAAAACTACAGTAACCATGATTTAAGAATATACAGGAGTTTAGAATTATGTTTGTTACTTCATTTGCTCGAGTGATCCTTATTTGAGAAACATTTTATGTAACTTATTTTGAGTGACGGAGTGAGGATGTTTTGGAGATTTATTTGCCATGTTGACACATTCATTCTGTGGTATTGACTTCCATTCAGAATAATCAACTGAACTTCAGTTAAGCAAATCCGTGATGGCAAATTGGAGAGGAAGAGGTCAGTTTGACGGACCTCCAAAATCCTTAGGCTGCCTCATACATTACAGTATTTGCATTTGAAATTAATATTTGCGCAAAAAAGATCTTTATCCTGTTTCAACAGATAAGGAAAACTGGTTCATAGCCCATTCGAGTAACATCAAGCTATCTGTGATGTGTTCTTCACCTAAATATTGATTATGGGTTAAGACAGAATGCATGTGTGGCATCTGGCACCATCTCATTGCCAAATGTATTTATGGGGCTTTACTGGAGCCATTTTCCTTTCAATCTCTCAGTAGCTCCCTCAGACAGATATTTCAAACTGTTTGTTCTGAAGCTGGGTTATGCCTCCTGTTCTGAGGCTTGCTGAATGTATTTTATCATCACAGACATCTTTCAGAAATATAGTTTCTGTCTTATCTCCATCATCATTAGCTCAGTGACAGTACTTACCATAAGGTGACGATAAAAAATATGTCTCAATGATTCACTAAGCTAGAAATATGTACCAGCTCAGTAACATTTTTAAAATATGCTTTGCTGCAGGATAGAAAGGAAAGGAACTGGACGGTCCTGTCGACCCTGCAAAATGCTTCTTACTGACATCTGGGGGCTTGTACCAAAATTGGGAGAGCTGCCTCACAGCATAGTCAAGCAACAGCCTAATATAGTCATCCTCACATTCCCATACCAGGGAGGTAATGGTAAGGATTGTCCAGCATCCTGGCCATTAGTTACTCGGCAGCGGGGGGGGGGGGGTGCCGCGCCATTTGCTGGTGGCGGGATTGGGATTCTCTACTCCCGCTGCCGGTAAATGGGATTTTGCATTGAAGCCATCCCACGCCATTGGGAAACGCAGGTTATCGGCGGAATCAGAGAACTTCATTGCCCATTGCCAGTCGACAGCCACAGAATTCCGGACAGTTTCCAGATACCACCATCACCTTCCTGAGGATGTCCTGTCCCATGGGCAGTGTAGGCCTAAGTGACAGTGGCACAGTGGTTAACAATCAACAAGGAATTGCCATGGAGGTCCTCAGCATCAACTCAAGAGCCAATGAAGTTTCACGGCATCAGGTCAAATATGAGCAAGGAAACCTCCTGCTGATTATCACATGAATGTATTGAATAATGCAAAGGCTATGGGCCCTGACAATATTCCACCAACATTACTGAAGACTTGTGCTCCAGATCTTGTTGCGCCTCTAGCCAAGCTATTCCAGTGTATCTACAGTACTTGCACCTTCTCGGCAATGTGGAAAATTGCCTGGGTATGTTCAGTACACAAATAGCAGGACAAATCCAACCCAGAAAATTACTGCCTCATCGGTCTACTCTTGATCATCAGTAAAGTGATAGGAAGGGTCATCTACAGGGCTATCAAGTGACACTTGCTTAGCAATAGCCTGTTCATTGATGTTCAGTGTGCATTCGGCCATGGTCGCTCAGCTCCTGGCCACATTATAGCCTTAGTTCAAAAATGGACAAAAGAGCTGAACTCCAGAGGTGATGTGAGAGTGATTACCCTTGACATCAAGGCAACATTTGACTGAGTGTGGCATCAAGGAGTCCGAGCAAAATTAGAGTCAATAGGATTCAGGGGAAACTCTCCACTGATTGGAGTCATACCTGGCACATAGGAGTTCCAGGACAACACTGAAAAAGTTCCTTAGGGTAGTATTTTGGGCCCAACCATATTCATTTGCTTCATCAATTACCTTCCTTCTATCATAAGGTCAGAAGTGTAGATGTTCACTGATGATTGCGCAATGTTCAGTACAATTTGCAAGTCCTCATATACTGAAGCAGTCCACATGCAAATGCAGCAAAACCTGGACAACATACAGGTTTGTGCTGACAAGTGGCAAGTAACATTCACGCCACAGAAGTGCCAAACAATGGCCATCTCCATCAAGAGAGAATCTAGCCATTGACCTTTGACATTGAATGGCATTACCACCACTGAATCCTCCAAAATCAACATCCTGGGGGTTACCATTGACAAGAAACTGAACTGAACTAGCCATATAAATACTGTGATTACTACAACAGGTCAGAGGCTAGGAATTCTGTGGCGACTAACACTTCCTGACCCCCCTAAAGCCTATCCACCATCTACAAAGTACAAGCAGGAGTGCAATGGAATACTCCCCACTTGCCTGGATGAGTGAAGCTCCAACATCACAGAAGAAGCTAAACACCATCCAGGTCAAAACATCTTGATTGACTGGTACCCCTTCCACAAATATTCAGTCCCTCCACCACAGTTACAGCCGTGTGTACCATTTACAAAATGCACTGCGGGAATTCACAAAGGCTCCTTAGGCAACACCTTCCAAACCCACAACCACTACCATCTAGAAGGACAAGGGAAGCAGCTACCTGGGAACACCATCACGGGGATGTTCCTCTCCAAGTCACTCACCACCTTGACTTGGAAAGATATCACCTTTCCATCACTGTCACTGGGTCAAAATCCTGGAACTTCCTCCCCAATAGCACAGTGGTTGTACCTACACCAGAGGGACGGCAGCAGTTCAAGAAAGCAGCTCACCACCACCTTCTCGAGGGCAATTAGGGGTGTGAAAGAAATGTTGGCCTGGCCAGCAATGCCCACCCCCCGTAAAATAATTTTTTTTTAAAGTCATTGCTAATCCCCCATCTTGGTCATGAAAGTCCAGCCCTGAGTCAAGAGGAAGGGATTTAGTGGGATGACTAGTTGGGTCCAAAAGGTGGATTTTGTGCCAGTTTCTGAAAATGCAAAAAGAGAGGGTGTGGCAGGGTGGATTGGGGATGAGCTCCAAAGAGTAGGCCCGAAACACTGGGAGCAGCCTTACCCGAGATGAAACAAAGAGTGTAGGAGATGTACAAGTAATCATAGGAATAGGAATAGCGATATTGGGCCGAAACAGATTGCAAAGTTTGGAAGGGGTTATTAAATTAGGACAAGATTTTGAATTCTGTGCATTGGGGGATAAATTCCTAATGGAAAGAAGCATGGATTGTCCATTCACTAAATCCTTGAAAAGTGTAAGTGAGATGAAATCCACAGAAGCTACATGCAGATTTCAAAAGTAGGAAGCACCTTGATCCAAGGCACGAATTAAATTATTTGTCATTTAGCTGTCATATTCCACTGCAGTAATCAAAAATAATACAAAGATCCACAGTAACTGAAACAAATCTGAAAGCAATAAGGGTGAAACATCCTTCCCCTGTATAGTGAAAAGAGAAAAAAATCCAACAAAATTTGTAAAAGGTTTGTAAACAACAGCGACAGGAAATTACTATTTCCTCTTCAGATAAACTGTAAGGTATCCAGGGAATTTTGCGGTTCTGATTTGAGATGAATGTTGAATAAATAACATTGTCATCGTCAGGATTTATTTTTTGAAAGGCTGCACATCTTTTTTCCATAATATTGTATTGGCATTAGCCTGCACCTTACAAATAGTGCGGGCTACACGAAAAAAAGCTTGGCTTTCACAGAATGTTATGATCTGTCTACCAGTAAAAGAACACCATTGTTAGAAATTCTGATGGTGACTTATTTTTATATTTGAACCAGTATCGAGCAGAATCCCTGAACATCTTGCCAACGCAAAGTGCAATAGACTCTGTGAACCAACATCCGCAGCATTAATATGGCGCACAAAATAAGAACAGCAAGTGCTGGAAAAACTCAGCAGGTCCGGCAGCACCTTTGGAGAGAACAACAGAGTTAACGGCCTCAATTTGCCGGCCTCGTCGTTTCCGACTTGGTGTTGTGAACCTTGCGAGATGCCGCGATCCAGATCGCGGCACCGCTGGGCAAGATCCAGATCTGCATATTTATTAGGCTCATTTAAATATGCATGCTCCAGATTCCCCCGGACCCCGGGGACTAACGGCCTCACCAGCGAGGTCTCGACCGGGTGCCATTTTCTACTGGCCCAAGCAAATGTGAACAAGTCATAACAGCACCTGAGGGGTTTCCCAGGCCATTGGAGACTCAGGGTGGCCAGGGACAAGGCAGGGTGGCACCCTGGCTCTCCCTCTGTAACCCAAGCACCTTGGCACTGACATGTTGACACCTTGGTACTGCTAGCCTGGTCAGGGTTCCCAAGTTACACTGCCAGGGTGGCAGTGTCGGGGTGCCCGAGTCCCAAGGTGGCACTGCCAAGGGTCAAGCCTTGAGAGGAGCCATGCCCATGAAAGGGAGATGAGGGAGGGGGGGGGGTATGAAGGGCGGGGGAGTGAAGGATCGGTATTAAGCGGCCTCATGAAGATTTGGAGTGGTGAAGGGTGGGGCCCAAAGGGGGGGTGTCCATAAAGGGGGAGGTGTGGGCCTAAAAATGTGAGGTAATCTGACCCATAGTGGGGTGTCCTCATTTGGGGAGGGGGTGGTGGTGGTGTGGGGTAATGCCCATGTGTGTGGGGGGAGACACTGTTCATGGGTGGGGCATGGGGAACACACAAGCTCACTTAGAGAGCAGGGCACTCTTACAAAATGGCGCCCAATCTCTGAGGAGCAAAGTCTCGCCGGTGAGTTCAGCTCCTCATTGCTGAAAACACTTCTGGGCTCGACCTGCATTCGGGAGACTATGTTCTCTCATTGCAGCTAAATTGCACCAGTTTTCTGAATCCCTTGGGGACATGGCGTGGAATATGAGGGATTCCCGGGGAATCCCACTATCAGGCCGCAATCCTGAACACATAGCCCGATAGCGAGGTCCCGCAGCCGGCCACCCCCTCGCACCAGATTGGCCGTGACCCCCCCCCCCCCATCACCACCACCACACAATAGCCACCCAGCCCTGAATTCCCTGAGTGCCCCCCTCACCTCCAAGTATGGAGGTGACATGATCCGCCCTACCTCCTGGGACCTCAGTAATAGGGGGATCCCCAGGGACCCATTCAATAGGGGCACCACACTAGGGACCCATGTATTTGTGGACACCCTACAGGAACCCTTGTAATAGGGGGTCCCTAGGCGACACGGTGGTGCAGTGCTTAGCACTGCTGCTTCATGCCGCTGAGGACCCGGGTTCGATCCCAGCCCCGGGTCACTGTCTGTGTGGAGTTTACACATTCTCCTTGTGCCTGCATGGGTCTCACCCCCATAGCTCAAAGACCTGCAGAGTAGGTAGATTGGCCACGCTGAATTGCCCCTCAATTGGAAAAAAAATAATTGGGTACTCTAAATTAAAATAAGGTACAGTAAGAAGTCTGACAACACCAGTTTAAAGTCCAATAGGTTTGTTTCGAATCAATAGCATCCGGAGCGCAGCTCCTTCCTCAGGTGAATCCCCACATCATGTTTAAAATAAGATAATGGGGGACCCCTGTAACAGGGGGAACACTCTCAGGGACCCCTGTAATAGGGGGAATCCCCACAAGGACCCCCTGCCTAAAGGGACGCCCTACACTGAGGGCCCCCCACATGCGAAGTGCATGCCACCTATATGCAATCGTGAATGTGAACGTTCTAATTTCTCACTGGTGGGGAACTGAATTCTGGCGAGCTGGTCATTGAATGAGCATAATATGCTAATACATTGTTCATTGGGAAGCTCTACCTGCCTTTAACCCGCCTTTAAAGCCCCTAGAACTAAATCACTAAAGTTCATCCTGTGGTGAGCAAACTAAATTTTCCCTTATGTCAAATTGAGTTGGACCTGTGACATTCTCTACCACATAAGGCTGTGGAGGCCAAGTCACTGACTGCATTTAAGAAGGAAATAGAGAGATTTCTCGAATTATCCGTTTGGAAGCCGGCCGTTGTGATTCACTTTTCCTGCCGGCAACGCATCCCCGACTGAAGGTTTCCCAGTGGCACGGGGTTGCTTCAATGGGATATCCCATTGACAAGCGGCGGGAAGAGGGAATCCCGCCGCCAGTGAACGGCGCGCTGCTGAGAATCACGCCGCTGGGGGAACCGGAGAATCCTGCCCTAAAGTTTTCAAAGAATATGGGGAGAGAAAGTGAGTATGGCATTGAATAGAGGATCAGCCATGATTACATTGAAAAGCAGAACAGGCTCGATGGGCCAAATGGCCTACTCCTGCTTATCTTTTCTATGTTTCTCTTCCAGTTATAGTGCCTTTTTTAATGCTGGGTCCTTTGTCCAGCAATGCAGTTTAAGCCTTGATTTAGGGGCTCAAGTCCACAGAGGTGCAAGTGTCGCCACTGAGTTTTGGCTTGTTGTTTGTGAAACAATCTTATCTGCTTATAAGCTCTTTCTACGAAAAGGAAACTTGATAATTTGTCGGAATGGGGAAATGATTTAATACCCAGATATGTTAAAATCTGCAATGTTTTAACGTTCAAAAGTTCATTTCTGTGCCCCAATATTTTATCAGATGTCAAGTAAAGTTTGTTTTACATCAATACGTGAATTCTTTTTCCATATTGCCATCTAATTGTGACGCAGCATTTTTCATTGTTCGAGCCTGTAATGAATTTGAGCTGTGGTTATTACTTCAAAAATATTTTGTGCAATGCAATGGTTAAAGCAGTAAGTTGATTACTACTTAAAGGGCAATTAATCCTCTATGTACGCAACCTTGCGAAGGGCATAATATCAATAAGAAAATAAATTCCAGTTTATGGGGTAAGTCCTTCTGAGGAGAAGCGTCATTAGAGTGAGAAAGGAGTTCAATAAAATGCCAGCAATTGTTAAGCAGTCTTGCTCTCTTTCGAGATCTTCACCTGCTAATGATTTCCATTGTTTTTTAAAAATAAATTTAGAGTACCCAATTCATTTTTTCCAATTAAGGGGCAATTTAGCATGGTCAATTCACCGAGCCTGCACATCTTTAGGTTGTGGGGGTAAAACCCACGCAAACATGGGGAGAATGTGCAAACTCCACACGAACAGTGACCCAGAGCCGGGATCGAACCTGGGACCTCGGCGCCATGAGGCAGCAGGGCTAACCCACTGTGCCACCGTGCTGCCCATATGATTTACATTGTTGTTGTACCTGCAGTGGACATGAAAATAAATTGTGTCTTAAATTTGTTTCGTGAACATTTTAATATGCACATAACCTGATCGGATCCTTGATTAAAGATGACAAATGTGTAAGATTTATAAAAGAGCGCAAAATGGGAAATGGTTGCCCACTCCCCAAAGGAGGAGGCCAGTCAATCTCTCGGGCCTGTCCTGGCTGATCCGATTGTAGCCTCAACTTCCTGCCATCCGCCGATAAACTGTCACCCCCGCTTGTTAATCAAGAATCTTATCTAACTCTGACTTTTCAAAGACAATCTGCTTCCACTGCCTTTGGAGGAAGCGAATTCCAAAGATTCATGACTCCGAGAGTAAAACATCTCCTCATCTCAGTCTTAAATTAGCCAGCTTTTATTTTTAAACTGTGACCTCAAGTTCTAGATTCTCCCGCATGAGGAAACATCCTCTCCGCATCCACCCTGTCAAAACTCCTCAGAATCTTATGATTTTTGGTCAAGTCGCCACTTCCTCATCGAAATTCCTGTGAATACAAATCCGACATGTCCATCCTTTCCTCACAGAATACCCCGCCCTTCCAGGCATTCGTCCAGTAACCTTTCCTAGAACTGCTTCTAACAAATTACCCTTAGTTTGCGTACTCGTAACCCTTTAAATACAGAATGTGAGGACAACATGTATGTGCTTTGTCTGCAAAATTCATTGCAGCATCTTTCAATGTTTGAGTTTTATGGAAAAAGAATTCATAATTAAGTTTCTCATTTACAATATTCAAATAAAGTAGAAAATGCAACCTTATTTTGTAATGCTGGTGATTAAATCTCAGTGAACAGATTTTAATCATCAAATGTATCCTATTGGCTTCACCCCGCAGAGATGTGCGGTGATTTTTCTCTCCTGTTGATTGTACAAATGTTTCCATGTTACAAAAGTAATCTGCAGAATTAATCTGCATTTGGGGAGGCACGGATTAATCAAGAATCATCAACATAGTTTGTTAAAGGGAGGTCATGTCTGACCAACTTGATGTAATTTTTCGAAGAGGTGACCAGGTGTGTAGATGAGGGCAATGTATTTGCCGTGGTCTACTTGGACTTCAGCAAGACTTTTGATAAGGTCCCATATCGGAGACTGATAGCGAAGGTAAGGGCCCATGGGATCCAAGAAAATTTGGTAAATTGGAGTGCTTTTCCGGAGGGTTGGTGCTGACTCAATGGGCTGCATGGCCTCATTCTGCACTCTCGGTCTATGAAACAGGTGGCCAATTTTGCGAGTCATGTAGCAGCCATTGTGTGGTTCAGCAAAAGTATATTTAAAAGTAGCAAAAAAATAAAATTTTGATACATACAATTTTGATTTATTTTTATATCTTAGTGACATGCCAGAATAAGTAAGCAACCTGCTAAGGCAAACCAATAGGTGAGTAACATCTGTGGATGCTTCTGAACATTTACAAATCTTCAGAGAACGGAAAATATTAGTAATAAGGAGTTGTGAGACTTTATAATGCAAATAGTACATTTTGACCTCATTTTCAATTGAAACGGATTGATAATGGTTTAAAATAATTTGTACATTAATGCAGCATTAAGTATTGCAATTCACTGCCAATGGCTCCCGACCGCGCGGTGTGAACCCCGCCCCCGCTCAAAAACCGGCGCCGGAGAATTCCGCAGCCGGCGTCGGAGCGGCGGGGCAGGATTCACGCCACCCCGTGGTGATTCTCCGACCCAGCGGGGGAGGTCGGAGATTCCCGCCCGTTATCTTGGCTAAACTGTGTTTAATTTTCTTCAGAACTTTCTGAAATTGCGAAGTGTGAGTTTAAAGAGGGTTGCATTTAAAATGAAAGCTTTGAAAGATGTATGCGGAAGGCTGTAGACCTTAACATCAATGATGCAAAGTGCAGCAAAACTAAAAATAAATCATGAATGTTTAGCATATCCCATTGTACATGACTATTATACAAACTGCTCTGGTCAGACTTTGGTCTAGTTTTGATCATCAAGATGCAAGTAAATGTTCAAGCCTCGGAATGATCCACAGATTAGAGCCACATGAGCTAATTCACAATGTAAGAGGACTCTGCCCTGAGTTAGGTACGGCAGGTCACGAAAGAGGGATCATTTCATATTTCTACATCTCTTCAACCCTGAAGATAACTCTGTTTCTCGCTCCATAGTTGCTGCCAGGTCTGCTGAGTTTTTTCAGAATTTATTGTTTTTATCCTGGTAGAAGGGGTTCTTTAGTCTGAGAAGAAAATGACAGAAAAGGGTCTCATATCAGATACTAAATTGTTTTGAGAAAATAAACCCAAGCTAATAATTCAAGATGAATTCTGAGATTGTGAGGAAGTTTAAACTAGTAAAATTGCTGTGTGAACTATGTCAGGAGGAATGTATTCACGTGAACAGTAATGGTTCCATTTTCAGCCATGGGATGTGGTTGTCGGTGACAAGATCAGCATGGGCATCAGGGTAGCACAGTGGTTAGCACTGCTGCCTCACAGTGCCAGGGACCCAGGTTCGATTCCGGCCTTGGGTGGCTGCCTGCGTGGTGTTTGCACGTTCCCCCATATCTGTGCAAGTTTCCTCCAGGTGCTCCGGTTTCCTCCCACAGTCCAAAAGGATGTGCAGGTTAGATGGATTGGCCATGCTAAATTGCCCCTTGATGTGCAGGTTGTGAGTTAAGGTGGGGCCTAGGAAGGGTGCCCTTTCAGAGGGTCAGCGTGGACTCAATGGGCCAAATGGCCTCCTTCTGCTGTGTATGGATTCTATGTGTTGCCCATCCTGAGTTACTCTGAGAAGGTGGAATTATATGTAATGTTTGACATATGTTTTGCTTGAATGACTTGAAAGGTCCTTGTTTATTGCAGTTTTGTCCTTTTCTGTCAGGCATGGCATTTTTACATAGTTTCCTGCAGGAATTCATCCCTGATGAATTGGGCAGTGACACAGGATTAGGACTATTGCCTGTGTGGAGGATAAACAGTAACATAGACAAGTAAAAAGAACAGCCTTTTTCTGTGTTGTAACTTCTATGTTGTTCTGTATATGCAGAAGTAAGCTTGGAAATCACCATTGATGTTACTGATCATCATGTTAAAGAGCTCAATTTTTTTGTTCCTGGGTTGGAAAGGTGGCACAGTGGTTAGCAGCGCTGCCTCACAGCTCCAGCGACCAGGGTTCAATTCTGGCCTTGGGTGACTGTGCGGCGTTTGCATTTTCTTCCTGTATCTGTGTGGGTTTCCTTCGGATACTCCAGTTTCCTCCCACAGTCCAAAGAAGTGCAGGTAGGTGGATTGGGCATGCTAAGTTACCCTTTAGTGTCCAAAGATGTGTAGGTTAGGTGGGGTTATGAGGATAGGGCGGGGTAGTGGGCCTAGATAGGGTGCTCTTTCAGAGGGTTTGGTGCAGACTCGATGGGCCAAATGGTCTCTTTCCGCGCTGTAGGAATTTTATGTTTCTATGGATCTTGATCCCGTTGTTGGGAGGAAATGCAGGTCTGGGACCCACAAATTATGGTGCCGGACATTGAGGGTGACTTTCGAAGAGGGGACCTGAAAGCCCCAATCATTCAAGAAAGTAGGGCAGGCTTGCGAGGCTTTAGGTCCAATAGAAGGTTCCTCATGACTGAAAGATCAGGCACACCACCATCAGAGATGGGAGGGATGTCAAATTCAATGGAAACATCAATGGCTCTGCAATCTACTGCTGGGAGACTGCCTCAAATGAACGACCAGGCTTTGGCCTCAGAGCAAAGCTTGCCTCCCACCTGAAAAATTCCATTTAGTTTCTGACAAGTTCCCTCATCGTTCACTTTAATTGCCTATTTTGCTCCCTGCCACTGATGGGTGGGTAGCCCTCAAGCCCCAATTCAACCTCAATAGAAATTGCCCGGATGCTGGACCATGGTGGCAGACCAGCAATGTACGAGGAAAAATATTATAGGAATAACTATATTGTCTGCTAGTAACGCCTGTAGTGTTCACTCAATGATGTCAGAGTCAGAAAACTAATCAGAAGGGTTGCATAATGAGTAAAGTTGAAACTTAACCAAAAAGGCATGGCTTATCAAATGATGACTGATAATGTAAGTTAATATTTGTCAATATTTATTATTTTAAAAGTTTATTATTGTTGAGCAGCTTTGTATGGTTTGTTGTATCATAGCAAGACAATAGACTTCTACCAATGGCTTGCTTATAATAATCACTGCTGATTGACTGCTCTTTTCCTAGTGACAGATTCTCAGCTGCTAATCTGTAATTATAAAATCCAATGGCATATAAAACTTGGTGGAATTCTGAATCTGCCTGGCTGATGATTAAATTCTTTCGGACATATTTACTGTCGGACATATTCGTTGACATTAGCAGGAAAGCAAACATGGGTAATAAATAACCTCTACTTAGGTAGCACTGAACAAATTACTGAGAGACATCCCGAAGTGTACTGCATAAATGATTTATTTTGGAAAGCGTGTACTTTTTGTTGTATGGGTGGCACAGGGAGTATCGACAAATGTGCAGGTCCCACGAACAGCAATGGGAAAAATGATCAGTGAGTCTTTTTTTGGTGTTATTAGTTCTGGGAAGATGTTGGCCTGGGCTCCATTGAACATTATCGAACATTTAACTTTCACCTAAGATACCATAACAGGGTTAAAGGGGAGATCATGCTTTATACCGACGCATAAGTTTTTTGCCGAAATAAGTAAATGTGAAAAATATCTTCCTAGAAAGCTAGATTCAGGCGAAGTGCTAATGTGGATAAATACCAAGATGCTGGAACATTTTGAATGTTTCCCGGATTTGATTCCGGCCTTGGGTGATGGTCAGTGCGGAGTCTGCACGTTTGCCCCGCGTTTGCATGGGTTTTCTCCAGGTGCTCCAGTTTGCTCCCACAGACCAAAGATGTACAGGTGAGGTGGATTGGCCATGCTGAAATGCCCGTTGTTCAAGGGTTAGGTGGGGTTATGGGGTTGTGAAGGAGTGGGCCGAGGTAGGGTGCTCTTTTAGTGGGTCAGTGCAAATCTGATGGGCTGAATGGCCTCCTTCTGCACTGTAGGAATTCTATGATTTTAATGTTTTATCTCAAGATTTTTTCTTGACTTTGAGCTTTCACGTGCATTGGGACAGATTGTGTAGCAATGCTTGTGTAGCAATGCTTACTTCAGGCTGAATCAGAAATCAAATTAACACTGATTTGTATTGTAAAATGCCCAAGATAAGATTTGTCTGCTATTAGATTGACCAGTAGATGGGACAATTAGAACATAGAACAGTACAGCACAGAACAGGCCCTTCAGCCCTCGATGTTGTGCCGAGCAATGATCACCCTACTCAAACCCACGTATCCACCCTATACCCGTAACCCAACAACCCCCCCCCCCCAACCTAACCTTACTTTTTAGGACACTACGGGCAATTTAGCATGGCCAATCCACCTAACCCGCACATCTTTGGACTGTGGGAGGAAACCGGAGCATCCGGAGGAAACCCACGCACACACGGGGAGGATGTGCAGACTCCGCACAGACAGTGACCCAGCCGGGAACCGAACCTGGGACCCTGGAGCTGTGAAGCATTTATGCTAACCACCATGCTACCGTGCTGCCCCTCATTGAAGAGAAAAATAAAACTGAGTGATCAGCTGAGCAGCAATATGTTTTAAAAATTGGCAAGTTGGTGACCAGACATCATGGGTGGGATTCTCCGTCCCGCTACACCCGTTTTCTCATGTGGCGGGTCCCCGCCGGCAGCGGGATTCTCTGTCCCACTAGCCGGCCAATGGGATTTCCCATTGGGGGCACCTCAACGCCGCTGGGAGGATCCCGCCAACGGAGAATCCAGCCCTTTTGCATGCTCCATCAAGAGAATGATGACGTACTCGTAAACTCCGAAAAAGGGAGAGAAAAAGTTCTTTTCAAGCCACAGATAACATCTGGCATGTTTGAATTTAAAGCAACTTTTCAATACAGCATATTTTCATAGCAGAAAATGCACAGTTCATGTGATTCAATATTATTGTTGTCATGTGTAATTCCGTAGTGGGACTGAACACAGCTGTATTCTTACATAAATGCACATATGGTTTCATTTCATCTCAAATTTATGTAAGTGCTTCTAAAAAGAGAAGTAGTTTTAACAAGAAAAACGTTTGAGTATCCTTCATCACAAATACATTTCTATCATTGTAGCTGTGGGGTAATTCTAAGAAATAATTTATTTTGCATGTTTGGAAAAAGATTTATGAATAGAACTTTATTCCGCTCAATTAGCAGATGTGATGTAAAGACACCGGCCTGTGATCCTTGGAAACGATAGAACGTCTTATCAGTACCTTTTTGACAGGATAATTCATTTCCATCTTTTGAACTGAATACTTGGGAATATTGCCGAAAGGGAATATTGCTGGTGGGTGATGCAGCAACTTCAGCATCCCAGCAGGCGTGGTCTGGGATTTCCTAGCTATCACTAATTCGTCAATGGATCTGGGTCGGTAAAGGTGGTAAAGTGCTCAGGATGCCCTCCGCCACATCGTGCCTTGCCATATCCCTGTCCATTGCAGGTCCTGGTCATTAAATCCACGACTCATAAGCTTGAGTCTGAAGCTGCTGTTAATGATCAACTTAAAGCATGTACTCTATTGAAGCACAATTAACACTGGTATCATTGAATATGCCTCCCCCAATCCGGAATGCAGTCATGAAAGAAGATGTATCAAGGTAAATGTCCTTAGATGTACAGCAGACCATTTGTGTGTTCGGAATACTGGGCATGAAGAATTGCTGTTAACCTTTGACATCCCATATTGTTGTGCTTCCCAAGCATAGAGCATTCGTTTCTCGGTAGTATATCTGTTGGTATGATATGTTGGGCGTGATCGAACAGCCACGCTGCGGCCGAAATGCTGCGCGCTGCAGCACAATGCGGCCGATAGAAGTCGGGAGACCCTGCTCCCATGATCTACCCGGATCGCAACGCTTCGTGAGATGTAACGCGATCTTGCAAGACATTGCGATGTGAATTCCGCCCATTGTGGACGGGATAAATTTTTGTCAAATCTGCAAATTAGAGTGAGACAGCCTCACTATAATCTGCAGTTTCCCGCGGCATTGGGATCTGTCCCCTTCGCCTCCCAGACCGTGGGCAAATGCCGTTCACTACTGGTCTCCACAAATGGGGACCAGACGGAACGGCACTCATGGGGGCCCCCCAAGTGCATACCCTTTAGGAAGGGTGATACCCTGGCACTGCTGATGTCAGCTTGGCACCCTGGCAGTCCCACCTGTGTGCAAGCCTGGCACTGTCAAGGTGCCCAGCTAGTGCTGACAGTGGCAGTGCCAGGGTACTAGGTTGGCACTGCCAAGGTGCCAAGCTGGCACTTTCCCGCAGCAGCGATCGGGCCATGGGGGCCCGGGGACCACCTCATAGTCAGTCAGGGCTGCGGCAGGGTCAGAGGTCGCGTCGGGGGCTCCAGAGATCAGGACACCATTTAAAAATGGAGTCCCAATCTCTCGCTGTGGAGCTCCTCAGTGGTGAAAACGGGACTATGTGCAGCTTTGGCTGGGTGTTCCTTGCTGAGGGTCCCTAACTCTAGTGACGTTTGATAGCATTGTGTTTCTCGGTGCAGCGAGCGCCAGGGAACACACGGTTAAACGTGCTCGCTATAGGACTTTGTACCCATTTAGTTAAGTTGGGCCCGTTTTATTAAATTTCAATAGAATGTATTTATTTTATTACTAGATTGGAACCTGCCACAACAAAACTCTGCCTCATTTCAGCAGGACTCATTTTCTCAGGGCAGGAAGTCCAAATGCAATATTCAAACACCCCCAAGACTGTAAAAAAGGCCAATGCCAAAGACACCTTGTGACAGCATGTGGAAATCCCATCATGCCAGAGCTGCATCCCAGTTAACCAAATTCATAGGATCTAGGCCAATATTGATTGAATTAAAGTGCTGGTTGTTGATTATCAAACTATATAATCAGGAAATTGGTTCAAACTGTGCTGATGGGTGCAGGTCGTGCGTGTGTCTGAGTCAGGCGGTTGTGGTTTGAACCTTATTGTCGAGTAAAGTTTATAAACTAGGCTGAAGCTTAACTCTACTACTTTGTGTTAAGTGTTGTCTTTTAGGTGAGAAATGAAACCAAAGCTTTGTCTGCCTACCTGAGGCGGATTTAAAGTGTTCTGGACACAATACAAAGGAGGCTAGTGAGTGAACCTGGCCAACATTCCACCCTCAACCAACATCACCAAAATTAAATTCAGTCATTCATTCATTTGCTGTTTGTGGAACTTTGCTGATTTCAAATTGGCCTACTGTGATCGTCCACCTCCCAGTGCCTAAAATTCAAACCTAATCAGTATGTTTTAAACCACTTTGGGACATCCTGATATTCCACTGACGTTATGACAGGGGACTTAGAGAATTTCCAAGGAGATCTCCAGCAGTCATCGCAACTTGCGTAACACAGTATCATAGAATTTACAGTGCAGAAGGAGGTCATTCGGCCCATCGAGTCTGCACCGGCTCTTGCAAAGAGCACCCTACCCAAGGTCAACACCTCCACCCTATCCCCATAACCCAGTAACCCCACCCAGCACTAAGGGCAATTTTGGACACTAAGGGCAATTTATCATGGCCAATCCACCTAACCTGCACATCTTTGTGACTGTGGGAGGAAACCGGAGCACCCGGAGGAAACCCACGCACACACGGGGAGGATGTGCAGACTCCGCACAGACAGTGACCCAAGCCGGAATCGAACCTGGGACCCTGGAGCTGTAAAGCGATTGTGCTATCCACAATGCTACCGTGCTGCCCAAACACATTGGGCGGGAAGTCACCTGGGGTTGGCGTCAATCCTGCCCCCATTGTGTCCCGAATTCTCCACGCCCCGAGATTCGGCAGGGGCGGGAATCACACCGCGCCGGTCGGCGGGCCTCCCGCCCCAGTCGGCGGGCCCCACGCGGCAATTCGCCGGCGTGGATTAAACCACCTACCTGACCGGCGGGATTGGCGGCGCGGGCGGGCTCCGGTGTCCTGGGGGGGGGGGGGGCGCGGGGCGATATGACCCCGGGGGGTGCCCCCACGGTGGCCTGGCTCGCGATCAGGGCCCACTGATCGGTGGGCGGGCCTGTGCCATGGGGGCACTCTTTTTCTTCCGCCTTCGCCGTGGTCTTCACCATGGCGGAGGCGGAAGAGACCGCCTCCCCTGCGCATTCGCCGGTATGACATCAGCAGTCGCTGACGCTCCGGAGCATGCGCGGACGTATGCTGGCCGGCGAAGTCCTTTCGGCCCCGGCTTGCGTGGTGCCAAAGGCCGTTCATGCCAGCCGGCGGAGTGGGAACCATTCCTGCGCGAGCCTAGCCCCTCAATCTGAGGGCTTGGCCCCTAAAGGTGCGGAGAATTCTGCACCTTTGGGGCAGCCGGTTGCCAGAGTGGTTCACACCACTCCAACACGCTGGGACCCCTCGCCCCGCCTGGTAGGGGTGAATCCCGGCTCTTGTGCTTCATTTTGTTGACACAGAGGGTCAGAATGTATTTCTTTACTATGATTTCATAAACGCACTTGTGAAGATATCCTCTCTTCAGTTGGCATTCCTTAAATCAGGATGGCGAGATGCAATTTTCCCCAGGTATTAGGCATCCAGTATCAGCTATAATGGAGCCGGCATACAATATAGCCTGCCAGCAAAAACAGTGAAAGTGAAGCATCATAGAAACCCTCAGGTAAGGAAGTCCAAGTAATGTTGGGTTGGGGCTCAGTGAACAGAGATCAATGGTCTGAAAATCAGGGAGAGAAGGAACATGAGGTCACTGACGTGGGTTGGAGATCATACGGGTCACAGTTGGGGATTGAGGCTGTTGGAGGTGGGAATCACAGGAATCTGGAACAGAGTTTACAGGGCTAAAATTTGGGAGAGAGAGCGGCACAGGAATGTTACCCCCCCCCCCCCCCCCCCCCCCCCCCCCCCGGCCAGATTGGGAAAGAAAGCTGGCAGACACATTAGCTGATAACTTCCTGGTTCCCCAACATTGCATTTAGGGGGTATCCCAATGATGCGCTACGGAATCCCTCTCGGAAGTTCCCATGTAAGGGTACTTCTGGCAATTGTCCGGAAGCACTAAATTCCCCGGCACAATTTTGCTTGCTGTAAACCATCTGACAGAACCGATTCAAATCGTTAACTTCGAATGGTTCAGCCAGTTTTACCCTGATAGTTACTCCTCACCGGGTTGGGGTGGTGGGGAGCGCTTCGCTGCTACGGTCTCACCCAGCCTGAGCGAGGAATGTTGGGCGATGCAAGGGCTTTGCAATTTCAGTGTGGGTAAGTCCGTCGAGAGTGACAATCCGCCGGAGATTGCCACCATGAGACAGTTACGGGCCACTTTTTATTGTTTGCAAAATCGTTTCCACCACCAAAGTCAAACTGAATTGCTGCGTTTATCCGTATACCCTTTTATGAACACGTTTGTGAGATAATGGCTGGAATTCTCCAACCACTGGAACTCTCTGTTCCTGCGGCAGCGCATCCCACCTGTGGGTCTCCCAGCAGCGTGGGATACCTTCTATGGAAAATCCCATCGACAAGCGGTGGAAGTAGAGAGTGCCACCACCAGCGAACAGCTCACCACCAAGAAGCCCGCTGCTGGGGGAACCGGAGAATTCAGCCCAGTGTGTTGGCTTCAGTTGTCAGCTTAAACATCGAACAAAGAGAAGCTCAAATGGAAGCCTGCATCTGGTCTCAGCTCTCCCTTCCAGACCTCAGCATGTGGCTGCTGCTTCAGGCTATTTTGCACTGCAACATCTGGCTTTGGACCAAACTGACGCTTTCACTTCTGCTGGTTAACAACTCCTGAGTACAAATCAAAACAATTGAATTAACACCTTGTTGGCGCATATTTAATTTGCAGCAATTTCCATTTAATTAAATTAATCCACAGGTAATTAACTGAAACAACATCATGAAAATGTTAATAGATAAGCTTGAAACATAAAAAGTTAGCCTGGACAGCAAGACTACAAAAATATTATACAGGTCACTAAAGGTAAATGAAAAAGTTTGCAAGGTTCCATTGATCTTTTAACAAAGTTATGTTGGGGGTGAGTGGGGGGAGGTGTGTTTGTGACGGTGCATCAACAGGGGTGCAGAAAGATGAATAAGAGGATCTCTAAGCAGGATCCCCGGCGGGGGCGGGAATCGCATCACGCCTGTAGGGGGTCATTGGCAGTGGCTCCCCCGGCGATTCTCCACTCTGCAATGGGCCGAGTGGCCGCCCATTTTCGGCCAGTCCCGCCGGCGTAAATCAAACAAAGTCCTTACCGGTGGGTCCTGGCTCTGCGGGCTGCCTGCGGAGTCCTCGGGGTGGGGGCGCGGGGGAGATCCGACCCCGGTGGAGGAGGGGGGGGCATGGTGGCCTGGCCCGCGATCGGGCCCACTAATCTGCGAGCGGGCCTGTGCCGTGGGGGCATTCTTTCCCTCCGCGCTGGCCGCTTTAACGGTCCGCCATGGCCAGCGCGGAGAAGAACCCCCCTGCACATGTGCTGGGATCATGCCAGAACACGCTGGCACACCCGCGCATGCGCCAACTCGCGCCGGCCGGCGGAGGCCCTTCAGCGCCGGTTGGTGCAGCTCCAACCCTGACGGTGCTGTCCTAGCCCCTGAAGGTGCGGAGGATTCCGCACCTTCCGGGCGGCATGATGCCGGAGTGGTTCATGCCTCTCCTCGGCACCGGTACGGCCCACCCCGCCGGATAGCGGACAATCTCGGCCAACATGTTTATGTCAATTGAGAATTAGTTATTTAAATGATGATTGGTATTGTTGCAATGTGTCATTTTATTTTTTATTTATTTTTTTTTTTTTATAAATTTAGATTACCCAATTATTTTTTCTATTAAGGGGCAATTTAGCGTGGCCAATCCACCTACTCAGCACATTGTTTTGGGTTGTGGGGGCGAAACCTACGCAGACATGGGGAGAATGTGCAAACTCCACACGGACAGTGACCCAGAGCCGGGATCGAACCTGGGACCTCAGCGCCGTGAGGCGGTTGTGCTAACCACTAGGCCACCATGCTGCCCTGCAATGTGTCATTTAAGCAATGCAATTCACTTGGGAAATTCTGTGATTAAAATGCCTAAAAGCGTTGAATATCAGAATGGCTTCTTGTAAATTATTATTCCATTGTGTTGGTTACAAATGTCTTCAATTTTCCACCCAATTAAATGGATAATTGGCCCAGATTTTCCATTCTCCGGATAGCTATACCCTCAGGGTCCCCCAAAAGATGCACTGATAGATACCACCACCAACATCTCACACTGACTACTCCATCACCCCTGACTACCCCCCCACCACTCAAATACCCCCACATCTGACAAACCCCCAATTACCCCCACCCAATCTACCCATCCAACCCCGTGACTATCTATTCAATGCCCATCCCCCCCCCCCCGGCTGGCCACCTGACTACCCCTTCATCACCTCTCGACTATGTTACCCCCTGGACCAGCCCCTCCCTCCCACTCGACCTACCTTACCCCCTCACCCCTTACTTTACACACTTACTTTCTCTCTGAGGTAAAACAAATGGCAAAGTGCCGTTGAATAGCGGAGTGTTTCTCAGCACAGCAACCAAAGGAAAATACCCTGCTAAACGTACCCGCCAGCGGACTAATCGAGCCTTTGGTCTTTTCCTTTTTTAAAATAAATTTAGAGTATCCAATTCTTCTTTTTTCCAAGTAAGGGGAAATTTAGCATGGCCAATTCACGTAGCCTGCACATCTTTTTGGGTTGTGGGGGTGAGACCCAAGCAGACACGGGGAGAATGTACTACCTCCACACGGACAGTGACCCGGGACCAGGGTCAAACCTGGGTCCTCGGCACAGTGAGGCATCAGTACTAACAATTGCACCACCATGCTGCCCCCTGGTCTTTTCAATCAAAGTGTGAGCATACACCTGCATTCCTTCATTGTGAATCAGAGGCTTCTGGCCTCTAGCTGCTCTTTTTCTCCTTCCAGGATCCTGTAAGACTGCCTGTGTCTGTGAGTTTCAATTATATCTTAAAAAGCCCTACCTTCTCAAAATCCATCTCCACAACAACATGAATCACACGGACATAATATCCAAGCAGAAGTGGTGATTAGCTAACCTTGAGACCCCAATCCTTTTTTATCTTGGATGGAAATGGATAGTTTAAAGCAGAAATGTTTATTCTCAATACCTTCCTGTACAGATACAGACTGCATGTCATTAAAGTTGTTATGAAAACTATACTCACCTCATTGAGAGTGGATAGGGAATTTAAACTCGTCACTGATCTCCGAGCTTTTGCGCATGCTCAGATTGAGAGCAGGTTGCACATGCACAATTTTATAATTCTTCTGTTATTTCGGCCCATTGAATCTGTGCATGAAAATGGGCTGGTTTAGCTCACTGGGCTAAATCGCTGGCTTTTGAAGCAGACCAAGCAGGCCAGCAGCATGGTTCGATTCCCGTACCAGCCTCCCTGGACAGGCGCCGGAATGTGGCGACTAGGGGCTTTTCACAGTAACTTAATTGAAGCCTACTCGTGACAATAAGCGATTTTCATTTTGATTTCATTTTCAAATGGGGCAAAAATCCAGATCAGGTGACCAGAACAGAGCACCATATAAGACTAGTGTCGCAGGCAGATGACAGGGAGAAGAGAAAGGAAGAGGTCCCAAAAGAAGAGTTTCCAAGAGGGAACAGGGACCATTCAAACAAAAAGAGAGGAATAGAGAAAGAGGCTCCAAATAGGAAAAATATTGCAGAGAGCAGAATTTAAGTGAAGAGGGTTCAAGGGAAACCCTGAAGATCCAAGAAGACAGCCAAAGGTTGGTGATTCCATGCTGCAGGCTGTTGAGATGAAGCTATTTCTTTGGAGCAGTCGTGTTCTGCGTGGAGCAGCCATAGAGGTGGAATTGTACTTATAAATTGGTGTTTAAATGCAGAATCTGGAATCTAGGGGAAGGAATCTCAGGATATGAGATTGAAACCATGCACGGCGAGCCATTGTTGATGTCATTTGAATTGGAACAACATTTAGAGAGAATTTCCAACTTAGATCTTTGGGGATGAAGTCTAGAATTCCTCATGAGAGAGATAGAGTTTCAATAAGATTGGTTTACTTACAATGTTTCTGTCATCTGGATGGATTGATGAGAAATTCATGGACTCTTTCTTGGTCGCATCTGCATTTCTTAAGTAGTGTAGTGTGCTTGACCACAGTTTGCCTGTTAATTCACATTTACCTCTTATCAACCCTGAATGTTAGAGTGTAAGATAAATGTTGTTAATTGATTTATCTTTCTGACCTTGTGCAGTAAAGTATACTGTTTGTTCAAAACACATGAAATCTTGTGGCTTTATTCATATTTGTGTAAATGTCTTTAAATCTCAAATTTTGTCTACTTTAAACAAAATGTTATTGTTCCCTAACTTATCCTATCAAGATCTTGTGAGTCTGGTCTAGCAACATAACACAATTCATGCCTTTATCTCGAGTATTAATAATTTTTACAATTACTATTATTAAATAACTTTAGAGACTAGCTGTCTGCTCACTGTAAACACAGCTGCTTTTGCCTTTGTTCCCTAGTGTGAACACCTTACACTTTTCAAGTAAAGTAGTCTGAGCTTTCCTTTAACCTTTCATAGCACTCTCATCATAGGGGCTGGTTTAGCTCACTGGGCTAAATTGCTGGCTTTTAAAGCAGACCAAGCAGGCCAGCAGCACGGTTCGATTCCTGTACCAGGCGCCGGAATGTGGCGACTAGGGGCTTTTCACAGTAACTTCATTGAAGCCTACTCCTGACAATAAGCAAATTTTATTTTCATTTCATTTCATCTAGGCTTTTCTTATATTCTGAACATGTGCACATGGGTTATGGACCGGAGTTATCCATCATGTTATCAGTGTACCCTTCACCATGAGGAAGACCAAAATCCTAGAGATAGCTTAAATACAATGCGCGCAGCAGGATTGAACTCTTTGTGACTTTCAGCCGGATATTAGGTGTTAGTCACACAACAGCTGGATGTTGAGAAAGTGAAGTCAGTTTCAGTTCCGGTATAGGATAGTCTTGACATATGGCGGCCACAAAATATGTGTGTGCAGTCATTGGCACCATGTAGAAACATGCAATCCCAGTGAGGCAGGAAGCTTGCTCACTTGATTCTTTCTGTCAGGAGGGAATGAAATTTAACATGATCTCAGTGAGCAGAAAGCCTCAGTGATATCCCTAATTAACATTGGGTGGAAAACAGTGAGGCGTTACAAATGTCTCCAACCCCAGTCTGGAAAGAGACAAACACATAACAGTTCAGGGGTGCCAGTCAAGGTGATCGCATTGTGCTGGGTTGGTGTTGAGCTTTATGAGTGTTGTTGGAGCTGCGTTCATCCTGGCAGGCAGGCAAAATATTTCAGTGAGGATATCCTTCCTGAAGCACAAACATCTCGCACATTGTTCCTTGCAGTTGTTCAGGTCGGAGAATTGCTCCATGCACACCCTGGACATCTATGACCTCCAGCTGAGAACGCTTCTCTCCTCTCTCCTTCCTTCCTCTTCCAGCAGTTTGTCTTGCTTTGTAAGGCTCTCTGTATTTGAAAGGAAAGGTCTGCTAGTGTACGCACTTCTGGCAGCATCTGGTTTGTGTAGAAGACGAGAAATCAGCATAAAATTCCTCCAGCATCTGCCACATGGCTCCCTGTGGACTTTATCTGCAACACAAAACAAATATCAGAAGCACGAAGCACTTGTAGAATTGAGCTAGCGGCCAGAAGAGTTTGATGAGTAACTAACTTATCAGCAGTTGATGATCCCTTTAAATAGTGTAAATCAGGGTGACCCTTTCTGCTGAACATATGCTCAGTTGTGCAAATTTAGGAAGGACATTAACTGGAGCATTGTGCTCCAAAATATATAGAACCACTGGCATCGAATCAATGTTGATTGTCATCACGATCTGCCCATTTTGCACACCCCATTCACTGTGCACATATTAATGATTTCATCATGATTTACTCCCAATCTGTGTGCATGTGTAACTTACGCCTGTCCATGTCCCAATGCAGCAAAACCTGTACAACATCCAGGCTTGGGATGACAAGTGCCAAGCAAAATTTGCATCTCACAAATGCCAGGCAGAGTCCACCTCCAACAAGAGAGAATCTAAACATCTCCCCTTGGCATTCAATGACCATTGCCGAATCTCCCTCCATCAACATTCTGGAGATTACCACTGTCCAAAAATTGAACTGCAGGATAAATACTGTTGCTACACGAGCAGGTCAGAGGCTAGGAATCCTTTGGCAAGTCTCTCACCACCTGACTCCTCAAGGCCTGTCCACCATCTACAAGCTCCAAATCAAGAGTCTGATGGAAGACTCTCCACTTGCCTGGATGTGTGTAGCTCCACATAGCCTGCTTGATTGGCACCACTTCCACAAACATGCACCTCTCCAGTCACCAACGCACAGTAGCAGCAGTGTGGGAGGTGGGCATTGGAGGGGGTGAGGAACAGGGATTTGTATGGTCAGTGGATTTAGGTTTTGGAGGTTGACAGCTCCAGATAAGCTTAAACCTATGGATTTCACCCTCAATCTCAGCGTGTTCATTCAAAGAATTGCAAGTAACTTGATTTAGAAATGCTGGCCACAGGCTATTTAATAATTATTGATACTGAGAATCACATTTTCTGCAGGGAAACAGAGCAGTAAATAGCACAATTAACACAAGCTTTGGGACATTTAAACCCTTACTTCCTAGAATACCACAGTTAGTGCTGTAAAAAGGGGGTATGGCCTGGCCCCTCCTGCACTGTGCCAAGTTCTGACTGGTTTTCTACAATGGAAGCTTTAGGGAGCAGCCAGCATCGGAAGTCTGGCCTTAAATAAATTCTGGCAGGTGAGCGTGTATTTTTTTTCTGTGAATAGCTTGTGATAAAGTTTATTAATGTTGAATTAATGGTTTCAAAGTGTTATTTTTGACAATCTTTAATCAGTCTATTTTGACAATGTTTTAAGCAATTCAAAATAAAACTTGCGATTCTTTTATTGAGAGAAAAAGTCAAGTTCACAGTTAAATCCAAAGAATTTAAACCTTTTAACCGTGGTTACAATTTTGCTTCCAGAGAATTAACCAACAAATGTTCTCATTGTAATACAAGTATGCATTTTTAAAAAATATTAAGTGATATCTTGTAATGTCAAAATAACCTCTGTAAAATTGAATCATTTACACATTTCACTTTTTTTATGGTTTGCATTTAATCGATTTTACACGCTCTATGAGAATCATTTTCATCTTCAAACTCCTAGTGGGATCCTCAATCACTGGAAGCTCTGGACAGAAAATCTGCAGCCTACAGGTCTCAATACCCAATATGTGTTTTCAAAGGGCAAGGTTCCCCTTACTGTGGATAAAGTTACAAAATAATCCCCAGAATGTAACTATATGGCTGGTAAATTAAAAGTTAATAAACGCCAATTGTGACTTTAGAGTACAATGCGGATTGCAAAAAATACAATAAAATTACAATTGCTGTTATCAGCGTTTGAGCAAAAGTAAATTCACAGAATCCCTACAACGCAGATGGAGGCCATTTGGCCCAACGAATCTGCACCGTTCCTCTGAAAGAACACCCTGCTAGGTCCACTCCCCCGCAACCCCTTAACCTTCCTAACCTACACATTTTTGGACACCAAGGGACAATTTAGCATGGCCAATTAACATAACCTGCTCATCTTTGGACTGTGTGAGGAAACCGGAGCACCCAGAGGAAACCCAAGCAGTTAGGGGAGATTGTACAAACTCCACACAGTCACCCGAAGTTGGAATTGAACCCGGGTCCCTCGCGCTGTGAGGCAGCGGTGCTAACCACTGTGCCACCCGAATTGGTTTTCTTGAAACGAGACAAATTCAGTTGCACAAGATTGCTCAGTTTGAATTAGTTTGGCTTTATGTTGACCTGTTCCACTTTTAACATGGTTATTTATGTACATTGTACATTATTTGAATTGCTGTGCTTGTTCCATTTAGGCTTCGACGCACAAATCAAATGCAACAGAAGATTCATGCGCACTGAATTAAGTTCTGAACCCACTTATAAACCTTTACAAATCCACGTCTCTAAAATTTCAATGGCATTAATATTAGCTTTCAATTTTGGTTGTCATTGCCTCATTTACCTCTGGGCCACACTCTTCTCAGTTGGATCGTGCAGTCGCGTAAGGAAACTGCAGGTTTTAGCCAGTCTGCTAAGTGACCCACATCTGTCAGTTTACCAGCTATTGTAACAAAACATCTGAATGATGGGCTGTTTCCTGTTTTGGCTCATTTTGGCTGAACAGCAAAAACAGCTTTTGAGCAAGTGCATCCTTTAGTGACAATTCTTTATTGTTCAATTGTCAGGATTGAACGAGATCATTTTCAAAGATTTCCCACAAATCTTTCACATTGCCCCTGCTTCCTGTGATCAGTGAATGATGTCATTGTTGATGCTACAAGAAAGAACATTCTTCCTTTCGCTTAAAAAAAAATATTCCCTGTCCCATGCACCAAGAGTTTCACAAGAACTGGCTAACATCCACGAGAGGAAAGGGGGTCTTATTAAATGCACAGTGTGTAGCATTTAACTCAGTGCAGTCATTCCATTACAGTTGAAGAACGGCAGCATGATCTGCATTTGAATTGACATGTTGATTTAGACTTTGTTTGCATCAAAGGCAGAGTACAAACTGAACTGAACTTTTAACTGTGCGCTTCTATTGAGAAGAGAACGGAAATTGCATTTTTTTTTTGTAACATGGAAGTCGTTGGATTTTTTTTCCTGAATTGAATCACATTTGGAATTAATTTTCCATTTGTTTGAGGGAAAGCTGCTTGATGAGTTTAGGTGGAATGATAAAAAAAAGTAGTAACTGGCGGCCTTGTAGCTCAAATGGTGGAGTGTTTCAGTTCCTCTTTGATTCCGAGAATTCAAATCCAGCTATTGTTGCCACTCAATCCCTTCTCGAATGAGCTTTACTGTTCGTCGTGCTGACTGGGCCGTATTTTGGAGCAGATCATGTCTAGGAATTTTGTTAAATCTCTTCTGTACCCTCTCCAAAGCCTACATATCCTTCCTCAGGTGTTGTGCTCAGAATAAGGCTCAATATCCCAGCTGGGACCAAATGACTGTTTTATAGAAGTTCAGCATTACTTCCTGGTACGTTTCCATTTATAAACCCCAGACACACAAATGCTTTAATTTTCTGATCAAAATATATCACCTCACACTTTGCTCCATTGAATTTTATTTGTCACGCGTGCATTCATTCCACGAGCCCCTCATATATCTCTTTGAGTCTATTAATCTCCACAGTTTACTGCACTTCCAGCTTTCAATTATAAAGAAATGAAAATTTACCTGGTTGTAGGTGGAGGCCAAGGAGTCCATTGGCAGGCCCAAGAGTTCCAAGCTGGGTGACAGGCCGCACATGCTCAATTTCGGTTTTACATTTAGTTAGAAGACTCGGCCAACCAGGACGTCAGGAGTGTGCCTGGGTGCCACTAAGACGGTCATTGGGATCCAATGGCGTCATAATCAGGGGAGCCCTGAGACTGAAAGAGGGAACCCAGAAAGAGAAACCAGAGAGAAGTCCCAAAGAGAGAGGGCTCCGAGAGGGAGATCACTGGGGAAGGGTCAAGCCACCAGGAAGGGGCCACTGATGAGATTCATCTGGGAGAGAAACGACTGGACAGAGGAGCAAAGGAAGACGCTCCAACAGCTAAAGTCCTGCTGTTGACAGACTCCGGATAGTGAAGGCACGGGAGAAAGCCCTGGAGAGTTTTAAAGGCAGCAGAATATCGGTGACTCAGTGCTGCGGCTGTTGGGGCAGAGATAACCCTTTGGAGCAGCGGTGTTCTGCTTGGCAAGGCTAAAGAGTGTCCATGAGATGGTTCTGCTGGGTAGACTCAGGAAGACAGTGTAATGTAACCCCAGGAGAAGAGGATGAACCATCGAGAAGTATGCAGCCATTGAGGCAGTGCGTCAGAACAGCCTTTCAGGAAATTCACAGTGGCCACTGATCGCTGAGTGGGTTGCTGAGAAATCTGTGGGATCTCTTTTGGTCATGTCTACCATTTTGTGTGTAGTGTGGGATGTCTGACCACAGTTTGTTAACTTAGGTTGACCTGAATGTCAGAGTATAAGATCGATATTGTAAATTGTTTTAGTTTTCTGACTTTGTAAAGTAAAGTTTATTTTGTTTGTTTGGAACCATATAATCTTGTAGCTTTATTCTCTTGGTGGGTCCTTGGGATTTCAAACTTTGTCTACTATGAAATAAAAAGTTCCTGGTCCCTAATCGGATCGTAACAGATGTCATTTCCAAATTTCAAACTGTGGACCCCAACACCAAGTCATGAATATGTAAAAGAAACAACAGTGGTCTGAGTACTGAACCTTTGCAAATACCATTGTATATCTCCCTCCAGCCTGAAAAACAACCCTTCACCACAACTGTTAGGCCTGAAATTTCCTCCCACACGAGTGACGGGGTTTGTGGCGGACAGGATGGAGAATACGAGGAGATGGTATGAATTTGGGATGGGATTCTCCGGTTGCCGACGCCGAAATTGCATTCGGAGATCGGCCGGAGACTCACAGTTCCCGACGAAATTGGGGCTGGCGTCACTTTTGCGATGCTCCAGCCCTTCCAAAGCGGCGTACTCGGAGAATACGCCGCACGATGTATCGACGGCCTCAGGACATTGCCTGAGGCCGTCTCCATGATGCTCCCCCACCGACTGGCCGAGTTCCTGATGGCGTGGGTCTCACCTATCGTGAAGGGCTCAGTCCAGTGCCGCCACAGTTGGGGGAGGGCCGAGCCGGGGGCAGGGGGGACTTTGCCAAGGGCTGGGGGCACCGGGGGGGGGGGGGGGGGTTATCCGGAGCCCACAAGCCGCCCAAAGGGGGGGCACTATTTTGCAGTCTGGGTCCACGAGCGGTCGCCGCCATGTTGCACGGCACGGCCGCTGCAGGCCGCCACCGTGCGTATTGCGTGGCCACGGACCTGGCAATTCTCTGGACCATCTCGGCAGCTAGAGTGGGTTCTCTACGCTGCTTTAATACTACCCCCAGCCAAACAGGATCGGTAGCCCTTTTACGCCATTTGTTCTGACATAAAACGCCACTATTCCCACACCGGCGCGGGCCATAGCCTCAAAATCAGAGAATCCAGCCCAGGGTTCAATAAGGTGAGAAATGGCAGCAGGAACTTGCAGGCCTGACTGTCATGGTGGGATAGTGACAGGTCGCCATTCCCAGAAGGCCTGCAGGAACCCAATTGGCAGATGATTAATGGAATTAAAATGAGCAGCTAACCAGAATGATCCCCCCTCCAACCTCATCCCCGCCACCCTCACCACCCAGGCATTTCTTACACCCCACCAGCAGAATGTATGCCCATTTGATCCATGACTAGACCAACGTTGCGTTGAGATGGCAAGAGAGGACTTACCAGTAACCCACAGTTTGATCCACAGGGAGATAAAGTTTTCAATATCTGGGGAATGGGAGTGCTGGAACAGAGTGGGGGATGATGGAAGACAAAACAGAGGGTGTTGGAAAATGGTGGGAGTGGATCGGAGGGCAAAAGATGGGGAGGGGGAGAAACTGAGCAGCAGTTAAGGGGTCAGGGGAAAGAAGAGGCTACTGAAGGGAGGAAACCAGGGGGCAATCAGGGAGGGTAAGCCAGGGAGCGGAAAGGGGAATATTCTGAGGGAGGGTTTCCGTGGTGTCTATGGTGGAATCTTGGAAGGAAAAGCAAGGGTACTGCTAGCGGGAGAGCACTGTAGCTGTTGGAGGGAGCAGTGGAATACAATAGGGTGGGAGGGTGAGAGTCCATCTGTGGCAGGTATAGTGTCCGCCTGGGTCGTCAGAAAGGATACGGAGGTATACATGGATCATATGTGTGGCAGTATCAGGATGAGCAAGGGGATTGCGACTGGCATGGGTTCATCGGGAAGGGATGACATGTGAAGAGTTAATGGACTGAAGGGTCTTGAGAGGGCCGGCTTAAGGGTGACAGATGGTAGGGTGAAGGTAACACCGGGAGGGTCAATGGTGCTGGCGGGGAGGGGGTGGTAAACAGGTAGAGGGTAGAAGGTGTTGGATACCATTTCAATAGTCACAGACAGCGGCCGGGATTCACCGATATCGCGGCCAAGTGTTGACACCGGCGTCAAAACCGGCGCGAGCAACGCCAGCGTCAATAGGCCTCCAGGCCAGTAATTCTCCTCTTCTTCGGGAGCTAGAACGACGGCTGAATGCTGTGCGCTGCTCAGGCGCCGAAAGCCGGCTCTACACGGCTGGCGCGGGATGCGCGTGATTGCCGTCTCTGCACCGGTCCCCGAACAACATGGCAGAGCCCTACAGGGGCCCGGCGCGGAGGAACATAGCCCCCCCTCCCACCCCGGAATGAGTGTGCCCGTCGATCGGTAGCCCCCAATTGTGGGCCTGGCCACCGTGGAGGACTCCCCCCCCTGGAGTCAGATCCCCACGCCCCCAGGACGCCCCACCAGGACGGCCCCCGCAGTCAGAACACTGAAGTCCCGCCGGGTGGGACCACATGTAAACTGTCGTGTTATTCACCCTGGGGTAACGCGGACTGCAACAGGCTGCAGATGAACTGTAAAGCATACACCAAACATAGGCGTTGGTTCAATACGACTTATTGAACTTGTGTAACAATGCACACAGCTGGCTGTGGGTTGACACTCTACTACTCTAAGTGTACTAACTCTAACTAACTTGACCAGGCTAGCTCTGATCCATGTGTAGAAGGTGCTGACTGATATATATATATATACACCCTGACTGTCACTACAGTGGAAAGAGGCGGAGTGCTGATGGCTCGTGTGTTTTATAGTTGGAAGCCCCTCTCTGGTGTTCTGTCTGGTGATTGGTTGTGTTCTGTCCTGTATGTTGATTGGCTAACCTGGGTGTCTGTCACTGCCTGTTTTTACCTCATGATGTGCATGGGTGCATATTATAACATCCCCCTTTTTAAAAAAAAATTGTCATTTGCTTAGAGCATATACAACATATTTACAGAGGTAACTATTTACAGCAAATGGCGAGTGAATGCATATGTACATGTAAGGTGGCTAGCGTGCAGATACAGAACAATATTTTTACCTCATGATGTGCATGGGTGCATATTATGACATAAACCACGCCGGCGGGACTCGGCGGGCACTCGGACCGTCAAGCACGGAGAATCGCCGTGGGGGCCGCTTTCAATGGTCCCGACCGGCGCCGCGATGACCGCGCGATCGCAATTGCTGCCGATTCTCTGGCCTGGGCTCGGAGAATCCCAGCCAGCACCATATGTGAAGCCACAACACTGAGCCCACTCCCTGATAATCTATCCTGACAAGGGATAGGTCTTTCCATAGACTCAGAAAGGCAGTGGAGAGAAAGGGAACTCTTTTTTGAACAAGGATGTAATATTTGCAGTCCTCCCACACCCTCTATCTAAGGAGGATTGGAAGATTAAAGCAAGCAGTCTAAAATTTCTACCCTCACTTTCCTCAGCAACTTAGAATGCATCCTGTTGCATCGGGTAACTTATCCACTTGAAGTATTTTTCGTTATCCTCTATTTTTATCTCATCCAGTAACACACAATTTCCCAATTTACTGTAGGTTTGAAAAAGTCTTCCTCCTTGGTAAACACCAATACAAAGTATCTGAGCAATACTTCTGCCTCCGTCAATAGATCTCTATTCTGTCCACAAACATCCTCCTCTGGCATCCTTCTATTTTTTAACTGTTAATAAGCCGATAGAAGACCTTTAGATTCCCTTTTACATTATCCATACATAGCCAGACATTAACTTTGTTCAGACAATTTAAACAGAGTATTTGTGAAGAAGCTCAAATTGACATGGCTTCCCCAATGCAGTAAGTACAGTGCTGAGGTGGATAGGGAGAAATGTGATGAATATCTACAGAGAAATTAACGCATAAATACCAGGAATAGCAGAATTCCAAATAGAGACTTCAAGCATTCCAATTTGAAGAATGTTGGGTTCATTTGAAAATTGCAGCACATTTGAAAGCATTTCAGTTCTTGGAGACATTCTGTAAACATGTGGGCACAGAATGTTCCTTTGAGTACTCTAAGGCCTGACTATTGCTGTGCCGAAGACACATTACTGTAGACCACCGATGCTTTCTCAGTTTCTGGGAGGCAGTTATTTTTCTTGGAGAAGAAACTTTGCATGAACCAAAGAGCCTTGCTGGAGATTTTTGCTTAACCTTGTTGAATAGTCTGTGTGTATCTTGAGGAAAAGGCCTGCTGCAATTTTATGACTGCAAGAATCTCAAACTCGGCAAATTGCTGTCACTTATCAAGGTAATCTAGTCTTCCATCTTGTGCTATTTTGAAGGAAATTTCCATTGACAGTGTCAATTTGTAATACGCCAGAGCTGTCTGTGGCTAGAATCACAGCAGAAAAGTGGCCATTGTACTTAGAGTAAAAACATTAAGGTGCATATTGTACAATATGCTTTGTTGTACCCCACACAAGTCATGTATGCAGGGTTTGGGAAATTGGTTAGGTAAGTATTTGTTTTCATTTTTAGCCTGTTTGAAGAGAGTGCTATTTCTATGCACTGGAACACAACTGGGCCATAACTTCCTGGTTCCACAGTTTCACATTTGATGGGTACCTCCAAAGATGCACTGGAGAATCCCTCTTGGATGTTCCCATGCAAGGTGTTGTGTTATGTACTCTGGGATAAAACAGGCTGCAACTCGATGCAGCTTTGACCAAAAGATACTCCAGACTTTGAAGTAAGTTCAATGTGATTTATTGAACCATTAGCACAGTTCTCTATGAGTTCGACTCTCCTGCTAATCTTGCTATAGTAACTCAGTCTAACTAACCAGTCTGCTCTAAGCCACATGGTGGGTGTGATGCTTCTGATCTGCCCCTGTCCTACTCTCTAAGTGTCGCCTGTGGAAAGAGACAGAGCATGTGTGCCCTGTCCTTATATATGGGTTGTGTAATGCCCCCTTATGGCAGTGTCACCTCTGGGTGTCTTGACTGCCCATTGGTCGTGTCCTATTCTATATGTTCATTAGCTGTATGTCTGTATGTCATGATGTCTCTGGTGCTCCCTCTAGTGTTTACTTAGTTGTAGTGTATTTACATTAACCCCTTGTGTATTTACACTGATGCAAATCACCACACAAGGGTTTACCTGTCAATTGTCCAGAAGGGCTAACTGCTGGGCTCGGAACCGTTCAACAAAGTAATTCCGATCACTAACTTTGGATGGGTTTAACAGTTTTATCCTGTTCACTTACCTTTCAAACTTATTTTCTCCCTTTTAATGGTCCCTTTAAACTCACCTGCTTTACGACAGCTAGTGCCGTAAAAAGGGGGCGTGTCCTCCTTCGCTGCACTCCATTTACACCTCACCTTTAGAGCCCCAAAGCTGCTTTGCTGTTTCTCTCTGATTTGGCAGAGTGAAGGAGATCAGGCGATACAGGGGCTTTGGAGCTCCAGCAAAATTAGTCGCTATGCAGTGGCAGTCCGCTGGTGATTGCCATTCTGAGGAAGTTAATAGTCCTTACTCTTACACAAAATATGCAAAGACCCCAGTAAGGAACAACCACTCATTTTGCACTCATGCCAAAGTTGAAGGTAAGCGCCAATAGGCGTGATTTAATGGGAAATAAAAGAGTCCCGTTTTGGGCGTGTTTAGCGGTGTGTTTCCCAGTACTTGCAGCGCTGAGAACAACCCTGCTATTAAATGGGACTCACCAAGGGATGGCAAGGTTGCACTTAGACTCATTTCCTGCACCGATGAGCATAGCTCACCAGTGCTGGAAGAGATCGGGCGCCATTTTTGAATGGTGCCCCAATCTCTTGACCCCCCCCCCCACCATGGCTTCCGGACCCCCCGACTTACCAATTAGAGGGTCATCGAGCCCCCCACCCCCGCCCCCCACACCCCATAATGTGAGGGCACCCCCAGTTCAAATCCCTGGAATGGGCAACCTGGCACATGGGCACCTTGCCACTGCCTTCTTGGCAGTGCCCATGCCATCCTGGCAGTGCCACCTGGGCACCTTGGAAGTCCCATGGTGGCACTGCCAGGCAGTCAGGGTGGAAGTGCCAAGGTGCCCAGTTCAAATCAGGGGTGCCAGGGTACCGCCCTGCCCAGAGCCCGACCAGCCAAGGGGCTTCAATAGCCTGGGAGATCTCCAAAGTGTCGGTACGCCTGATGCAGGTTTGTGGGAACCAGTGCTACATGGCGCCAAGGCAGGTTCTCTGACTAGGTCGTTCGATCCCTCACCTTGGGTAACTCAGGAGTAGATATATTCAAGTGAGACTAATTACTTACCTGAATATGCAAATCTGGATCCCGCCCATTGAGGATGAGATCCAGATCGCGACATCTCACGAGATCTCGTTGGATCTCGCAAGATGTTATATGAATTGTAAATCTCACAAGAGACCTGTCACAAGATTTAATGGCCCCTTTGTGTCAACGGGACGGATGTGACGAGGCCAGGAGATTGCACCCATAGGTTTGATATACAAGATGAAGGAATATGTATTTTTAAAATGTATTCTTTTGTGGGATGTGAGCATGACTGGCAATGCCAACATTCGTTGTCCATTCCTAAGTGCCCTTGGCTTACCGTGCAAGAGCTTGCAATTGGCAGCAGTAAGTGCAGGATAGGTTCACAAGCAATAGTTTGCAGCAGATATATGTAAGCCACCAAATGGTGTCGTTCATTAATATTGCTTTGCCATTATCCTTAAGGTGTGTCATCACCTTTTGGGTTTGGAAACTGTACATCATGGTAAGCATGATCGCTGCCTCTGGCCAAGCATGCTGAGGTGCTTTCTCTGGGGATGTATCCTGGACTTCCCATCATGTTCAAATCTTCTCACGTCCTCATCTTGTATAGCAGCACCACTACTTACCCGGCCATCAGACGTGGGTTCAGATGTTGTATCACAATTTCACCTGCCTGCAGACTCTGCTTTCAACTTTTTCATTTAATATCCAGGGTGAGGTAGCCAATTGGATACAAAATTGGCTTGCCGAGCGAAGTCAAAGGGTGGTTGTGGAGGGTGGTTTTTCAAACTGGAGGCCTGTGACCAGCGGTGTGCCCAGGGATCGGTGCTGGGTCCACTGTTATTTGTTATATATATTAATGATTTGGATGAGAATGTAGGAGGCATGGTTAGTAAGTTTGCAGATGACACCAAAATTGACGGCATAGTGAATAGTGAAGAAGGTTATGTAAGATTACAACAGGATCTTGACCAATTGGGCCAGTGGGCCAATGAATGGCAGATGGAGTTTAATTTGAATAAATGTGAGGTGATGCAATTTGGTAGACAAATCAGGGCAGGACCTACTCAGTTAATGGTAGGGAGCTGGGGAGAGTTACAGAACAAAGAGATTTAGGGGTACAGGTTCACAGCTCCTTGAAGGTGGAGTCGCAGGTGGACAGGGTGGTGAAGAAGGCATTCAGCATGCTAGGTTTTATTGGCCAGAATATTGAATACAGGAGTTGGGACATCGTTGAAGTTGTACAAGACATTAGTAAGTCCACACATGGAATACTGTGTTCAGTCCTGGTCACTATATTGTAGGAAGGATGTTGTTAAACTGGAAAGAGTGCACAAGAGATTTACGAGAATGCTGCCAGAACTTGATGGTCTGAACTATAAGGAGAGGCTGGATAGGCTGGAACTTTTTTCCCTGGAGCATAGGAGGCTTAGGGGTGATCTTATAGAGATCGATAAAATAATGAGGAGCATAGATAATGTAGATAGTCATCTTTTCCCAAAGGTAGAGGAGTCTAGAACTAGAGGGCACAGGTTTAAAGTGAGATGGGGGAGATACAAAAGAGGCCAGAGGGGAAATTTCTTCAGACAGAGGGTGGTGAGCATTTGAAATGAGCTGCCAGAGGCAGTGGTAGAGGCTGGTACAACTTTATCCTTCGAACAATAGTTGGACAGTTACATGGGAAGAATGGGTATAGAGGGATATGGACCAAAGGTGTGCAAGTGGGACTAGCTTAGTGATAGGAACTGGGTGGCATGGACAAGCTGGGCCAAAGGGCCTGTTTCCATGCTGTAAACATCTATGACTCTATTACATCTTTTGGCTTCAGCTAATCATTTCTTCCCTTAACATGCCCCACAAAAATAGCCTTTTAGAAATTTTGGTGAGTATTTTCAAATCATTTGCTACCTTTGGTACGATGAAATTATTTTTGGTTCCCACATGTAGCTACTTTTTAAGTTGCTGCAGCCCATTAAATGTTTGCTGCATCTTTTAAAGGTTCTCGTTAATATCGGGCGCGATTCAGATGGGCTGAGCAGAAACGGCAGAGTCCCACCGGCGCCGTTCACACCTGGTCGCTGCCGGCGGGAACTCTGCGCGAAGGGTCGGGGGGCAGCCTGTGGGGCGGGGAAAAGCACTCCTTCACTGGGGGGGGGGGCTCCGATGGGGTCTGGCCCGCGATTGGCGCTCACCGGACGACGGACTGGCCTCGCACCCCCGGGCATACTTTGTTGCGCATCCGACCCCAGAACCCCCTCGCCATGTTGCATCGGGGCCAGAGCGTTCCGTGAGTCTAGCGCTTATGCGTCGGTTGGTGCTTCGCCACTGAAGTGTTGGCTAGTGTAGACTTGAGAGATGAACAGACACTTCCAACACTGATGAAGGTTCAACTCAATTTTATTAACTACGTCTAACTAACTAACACACGATGACTGTGGGTCTAAATGATGCTAACTTAAACTAGAGACCTAAGCCTTGCCCGAACCAGTTGATTCTCTCAGCACGTGTTGTAAGTCTGTGCTGGGCTGGATGAGTCCTTGTTACACTCAGAGGCAGCACCCAGAATGAGCGGGAACCGTGGTGCCCTCTGCCTTTATAGTGTGTGTATTCTAACTGGTGATTGGCTGCGGTGTTTGTACATGTTGATTGGTCCCTGTGTGTGTCCATCAGTGTGTGTCTGCACCATGATATACTGGTGTATATTATGACAGCCACTACGCATGCGCGGGTTGGCGCCGCCCCCAGTCCGCGCCAGGATGTAAAGCTGGAGCGCGTGAACCGCTCCAGCACCGTGCTGGCCCCCTGTGGGCCAGCACCTTCCAAATTCATGGCCACGACCATCTAGAAGGACAAGGGCATCAGGCACATGGGAACACCAATATCTGTAAGTTTGCCTCCAAGTCACTCACCATCCTGACTTAGAAACATATCGAGCACGATTCTCCGCTCCCCACGGAGGGTGGGAGAATCGCGGGAGGGCCCCCCGACAAATTTCACGCCTCCCTGGCAATCCCCCTCCCCCGCTCGGCGAACGGCGATTCTCCGACCCGGATGGGCCGAGCGGCCTGCCATTCGCGGCCGTTTCACGACGGCGGCATACACACCTGGTCGCTGCCGTCGTGATTCAGGAGTGAGAAGCCCGTTTGGGGCTTGTAGGTGGCCTAGCAAGGAAAGAGCACCACGACTGTGCTCGGGAGGGGACAGGCCCGCAATCGGTGCCCACCGATCGTCGGGCCGGCGTCCAAATCGGACGCACTATTTCCCCTCCGCCGCCCCGCAAGATCAAGCCGCCACGTCTTGCGGCTGAGGGGAAAGATGGCCACCGCGCATGCGCGGGTTCGTGCAGTCAGCGTCATGACGTCAGCCGCGCATACGCGGGTTGGAGCCGGCCAACCTGCGCATGCGCGGCTGACATCATTAGGCGCGCCGTCCGCGTCAATCGTGGCACGACGCCCCCGCGGCTGAGAGTTACGGAATCCGCTCCTAGCCCCGCCGGGAGGGGAGATTAGGGGTCGAGGAGCGGCCTCTGAGGCCTTCGTGAAACTCGGCCGAGTTTACGACGGCCCTCCCGATTTTTCCCGGGAGCGGAGAATTCCGCCCATCGCCTTCCCTTCACTGTCGCTGGGTCAAATTTCTGGAATTCCTGTTCCAACAGCACTTGGGGTGTACCTACACCACATGGGCAGCAGCAGTTCAATAACGCAGCTCACCACCTCGAGGGCATTTAGGGATGGGCAATAAATGCTGGCTGAGCCAGGGATGCCCACATGAATGAATTCAGAAAAATATCTGTAATAATGTGGTGATCCAAAACATGAAGTTGAAATTTTAGTTAGGACTCAGATGGGATAAGTTGGAGCTGGGATAAGAGATGTGGCTGTGAAAACGAGATTTTCTAAATTCCTGATCAAGCACAAGAAGGGAAATAGAAAGCAATGAAGGTAAAGCAATGAAGGGGCAGCACGGTAGCCTTGTGGATAGCACAATTGCTTTACAGCTCCAGTGTCCCAGGTTCGATTCCAGCTTGGGTCACTGACTGTGCGGAGTCTGCACATCCTCCCCGTGTGTGCGTTGGTTTCCTCCGGGTGCTCTGGTTTCCTCCCACAGTCCAAAGATGTGCAGGTTAGGTGGATTGGCCATGATAAATTACCCTTAGTGTCCAAAATTGCCCTTAATGTTGGGTGGGGTTACTGGGTTATGGGGATAAGGTGGAGGTGTTGACCTTGGGTAGGGTGCTCTTTCCAAGAGCCGGTGCAGACTCGATGGGCCGAATGGCCTCCTTCTGCACTGCAAATTCTGATATATCTATGATAAAACAGCCAAATGGAAATCCCATCAGAAAGAAGAACAGAACTATTGTAAGGTGAGCTGGAAGAGAAGTGGCAATGAATCGAAGAATAATACAAAAGTAACATTGTAGATACCAATAAGAATGAAACAAGTGAGTACAGTCCGATCCAGCTGGATGATGGTAGAGAGACATTGATGAGGACAGTTCGGTCAACTGAGTTAAAGGCTGCAGGCTGTGTTGTGTTCTGTGATCTTGCCGTTGTAATGATATAAGCAGAACATCTAGTTGTATAGCTAGAACAATGATTTATTGATGAACACTTGGAAAGATAACAAACAGATCACTATACAGACAAAGTTACTAAATAAGTTCAGTGAACTCTCCTGGAGCGACTCTGTGTGCGACTGTCCTGTTGTTAGCCTTACTACCAACTAGCCAGTGTCTCACGTCACGTGACTGATGTCTGGCGCCACCAGCTGGTTGGAGGTCGCATTTGTAACTATGTACAAAACCAAGGGCTGGTTTAGCACAATGGACTAAACAGCTGCCTTACAATCCAGAACAATGCAGCACGGGTTGAATTCACGTACCAGCCTCCCAGAACAGGCGCCGGAATGTGACGACTAGGGGCTTTTCACAGTAACTTCATTGAAGCCTATTTGTGACAATAAGTGATTATTATTATTCACAGGCATATCACCACAAGCAGGATGAGGATGAATAATTTACCATTGTCACAGTCACATAGGATATAATTTGTCAATTTGCAAGAGCCATTTTGTTACTGTGAGATTGAAACATGGAGTTCGAGTAAGTTGGGCATGAATTTGGGAGGTGAGAATATGTTCAAGGATTTTGAAGAGGAAAGAATTGGGGGGAAAGTATTGATTGTTTTTGTGAGGAGAGATGCAACTATGGCAGATTTGAAATAGAGAGGCACAGTGTCTGATGGACAAGAGGTATGAGGAGTGAGAGAGAAATGAGGAAAAGATGTGAGTTCAGGGTGAGGACAGGGGAAAAAAATGGGTTATTACAAATGTGGAATTTCAAAAAACCGCTGCCCTCTGTAAAATATTTCGTAACATGAGTGGCATCTGGTTGGTATATTAATTTGAGGATGCGTCCTATTTTATATCTGAGCAGAATAAACTTGTCATTATACAGCAGCAATTTTCATAATATGTTTCAAAGCCCGTCTTTGAGTTCTTGGCAAAATCAGTCCATCACATCTTCCATGCAATTTATTTGCAATGGCAAATGATTTTATGTTTTAAATTAATTTAGTATTCCTTGTCATTTTTCAACTCTGTGCATAGCTTTCATTTTCTATCCTGCAGAAACATAAAACAATTTTGTTGCCCGACTAATGTAATGGAAAATACTGTTGGATTCTAACATTTTGAAATATGGGCGACTAGGTCAATCGAGTCCTTTAACAGCGCCTTCGAAATCTACGAGCCAGAAGGACAAGGGCAGCAGATACATGGGAATGCCACCACCTGCAAGTTTCCCTCCAAGCCACTCACCATTTTAACTTGGAAATACATTGCCGTTCCTTCACTTCGCTGAGTGAAAATACTGAAGCTCCCTTCCTAACAGCACTGTGGGTGCACCTACACCACCTGGAGTGCAGTGGTTTAAGAAGGTGGCTCACTACCACCTTCTCAAGGTCAATTAGAGATGGGCAATAAAAATGCTGCCCGCCAACATCTCATGAACAAAAATATTTAAATATGTTACACTTCCCCTCTAACAGGCTTGAAGGCGACGGTGGTAGTGGTGGTAGGGCGAGGTGAGGGGGGTTTTGCGGCTCTCATAATATGAAGCCGATGAACTTGCTGCCACCTGTCCACTCACCCCCAACCAGTCTGAAATGTTACTGGAGACGGCAAGTGGCCTGCCAACCCATGGGCCTACTGAGGCCCTAAATTCACCAATTAATGGCCACTTGAGGGATGCATCCCACAGCTGAGTGGGATTTTACTTGCAACAGGAAAAGGCGATGCCTTGAGGAAAATCGGAACATTTTAGTTGCATGGGTGGATGTAGGGCAAGTGGAGAAACACCCATTACAGATCACTGGTCTAATCAAAGGCACCCCCTAGGTCATCTCCACTCTAACCTTTCCTCTGATCTTCAACTGAGGCCCTCATTCCCTCACCCTACTCCCCAGCTTGCTGTGAAAGGTTGGCAGGCCTGGGTGACACCCTGTACTTACCTTGGATCCTTGTCATATTGGACTGCCTGTAGTCCCAGCACTGGCCACTGCTCCTGGTGGTGCTGTTGGCGGAAATTATGACTGAGAGGGGCAGAGGTCTCACTTTCAAATAACCAATGTTGCTCCCAGCATTAAATTGCTGCAGGACAGCTGTAGGGATCATAGGCTGCCCCCCCCCCCCCCCCCCCCACCCCTCCGATTTTTAGTTGTTGCAACGGAGAAGGGGCCCTATAAAATCCAGCCTATTGTATTTCATTATAATTCTAAAAAATGTACCTTTTTACAAAACTGCATTTCAAAAGATATGACATCACTTAGCAGCACCTGCTCTTTCATTTGCTCTATTTTCCAGAGATAGGCTGAACTAAATTAAAAGAAAGGAAGAACTGAAGATAATGGAGTTTGTCTTTTAACCTTTACCAGCATTCATTTACACAGAAGTCTTCACAGTGTTTATTTCTAGGAAACTGTCTTTAAAATTGGAAGATAAATCATCCCATAGAGATGGAGAGGCTAAAAATAGGATGTGATGGATCATGCATCCACCCCTTCTAAGAAACTGTCATCACTATTTATCATTGAATATTTCCTTTCTTTATTAGAAATATCCGATGATTCTTGTGTTTCTCTTAGTTGCCAGGAACTAATCATTTTCAATCCACTGTTACTATATGTGGCACAGCGATTTGATAGAATTATATATTCCTGGAATCATGGACATAAAAAGACAAAAAATTAATGATGGACAATTACATATATACCCATATTTTTTGAGGTATGACTGCTCCAAAGAGCAAAGTCCAAGGATCACATTGACAATAGTTAATTGCATGGCATCTATTGATCATGTCCTTTCATCCATCTTGTCTCTCGCACTCCACTGCTTCTGCGTAATGTTGCTTAATTGAGGATGTTTTTCATTCAAATACATTTAAGTGCTTATTGAATAGCAAATAAGTGCATTATATGGGCTCTTTTTGAGATTTTATTCCTCAATCATTTACCCTCGGCACACGTTGTGAGAGAGTCATTGGACAAAATCACTGGAACATTGGGGACTGGATTGTCCTTTAATCTATGATGAAAATCAAGCTGTCAAATAGTGGAAATTGAGGGACATGGAGCCGGGAATATTACAGTTGGAACCCTACCCTTGCCAGCGGTACCAGAAATATACTCTTCCAACCAGCAAGGAAATCAGCCATCTCCCCCTTGGCACATTGCTGTACTTAAATGTCAGCTATATGGGTTGAGTGGGATGTGGGAGCGCTGGAGGCAGGCAAGGCCTCGGAGACCAGCTGATTTCTTTGGCTCGTGACTAGTATTGAGAAGCTGGCAGTCTCAACTAAAACGTGAACTCACTTTCTTAAAGTTTGTTTTTACAGGGATACCTCACGCAAATTCTCCATGACATGTTTAAACCCTCTGTCTAAATATAAATGAGGGTAGAACAATGAGCATTAGCTCCACAAGCATAATGGAAAATTTGCTTTTTTTGGTGTGTTTACGATAACAGACTTCCCTTCCGTTCTCTAGCTTTCAGTACTTTAAGCAGATCTGCCTAAGGTGTTCATCCAGAATTTCCTGCATTGGAAATTGATTGAACAAATTTATTCGTTGAGGAGGCATGGAGTTAATGGCAGTTCAATTGCCCTTAAGGACAATAAGAACATCACCCTCCAATAAAATCATGGCTGCCCTTCTGCCTCAGCTATACTTTCCAATCCTAACCCCATTTCCCTTTAATTCCCATAGACTCTGAAAATGTATAGCTCTTTGTCTTGAATGTACTTGTGGTGATATGCCTGCAAGCAATACCACAGATAGATAGTGTGCAACCTCCAACCAGTAGGTGGTGGTGCAAACAGTGGTCATGTGACCAGAATCTCCAATATAAGTGAGGGCACATCCGACCATCACCAGCTGGTTGGAGGAGATGGTAGTAAGACATACAGGTGAACAGTTGTGCTAGGTGTAGTTCCAGAGGAGTACAAAGTAACTCCATGATAACTTGCTCTGTAACAGACCACTATCTTATCACGTGTGATTCAATAAAGATCTTGGTTTGGACAAGTCAAGGTGTTTGATGGATTCCTTTACAAGACATTGAAGACCAAACACAACAGTACTCAACAGTCAAACATCAACAGTCCCCTGAGGTAGAGACTTCCAACCCTGTAAGTGAAGACATGCCCCCTCATTTCAGTCCTAAATTGCTGATTCCTTATTCCCAGACTGTGACCCCTGGTTCGAGATCACCAACCAGGGGCAAAATCCACTCAATTTCAAGCCAGTTAAGAATGTTATCTGTTTCAAGGATATCTCTTGTCATTCTTCTCAGCTCTAGAATATATAGGCGCATTCCCAAACTCTCCTCAGAGGACAATCCCCTCATCCCAGGAATCTGTCAAGTAGATCTGCATTGCACGACCCCAATTGCAACATTCCTGATCCAAACCTCTTCCCCCATGACTGCCACTAATTTGGCCCTGCCTCTGGTTCAAGGAACAAAAGGAAACCTGCTTTAATGTACCATAGTCTGATTTCAGTATGTAAGATAAAGTGTATTCTGTAACTGTAGATTATCTTGTGCTTATTTCACTACTACAAGTATTCTCTGAGGGGATTGGGAAGATTCATTGGTCTATAGCTTCCTGGCTCAAAGCATTGCATGAGCGATGTACCCCAAAGATGCACCAGGGGACTCCTCTTGGAAGTTCCCAGGTAAGGGTTTATCCAGAAATTGTCCATAAGTGTTAACGTCCCCTGGACAAGTGTGCTGAGCTGGGAACCATCTGGCAAAGCAAGTTAACTTGCTAACTTTGGATGGTTATGCCAGTTATACCCTGTTACTCTAAAAGTGGTAGGAGGAGAAAAAGCACTTCTAACTTCAGAGTAACTATTTCAAACACGTAGACCAAGCCCCGCATGAACACACACCATGCTCCTGGCCCCCGCCCTCACCCCTCCCCCACCTGGCTACACTCCACACCACCCGCCCCCAAGTAAGCACCGCACTGAGACCCAGGAAGCCGAGTGGTAAGGTGAACGCCAATTTTTTTACGGTCACAAAAAGTCTGCCTACGGCAGAGAATGTATATACGGTACGGTCCCATTGGAGCAACCAACATGCCAATCAATGTCCAGGTCGGCCTTTGTACTATATTCTTATGAACCCCAGATGGGCGGACCTCCACCCACTAGCGGGGAAGCTCATATTCCATGAATCCCATGGGGAGCTCAGAGTATCTCCGTGGGCCTCGTTGAGGTTATTACACCCCTCCCTCCCAATCAGGAAGATCCCATTCTATTTGCCAGTATCAAAATCCAGGAAGCTGAGCAGCAAGGACCGATTTATTTATGGTCACAAAACGTCTGCTTACGGCAGGGAATATATATACAGAGTGCAGACCTGTTGGGACAACCGACATGGAAGTCCCTGTCTGGGTCAGCTTTTATGGTATATTCTTATGAGCCCCACCTGAGCGGTTTCTGCCCACTAGCGGGGAAGCTCATATTCCACCAGACCGACAAGGAGGTCAATCAGGGAATCCCCATGCGATTCATGGGGTTATTATGCACCCTACAATATTTCCCAACTGCACAGAATTCCCGAACCCCTGCTGACCCAACCTCTCCAATGCAACCATCCCCTTGACCTGGGCAACATCCTCCGACCCCTGACCCAACAACTCCCAACCAGACAAACCCTTAAGATGACCACTTTCCCGGTCCTACCATCCCCAAGCCCAAACAAGCTCTCGACCCGAACAACACTCCTCCCCCCCCGACTCAAATGACACACTCCCCAACCAGACCCTCCCAACCCGAATGACATCCTCCAACCTGAACAACACCTCCCCCCAACCCTTCACCCCTGACCAAAATCCCCTGACCCAGAGGGCACCCCCACCCTGACCCGAACGACTTGCCTCCGCCCACATCTTCCCTCATGTCTGAAGACCCCAAACTGCCAGTCTGAAGCCTGGACTCCCCCCCCCCCCCCTCTCCCCCGATGCCTAGACCCCACCACCCTCTGATGTCTGAACCCCAAAAATTCTTAGCTCCGCACCTTTTGCACTTTGGTGCTGGAGCCGGCAATGTGCTTCGCTTATTCAGCCTCAGCAGGCCTGAGTCAGGAAAGTTGGGCAAGACAGAGGCTTTCCATTTCAAATGCAGGTAAGCCACTATGAAATGGCAATCCATCACTGAATGCCACTCTGAGGAAGTTCTGTACCATTGTTCAATACTTGTAAAAGCAAATACAGCAAACCTTAGCTTGTTTTTAACGTTTTCATTATTTAGGTCAAAAGTGACAACTCTTAGAAGTGAGATGAACAGGATTCTATTTGAGAAATGTAAAAGACTTATGCTGCAGCTATTATGGATGGTGTATCACTTGTGGATAAATTACAGATAGATTGTGGCGATTTGTGGTGATTGTCCCTTTAAGGGCAACACAGCAGAGTAAGGGTCACCTGGCTTGGGGGATCAATTGGGATGCAGAGTGTGAATCACCCCAGGGGACGGGATCCCCTCTGAGGCAGGAGACATGTAAGAAGCTGGGTGCAGCCATATGGCTGCTGTACAGTTCTTCTTGTTAATAAATCATTTTGTGTATCTGATGAAGTCTGTGAAAGCGCATCATTGCATAGGTCTTTGAGCATTACAAAATAAATTGAAATAAAATAAGGGCAATGGGTTGGGGGCATGGGCCTAGGTGGAGTGCTCTTTCCGAGAGTCGGTGCAGACTCGATGGGCCAAATGGGCCTGATTCTGTGATTCCATATCCCTTCAGTCGATTAAACCATCTTTGATGCTGCTTTCCGAAGGAACATTTATTTAGCCCGAGTCATCTTAACGTTTGGACAGTTGATTTCCTTTCTCAGAGAGTCACGATGGAGCAAGATGGAGCTCCAGCAACATCCGACAAGCATTTCAAATAGAAATGCAGAAAATGTGCTTCTCTGAATTTGTTTCTGTTTGAATCTCTCTTGCAAACCTGCAGAGATTGCACAAGTCAGCAACTAGCTCACAGTATGTATATTTGTCTCCCAGCCAAGCCACACTCAAGGATCAGCAAGTTCTTCACCCCATGGGGATTTACATGACTTAATCAAAAGCAATGGAATGCTGCATACGGCCGAACCCAAATACATGTGTAACTCCCAGAGAATTAAATTTCCATCATTTGCATCAGGTAAATAAATAATTTGCCAGTAAAAATAAAATGATGGAAATCTGTGTTGGCCCCAAATGGGAAAAAATATATATATTTACAAATCAACCCAGTTGCATCATTTGGCATTTTGAGATTAATTTATGAAACATTCCTAGTTAACACTGTTGCACTGACCAATTCCTATTTTCTACAAATTAACTAAATTCAGAGATCCCATTATTAATATGTTCCAACCTCCACACTTATCAGTCCAACTTTCTTCGGCAGGTTTCTCCAGTTCCCCAGTCGCGTGTTTCTCAGCGGCACGCCTGTTCCCGCCATTCAATAGGATCATAGCTGATCTGACATTCCTCACGTCCACTTTCCTGTGCCTTCCCCTTAACCCTTAACCCGTGATTCCCTTACTGATCAAGGATCTGTCTATCTCAGCTGTAAAAATGCACAAGGACTCTGGCCCGCAGTTCTCTGAGGCAATGAGTTCCAAAGACTCACAATCCTCTGAGAGAAGAAATTCCTCCTCTTTTCAGCTTTAAATTGGCACCCGTTTATTCTGAGACTATGCCCTCTGGTCCTAGACTCTCCCACGAGGGGAAACATCTTCTCAGCATTTAACCTGCCAAGCCCCTTCAGAATCCTCTAAGTTTCAATGTGGTCAACTCTCATTTTTCTAAATCCCAATGAGGCCCAACCTGTTTAACCTTTGTCATATGACAATCACTTCAGATCCGTGACCATCTCAGTGACTGCCTCCAATGAAATAATGGCTGCAATCTTACGGAAATGTTTCTAAGTGTGGTAGTGAGCGAGAATTGCCAGGTGATTTCCGCCGGCCGACCCAGCAACACCGCCACCGATATCGAATGCCAATTAGGGCCGGTAATGATGCCCCATGAGCTCCTTGCCGGAAATGACTGTTCCGCCAGCTGATTCACCTGGAGCACACATGGCAGCTCCCCGTTAACGAGGGAGAGCTCTTAAACCAATCCCGCAGAGCAAACCCCAGACAGCATGCAGCCATGCTACCGAGCAGACCCGCTCCATTATATGGAGATGGCCACCTGACCAGACTGCTGGAATCGGTGGAGTTCCAACAGGATATGCTGTTCCCCCCAGTCGCTGGTCAGCTAGTGCCACCTAGGAGGCAAAGGCAGCGGCCATCACCAGGGGGCGTGTCACCAGGAGGACAGCCACCCAGTGCCGCAAGATGCTCAACGACCTCCACCGGGCCATAGGTGCGAGTTGGCATTGGTCCCCTATCACTAGTCCAGCCTGCCACCCCGGCTGCCCCCTCTGACAACCCTGCGGTTGGCACCGCACCACCCCTAGCACAATACTGCGCCTGTGCCCCAATACACCCGAGTGCTCACCAGCACAACCCACCCATGCTCATCAGCGGTGCCCATGCCAGTCGCCCTCTATAGCCCCGCAATGTATCAAGCATGCGAGTCTTAATGCCCTCTCTCTGTCCCCGCAGGAGAAGTTGGCTGATTACAGATGGGAAAACGGCCCAGATGGGCAGCGGGTTGCCAGGCATCAGAATCCTCACTGCCTACGAGGGACGAGCCCTGGAGGTTGCGGGGATTACCGAGGACAGAGCAGTCACTGACATCAAATCAGTGCCTGCTGCGATTTTGGCGTCGGAAGCTATTCTCTGCCCAATCGTATTTCGCAATTTTGGCATCGGCTAACGGAGAATCCCGCCCCCGATCTCTCCTGATTGTCAAGGGGATCTGTAAGAAGCATTAATCCGTTTACCTGAATGTCTATTTCTTTGTTTGCACCAATATAGTGGGCAGTGCACTTTTATCTCTTAATGTGTCTTCCTGCCAGTCATATTGGAGCCCTAACAGGCTGTTCAACCATGAATTTGAATCAAAAAGCTTTCAGATACTGTGAACAAAATCATTGAATCTGGTGATCTCTTGCCGAGTGGGTTGTTAAATGTCCCACGTAAGGCTTTCCCTTGCAAACAAAAAAAAACGTGTACTCCACAGCTCAAATACCATTGTCTAAATGCTAACTTACAAAGCAACATGTGCCTTGAGCCTCAGGAAGCCCACAGCCTAGATAGACCCTCTGTCACCAAAGGAGGCACCTGGTGGTGAATGACCTGCAAGTATTTCCTCTTAATGAATTTCAGCCTGCCATTTCTTTTCTGGCCTAAATGCGTCTGTGCAATTGCACAATTAGAATCATTAATTAACCAAAGTCCAGTTCATTGTAAAGTTGCAAAGGCTACTTGACAGGATAATTCATCATACAGTTGCTGAGAGTATTGGTGTGATAAATCACAATATTACCACTCATTTACTGCCTAAGTGACAACGCATGATTTAGCACTTTTGCTTGTTCACTGTTACTCACATTAGTAAATTAAACTATCCCATGCGCCATAACCGGAAATCAAACAAATCAGCTCAACAACTCTGCAAATGAGCTATTTAAGCTTTTTCAAATATTAGAATATGTTTTCCTTTAGCGGTGGCACATAGAAATTTGAGAAACGGGCCATTAAAAAATTGTTACAGTCAGCAGGATATTAAAATGCCAACTTAATAAATATCACATCAAACCAGAATCTTCAGACTAGGAGCAAACCGTTATCATTCATCCGGTATCCAAATGTTAAGGAAAAAAAACAGACCCATCATCATCCAGTGCAAGTAGATAGTACATCTTACCAAGAATTTTCCATAGCAATAACTTGATTTCATATGTGAATAAGAATGGGACATTGCAGCGACAGAGGCCAGATATTGTTCCTCAAAGCACAATTTCCCCTTCCAGTCAACTGCTTAACTTATCATGCCCTTCCAGAAGATGGAATATATCAAAGATTAAAAGAGCAAAAAAATTACTTCCATCCAGAATGTCTTCAGCTGGCCTCAATGCATGTAATATCTTTTTAAACAATAGTTGCTGAGTGGCCTCTCTGGTTTGACAGTTGTCAACCTCCTCAGCAATTGTCTGCCATCATACGCAGGTTGTAGCTGTCCCCAAAGATCTTAAAAAGTCCGCTTGTCAGTATTGCTGAGGCAAAGTTAAGTGGCAGTCCTCTTGAATGATAGCCTTTTTGGAAGATTTTAATATCAGTACATTCTTTGGAAGTTGTGCTGCAAATGCATGGCAGCGACATTACCGATAGTAGCAGCACTGAACATTATTACCTGTTTTATACTGTGCAAAATAATCTTCCTTTTTTTATTTTTACCAAATCATGATTAGTCACCGAGCATGGTTTTAGATTTATTTTGCCTTAGGTGAAAAATACATGCTGCTGTGTGAAAACTATCAAACATTAGTTATATTCCCATTGACAATATTGTGCTTTCATCACCATCTCAGATTTATAAAGTCAGGTGTTTGATCAGACAAACGATTGGAGCCTTTTCTCGCTGGTATATCTGGATTTCCAGAAAGCTTTTGACAAGGTGCCACACAAAAGGCTGTTGCATAAGATAAAGATGCATGGCATTAAGGGTAAAGTAGTAGCATGGATAGAGGATTGGTTAATTAATAGAAAGCAAAGAGTGGGGATTAATGGGTGCTTCTCTGGTTGGCGATCAGTAGCTAGTGGTGTCCCTCAGGGATCCGTGTTGGGCCCACAATTGTTCACAATCTACATAGATGATTTAGAGTTGGGGACCAAGGGCAATGTGTCCAAGTTTGCAGATGACACTAAGATGAGTGGTAAAGTGAAAAGTGCGGAGGATACTGGAAGTCTGCAGAGGGATTTGGATAGGTTAAGTGAATGGGCTAGGGTCTGGCAAATGGAATACAATGTTGACAAATGTGAGGTTATGCATTTTGGTAGGAATAACAGCAAATGGGATTATTATTTAAACAATAAAATATTAAAGCATGCTGCTGTGCAGAGAGACCTGGGTGTGCTAGTGCATGAGTCACAGAAAGTTGGTTTACAGGTGCAACAGGTGATTAAGAAGGCAAATGGAATGTTGTCCTTCATTGCTAGAGGGATGGAGTTTAAGACTAGGAAGGTTATGCTGCAATTGTATAAGGTGTTAGTGAGGCCACACCTGGAGTATTGTGTTCAGTTTTGGTCTCCTTACTTGAGAAAGGACGTACTGGCACTGGAGGGTGTGCAGAGGAGATTCACGAGGTTAATCCCAGAGCTGAAGGGGTTGGATTACGAGGAGAGGTTGAGTAGACTGGGACTGTACTCGTTGGAATTTAGAAGGATGAGGGGGGATCTTATAGAAACATTTAAAATTATGAAGGGAATAGATAGGATAGATGCGGGCAGGTTGTTTCCACTGGCGGGTGAAAGCAGAACTAGGGGGCATAGCCTGAAAATAAGGCGAAGTAGATTTAGGACTGAGTTTTGAGGAACTTCTTCACCCAAAGGGTTGTGAATCTATGGAATTCCTTGCCCAGTGAAGCAGTTGAGGCTCCTTCATTAAATGTTTTTAAGGTAAAGATAGATAGTTTTTTAAAGAAAAAAGGGATTAAGGGTTATGGTGTTCGGGCCGGAAAGTGGAGCTGAGTCCACAAAAGATCAGCCATGATCTCATTGAATGGCGGAGCAGGCTCGAGGGGCCAGATGGCCTACTCTTGCTTCTAGTTCTTATGTTCTTATGACTGTTTTAACTAATTTGGTGGGGGATGGGAACAGAACGTAGCAGAAAGGAGCTGAAATGGGCAGGTTGTCTTCTGAGGAAAAGTTGGACAGTCTAGACTTGGATCTGCTGGAGTTTAGAAGAGGAAGAGGCAACTTGATGAAAACCTCTAAGATCCTGAGGGGCCTTTGCAGGGAAAATGTGAAGAGTGTCATGATATGCAAACATGCAACCAATGAACACTCAGTATAGGACACAACCAATGGGCAGCCAGGACGCTCAGAGGTGGCATCACCACAAGGGGGCATGGCATAAACACTATAAAAGGGATGAAGCACACACACCCTCCCTCTTTCCACAGCCAGACATCTAGAGAGTTAGACAGGGTTGATCAGCAGCATCACACCCCAGCACGTGGCTTAGAGCAAGCTGGTACAGTTGGACTGAGTTACTACAGTTAGATTAGCAGAGAGTCAAACTTATTTGAGAACTGTGTTAATAGTTCAATAAACACGTTGAACTCATTTCAGAGTCTGGAGCATCCTTTAGTTAAGACTGCATCAAGTAGCAGCCTGTGTTATCCAAAGCAGCATAACACAACAAAGAGGCTGTTTCTTCTCATGGGAGAATCTAGAACTGAGGACCACTTCTTAGGAGTAGGGGGGGCCATCCATTTTATAGGTGAGGAGAAATTACTTTCGCTCAGAGGGCCGTGAGTCTTTCGAACTCTCTACCTCAAAAAGTAGTGGAAATAGTCTTTGAATATTTTAAGGCAGAGCTGGCTAGAATCTTCATAAGTAAGGGGGTAAAATGTTATCTGTGGTCAGCGATGATGTGGAGTTGAGGTTACAATCAGATCAGCCATATTCTTGTTGAATGGCAGAGCAGGCCCCAGGTTCCAAGAGGCCTATTGCTGCTCCTAATTTGTATGTTTGTAAGTATGTTCATATGAGGTTAGAGGACAGAAAGATACAAAAACCCTCTGTGTACTGGGGAACTTTATTGATCAACATGTCTGCAATCCAATGGGGAAGGAATTCTGGGTCTGGTTCTGTGAATTTATTAGAACAAGTGGGATGTGTTAAATCTGGGGAGCATCTCGCCAACAGTGACCACAACAGAACTGAGTTTAAAACAATGGAAAGAGCTTAGAAAATATTAATCGTAGAAATGCGCAACTGGAGAAAAGCTGAATTCAATAATTTAGGAAAGGACTTTGCGCAGGTTGCTGGGGAAAGGCAATTCCAGGATAAAACAGGAATGGAGCAATGATAGGAAGTCAGCAACTAGTTACATTTAGGTACAAAATAGGCATGTTGTTTTGAAGGGAAAAGGTAGAACAAAAGAATTAAATGTTAAAAATAGAATCAGTAGTCTTATGAGAAATGTCAGGACCATAATTTAGTTAATAAACAGGAAGAATTGAGCTAACCAGGAAGAATATAGCATGTACAGGAGGGAATTTAAAAAATGAATACAGGGGCAAAAGTGAGGTTACAAGGAAAGATTAGGAAACATCATTAAAGTGAATTTAAAACATTCTATAAACATATAGGGGTGGATTCTCCATTCAGGAGACTATGGGCGGGATTCTTCATTGGCTGACTCCAAAATCATGAAACGCGATTGGGCAGAGAATAGGTTCCAACACCAAATTCATGGCAGGCACCAATTTGACACTAAATCGTGATTCTCCGTCACCTCGACAGTGGCGTCAATGCGTACCAGAATGCACGTACAGTAAAACCATTTGTATATCATTAGCGGGCCTGACCCGGTATTCTCCAGGGCCTCTGTAATTCTTCTCCTCCAATAGGCCGAGATCCCATCAGAGCGGTTCAGTTGTGCTTTCGAAAATTGTAAAACCAGCATAGTGGCTGATGAAGGAGAGAGAGAAGATAGGAAACAGAGAGGAGCAACTGTGGGCTGCTGGGCTGGACACTGGCCTGGCTGGTTGGTGCGGGGAGTGCCCACCAGGGCTGGGGGAGTTGGGGGGGGGGGGAGACAGAGGAACAGGCTGAGTGGCCGGGTGACCCCCTCATGGGACTGGAGCGGTGTCCAGGCATGGACCGCCATTACCGTGGCTATCTTGCTGCACACCCATTGGCCTTTGCCCCTGGTTCTGCAGTATGACACCGGCTGAATAGGTGCCCCCACCCCCCTCACCCCACTCTCCACCATATCTGCCAGTTTATGGTACAACTGGCACTGCGGGAAATGGGGGAAGACACCCGCTCTCCCGATGGTCATCAAGGTGACGGTCGCCCTGAACTTTGACGCCATGGGGTCTTTCCAGATGCTGGGCGGGGACCTGTCCAGGATCTCACAGACCTTGGTGCATAGGTGCATCCGTGCCATCACAGAGGCCTTGTGTGCCCAGGCGGCTCAATAAATCCATTTCAATGTGGACCAAGCCCACCAGGATGCCTGGGCAGCGGGGTTCGCTGCTATCAACGGGATGTGGATGCATGTCTCCTATTCTCACCAGCAGATGGCAGACCACTCTACACCAAACGTAAGGGGTTCTACTCGATGAACTTGCAGCTGACATGTGACCATCAGCTGCGCATCGTACATGTGGACACCCGAAAGCCGAGCAGTGTGCATGACACCTTCTTCCTGGCAAATGCAACGATTCCTGACATGTTTGAGACTCCTCCTCCACCGGCTGTGTTGTTGGGTGACAGCAGTTATCCACTGTGGTCGTGGCTGATGACGCCTATCTGGAGGCCACAGACCGATTGGGAGACCTGCTATAATGACGGCCATACAGCGACCAGTAGCATGATCAAGCAGTGCTTCGGCCTCCTGAAGATGCAGTTCAGGTGCCTGGACCCCTCTGGAGGGGCCCTCCAGTATGACGCTGGGAGGGTCGCCCACATTGTGGCGGCCTGCTGTGTCCTCAACAACATCGTGCAGCAAAGGGGCAACGTGCTGGAGGTGGAGGAGGAATTCCGATGAGGAGGATGCGAAGGAGGGCAAGGGTGGGCAGAACATGGAGCCCCGGGAGGCCGCAGACGTGTGCGCCAAGGCCAACGTCGCGGGATTCACATACTGCCTCCAGGTTTACCGACTGGGGGGGTGGGGCATGGTGGAAGGGAGGAACTGGCCAGGAAACGGGCACTGCATTCCACCCCCAAACCCCTCACTAACCCCCCCCCACACGCTTGCAACTTCCTCCATGATACATACCTGTTGCAAATGCACTAAGACCCTGGGTTGGCATTAACAGCGGGTCTGGTCCATGGGATGGAGGATGATGAGCTCTAGTGCTCCCCATTGTTTGGCAATGTCTGACTCCTGCCCACGGTAGAACTTTCCTCTGTCCATCTGGGTGATCCCTGCACGCAAGTTGGCCATCCATCACACGGTCCCACCCAACAGACCACCCATAGGGTCTTCCTATTCCTCCATCCAACGTCCGCCCATTCTTCCCCATCTCCCCGGCGAGCCCAGACCAGCCCACCCCTCACACCCATCAGACAGAGCACCAAGGTAGGTCGTAACGGTGATAGCAGGTTTTTAATGAGTGAATATATACAGATTTGCGCCCTAGTCCCAAGCACTAAACTGTGCCTTGTACACGTGCCAACTTAACTAGTGTCTAACTTCCTGGCCTTCGGGCCCTAACGCCATGTCTAGGTGGTTCCCCAGATGGTACAACAGGAGTGGAGGCAGCCTGCTGCGAGTCCTGCCTTGTGACCTGGGTCTCCATGGGCGAGCGTATCCTGGGGCGACTGGGCCTGCATGCGCCTGGCTGCTGCTCGGGCATCCGAGGTGGCATGGTGCCACCCCGTTCTCCCCACTGCCCACCAGATGCACCAGGGACAGGAGGGGAGGAGTCCAAGGTGCTGCGGTGTTCTGGCACCTCCCCTGCGGGAGTCACCAACGCGGACCCCATCACTTCCTCCTCCATCAGGATGCCCGGTAGCCCCTGGGCTACTCCATGGGGCGGGGATGTGAGGGGAGCTTTCCCCTGAGGCTCCCCCGCCAAAAACAACTGGCTCTGCCAGTCCTGGAGATTCCGCTGTGGTCTCGCCCAAATTCCACATACTCGCAGCCATGGAGCACAGGGGTGGACCATCTCCGTGTGGGACTGCGCTACGTCACCCATTGACTGTGCCAAACTAGGTTTGTGTCACATCAGCCAGTACCATCTGCCTCTGGGACTGGGCCACCTCCCTCAGCACCTGCGCCATGCCAGCCAGTGTCTGAGCAATGCTACCGATGTTCCCAGCCATGGCCTGCTGTGACTTGGCCACAGCGGTTCAGGAGAGCCGCTGCGATGTCCAGGTGGCTCTGGGACATGGCTGCCTGTGAGGCAGCAACCCTGTAGTGGACCTTGGCCAGGGCCTGCTCACAATGCCCCAGAATGTCCCAGGCCTTGGCTTGATCCACAGCTGAAACCACCGTCCTCAATGCCTCCAGCAGAGACGCCACCTGTGCAGTGTTAGCCTGGGTGGCATGCATTGTTGGCACCACTTCCTGCACCTGCACATGGTTGGACTCCTTCACCTGCATCCGCAGGTGCTGGATGCTCGCCGACAACCCCTCATGTAGTCCCCGGCTCCGCATCTGCATCTCCACTATGGATGAGGCTGTCTGTCCCAGAAACCCGAGAGCTGTCTGGATGGCAGCTAGTTCCTCGGGTCAGCATGCCCCCGGCCTTCTTCCCTCACAGTTATGCCTGCCTCTACCTGCTGTACCAGATCAGCTGTGTGGTTCACATCAGAGAGTGTCGCAGGAGCCTTTTCACTAAAGTGCCCAACCGAGCTGAGTGTATCTGGGATGGTGGAGGAGACAGTTGTGACAGAAAGACAGTGTCATCCTCCGACCTGAGCTCCGGGGTCACCTGAGTCTCAGGCAGAATGCTGGTGTACAAGCTGCTCACAGCATTGGTGCCTGACTCATGGGGGTCTCCAGCTGTGGCACTGGCTAGGGGGCGCTAGATAGACCTGCCCTATCTCCGGCAGGTCCTGTAAGACACAAGGCAAGACGCAGGATTAGTACCGCGGGACGCGGGGGAGTGGGGGCGGGTGGGGCTGGGTGGTGGTGGTGTGGGGATTGGTGTGGGGTGAGGGTGGTGGAGGGTGGGGGTGGGGTGGTGTAGGGTGAGGGTGATGTGGGGAGGGGGTGGTGTTGGGTGAGGGTGATGGGGAGATGAAGGTGGTGTAGAGTGGGGGTGGGGTGGTGTAGGGTGAGGATGATGTGGAGGTGAGGGCTGTAGGGTGGTGTTGGGGGAGGGGTTTGCACATGGGGAACTGCAACTAAGCGGGGTCTTACTTCCTCGCCCGCGGCTGAGCTCCACCTCGCGACCTCACTTTCTTCCAGGCCGCCGACCATGTCCAGGGCTCTCTATTCGGCTATAGTGAGGGGCCGCAGGTCCGCCGGTCCCTCTCCTGTCTTCCCTGCACCTGGCAGTTGGGTGCCATGGCAGCCGGTATGGGTGCCGGCATGTGGGGCAGGGTGGGGGTTTGCCCACCCTCTGGGTTGAGGTGGTGGGGTTACGGGTGTGTGGGACGGGGGTTAGTGCCAGGGGCACAGTGCTGCGTATTCACCCTGGTCGCCCTGAGGAGGTTGTGCAGTTTCTTCGGGCACTGCTTGTGGTTTATGGAAGGTGTCAGTCACAGCCCACTAGTAGAAAGGAATGAATGGCTTGTAGCTAATGGATCTGCAGCGTTGAAACACAGGTTACAGCTGTTCTCCTTCGAGGAATGGGCATGTGGTGCTTTCAGCTAAGTTTTACAACTATAATTGTTTTCACTGCCCCTGTCTGGACTGCTCTCTAGAATCCAGTCAAGTGTCTCATTTCTGGGTGATGGATGAGGTCTGTCGGGGTCGGGGGGGGGGGGGGGGGGGGGGGGGGGGGGGGGGAGATTCTCGCCAGTGAGTCCCTCTGGGGGGTCCTTTTTGTGAGGGGGTCCCTGTGGGGGGTCCTTTTAGTCAGGGAGTCCTTGGGGGGGTCACTTCAGTTAAGGGATCCCAGTGGGGGGGTCACTTTTGCTAGGGGGTCTGTGGGGGTTCCTTCAATTAGGGGGTCCCTGTGGGAGGCCCCTTTACTTACAGGGTGGATGGTCATCCTAGTGATGGGGCCCAGGGGATCTCTCTATTCAAGGGGATCTTGTGGGTATCCCCCTATTCATGGGGTCCCTGGCTGAGGTAGGGCATGGGGACGGTCTGGTAGAGGAGGGGTAGGGAAGTAATGCATTGTGGGGGAGGGAGGGTCACCATCGGGTGACCTTGGGGCAACTCCCCTAAGGGGTTACCCCCTCGACCCCTGCGAGGTCCACCACAGCAGGGCCACGCTGGTAAATGCCAGAAGTGATCCGTGCCCACGTGATTCCCGGCCCAGGAGACCGGACAATCACCAAGAGCTGGAGACTCTGGTGCCGGGCCTATTAAAGTGATGCAAATTGGTCATTTAGACTCATTTGTATTCATGCCCATCCTCCCGCTGGCAAGCAGTTATGAACCTCGATACCGGCGCCAGAGAGAGTTGGAGCATTGTGCTCAGATCAGCACCCGCTGCTGATCCGATTTTCCCCCAATGCCTGATTCTCCGTGCCATCAGGAAATGCACTTCCGGCATTGCGGGGCGGCAAATCCAGCACATAAAGTGTAAACAGTTAGCGAGGAAAATTGTTGGGCCTCTTTAGGGCCCCAAAGTGAAAACTTTATGGAAAAGCTGAGGACATGAGAACAGTATTAAAAATATTACATCATAGGAAGTAGATGATGTGAAGATTATACTGAAAGGGGGGAGAGAATTTATGGACAAGGTAACAATTGTTTTGTTATGCTCTTGACGTAGCATAAGCTGCTTCCTTGATGTGCACTCTGACAAAGGAAGGTTCAGACTTGGAGATAGCTTTAACACATTTATTAAACTGTTAACGCTTCCCCTACTTCGATTCGACTCTCCTGTTAATCCTGCTATAGCTACTCAGACTGACGAACCAGTCTGCTGCAATCCACGTGTTGGGTGTGATGTGTTTCAAATCAACCCTGTGTACTCACTGAGTGTCTCCGCTGGAAAGAGGAAGATTATGTGTGCTGTGTCCTTATATATGGGTTGGTGTAATGCCCCCCTGTGGTAGCGTCACCTCTGTGTGTATCGTGAATGCCCATTGGTCGTGTCCTATCTTACTGACTTATTGGTTGAATGTCTGTGTGTCATGTCTCTGGTGCTCCCTCTAGTGTCTACCTAGTCTATGTGTATTTACATTAACCCCTTGTGTATTTACAGTGATGCATATCACCATAACAATGGATACACAAGAAAAGATAAAGCAAAACGATAGATGATGTGGCATCGACCCAGGTATCAGAAACAACAAGCACACACCCAACCATGTCAACCCTGCAAAGTGCTCTGAACGAACATCTGTGGGCTTGCACCAAAATTGGGAGAGCTTCCCCACAACAGCTTGACATATTCATGCTAACTTTATCATACATCGCAGCCAATGTCCGATACTCCTCCATGGCCATCTCCGAGTATGCCCTGTCACATTTCCACCCAAGATGGCAGCAAAAGTTTTCGGATAGATTAGCTCTGGGCGTCCTCAACTTTGAATCTAGGCCTGATGATTCTCACAATATCGATCAATATGAGCGCGAAAACCTCCTGCTGATTACCACCTATCGCCCCAGCCTCAGCACATCACTCCTCATTTTCAATCAGCACTCGGAAGAAGCACTGAAGGTAGCAAGGGCACAGAATCTTTGCGTATTGAGGGTAAGGCATCTCAAACATTTGAGCAACAGGTGAAGCTAGCCATTTCACGCTACTACTATGTGGTAGCAAGACGAGGGATATTTTCTACTAAATGGATACTGCTGTCAAGCCAAGAAGGCATTCTGCCCATCACACAAATGAGTAATGTGTATATTATGCCGGTGTGATGCAAGGTACATAGGCACATCTCAATGACTGGCAGATTGTATCAAGCAGCTCATCCCTTAAGCTGTTTGCAATAGGCAAAATACTGATCATACTCAGCCAACCAGTGCTTGCAAAATTCAGAAAATAATGTCTGACATTTGATGTGATTCGATGATTGGACAGCATTTGCTGAACAATCCCGAGAGTGCTATGAATGACAAAAAACAACTATTTTAAGATTATAAGTCGTATTCGCAATGTGGCTCATTTACACTCATAAAAGCTGCATATATTCATACACAGGCACCTCTCCTCTGCAGGCAAAAGGAGCATGTCCAGGCATTGTGTCTTTTTTGAATTAAACAAAAATGTGGGGAAAAATAGTTCCCTGGTGCATTCTCCAGAGCAACACCTTGACCAATCAGAGTCACCTTGCCAACCAATCAGCACACTTTTCTCATGCAGTATAAATTGTTGCTGTTTTTGAAATTTGGCATTCTTGTATCTGTCCTGATGAGTTGAAGATGCAAAGCTTTGGCAGCATGTCTCCTTTTTCTGCATTTTACATGTTCTGTACGACCAAGCAATTATTAACTCAGCCTTTCAGGAAAAGTATTGCAGATTTTTTTCTTAATTGTTTCTCTCATAGAGCAGGCATAGTGAAATCAAAGTTAAATTAAATTGGGTTGACATTTAAGAGTCAAAAATTAGAAAATTGTTTCTGGGCTTACAAGATCATTCCACAGTTTAATACCTTATTTATTACCATCTACTAGTGAAATAACTCTTACCACCCAGGATTAAGACACAATGCCAAGCGTGATCTGGCAGTAACACCGCCCAATATTGAGTTCCTGCCCAAAATTCAATGGTCAACTGAGTTTTAATAGGACGAAATACTATGCACATAGTATGGTTCCCCACACCCCTGCCTCAAGTGTTTGTTAATCTTGGCTGATGAAAATAATCCCAGACACCAAGCATCTGGATATGGTTTGTATTGCTTGGAAAACACCTACAAATTTGCAAGTGCTTCAATGGATCACAAAGAACGCACGCAATCCCCTAAGTGATTTACCTGAAATAACTCACCATTAGTAATGAATAATTATTTTTCTGGTCTGCACAGTGAACATCAGCAGGGCCATAATCAGTGTAATGAGCTGTGTGGTTTGTTCCTCATTAAATGTTCAAGATGATTTCTGGACAATAACACTGGAAACGCAAGGAACGGCTAATGTTTTTCCTAATGGATGGCAGTTAAAAAAGTTATTTTTGCTGATCCACTTCCATACAGAAATATTTTTTGCACATTTATCCTCATAATGGCCTGTTAGTGTCCTTACAAGTGACCCTTTGCCCTCACAAGAAAAAAGTTTCCATTGTAATATGGAGTTTTTCTTTAATAAATGAAAACATGCACACAAGTGATTGAAGTATTTTCCAGTGAGTTATAACTTTCGGAGTAACTCCAGCTGTTAATGTAAACAATCTTCCGTAGCCGTCAAAGAGGTTTAACACCATGGGAGGAGAAAAACATGATCTCAGCACCCAACTGGAAATGCACTTATTAGTCAAATATTTGCCCTTGGGTGGTGTCACTTGCAGTCCATTTCCGCATTGAAACTTAATCTTGAGTGGCAAGAGCATCCTAACATCTTAATATTGGCAACTTTATATCAAATAAGGTGAGTGACATTGTTATGCCTGGTAAGGTGCAATGTTCTTATTTTGAAGAGATGCATTCTGTGGTGTAAGCATGAGATGTGCGGAGTCTGCACGTCCTCCCCGTGTGTGCGTGGGTTTCCTCCGGGTGCTCCGGTTTCCTCCCACAGTCCAAAGATGTGCGGGTTAGGTGGATTGGCCATGCTAAATTGTCCGTAGTGTCCTAGAAAGTAATGTTAAAGGGGGGGTTGTTGGGTTACGGGTATAGGGTGGATACGTGGGTTTGAGTAGGGTGATCATTGCTCGGCACAACATTGAGGGCCGAAGGGCCTGTTCTGTGCTGTACTGTTCTAAGTGTTCTAAGTATCTAAGTATCTAAGATTTAAAATGGAAATGTTTTCTCAATTGAAAGGTTTTTAAACATGCTGGCCCAGAAATTCAGTTGCATGCCATGTGTTTCTCAGATGGTAAAAGATTTCTAAACTCTAATATGACGAGGAAGAAACTACCCACAGTTCTGCCTAAAAGCGCTCCACCCATTTATTGGATAAGATAGATGCACTCATGGCAAGGGTGCAAGTCAGGAACATTTTAAGTACAAAAACCTCTCAATGAAGAACCTGTGCGAGTAGGGGAAAGCATTTCTGATTTTCACTCGCTATGTTCCGAGCTTGCACAGCCCAGTGTGGTACTAACTGGCAGGAAAATACTCATACATGTGGAGTCTGCTGGAGCATCACAGTGAAAGGATGCAGATTTTGGCTTCTGCTTTCATCCACTAGTCACTGCCACTACTCCACTCTTGGTGATCACCACCACTAAGACCCCACTCAGATACCACCAATATCTCCCATCAACGCTACTGATGCGCGATCAATAAGCACAGAAATGAAGTAGTCCGAATCGAAGGCTTTAATCTACAAGAAGCGTGCCCAGCAGCTTGAGTACAGAACGAACGATGGCTGCTGGGAAACACGGGTTCTTATACTCTGCCTCGTGGGTGGAGCTACCTTCATCTCGACCAATGGGAAGACAACACTTGGGCCAATGGGCAGCGAGTCTTCTCCACCAATAGCAGCTCACACCCCCAGGTACCATAGTACCTCTAGTCATACTACCACAGCTACCAATGCAGTCAGCCACCAATCACTTGCACCCTCACCACATCTCCCTCCCACACACTGCCCCGCATGCTCAAGGTACATCTTTACATTGTGAGATTTGTGATCTCTTCAGCAATCTCTACCTACAACACTCCTGCCGCCACACACTCACCACAACCTATGATCTCCACCCTGCCATCTGATCTTTACCGCAAGACTCAGAATCTCTACCACCCCCGGGCCATAACATTTCTATCGCCTATTGCCTTCATCGTCCATAATCTCAAGGCCCTGTCAAGGCCAGATCTCAATTTCCCAATACCTGCGATCTCTACACACAAAGACCTGGGGCGGGATTTTCCAACCGTTCACTGATTGTGGGATTCTCTGGCCCCGCCGGCACCGAACCCCCGCCCACGGGTTTCCTGGCGGCTTGGGATGGCTTCAACGCAAAATCCCATTGACAAGCGGGGGGATTAGCCGCCAGCAAATGGTGCGGCCACATTCTCTGTCCTCGCCAGCAGTGATAGTGGGGCGGTCTTGCAATGGAGAATCCGGCCCCTGATCTCTAACCCATCCCAGTCTGCAATCAATATCCCGCTAAGGTCCATATCTTCTTCACCAACCTCTCCACCCTCTGAGGTTCATGATCCCTCCACTGAATGTTAAATCGTACTTCCCGTGAGCTTCTGATCCAATCCCCCTCCCTCCCCGGTTCACTTAGCTGAGTCCACTGTGACACTAGCAATAGCCGGATTTTGGTTTACTCAACATTGGCCGGCACCTCCTATCACAGTGGCTTGATTTCATGAGGCCCAAGGCCTAATACCAAGTAGGGGGCACAACTTGGACTTTTCCATTCAGATGCAGAGTTTGTATCTAGCCTGATTTAAAATGGATGCATCCAAATGTTTAGGCCTATGAGTCTGATATGGATGAATAATGATTAGGTGAGTTGAAATATAAATTTTAACACCCAATAAAAATATTGATGTGGGTTGGCATTGCTTTGGAGCCTGAGAATTTCCCTTGATTTATACCCATCTGTGCCCATTTTAAGTTTGGGCATATTCTTTGAGAACCTAAGTTTAACTTCAATGGTGAGGAAGCTTTGAGAAGCAATTATTTGGGATAGAATTAATAGTCAGATGGTACAATGTTAGTTGATTAGGAAGAGCCAGCATAGACTTCTAAAGGAAAATCATATTTAACTAACTTTCTGGGGTGTTTTGAAGAGGTAACAGAGAGGATTGATCAGGGCAATGTTGCTGGTTTGGACTTCCAAATGGCACACAACTGATGGATATAAAACATTGGCTGAGTAATAGGAAACAAAGTAATGGTAAATGGATATTTTTCAGGCTAGAGGAAGGTTTGTCATAGAGTTCCCCAGGGATCGGCATTCGGACCCTTGCTTTTCTGAATACATATTAATGATCTGGACCTTGATGTTAGCTCTGGGTTTAGCTCTCTCAGCTAAATCGCTGGCTTATAAAGCAGACCAAGCAGGCCAGCAGCACGGTTCGATTCCCGTACCAGCCTCCCCGGACAGGCGCCGGAATGTGGCGACTAGGGGCTTTTCACAGTAACTTCATTGAAGCCTACTCGTGACAATAAGTGATTTTCATTTCATTTCATTTCATGTGCAGGGGATAATTTCAAAGTTTGCGGATGATATAAACTTGGAAATGTTATAAACTGTGAGGAGGGTAGTCTAGAATTCCAAAAGAACATGGACAAGTTGGTTGAGTGGGCAAACAGGTGGCAGATGAAGTTCAATGCAGAGAAGCGTGAGGTGAAGCATTTTGGTCGGAAGAGTATGGAGAGACTGTATAAAATAAAGGCAGTAACTTTAAAGGTAATGCAGGAGCAGAGGGACCTGGATATATCTGTGCATAACACATTGAAGGTGGCAGGACAAGGGGAAAGAGCAGTTTATAAAGCATATAGTATCCTCAAAGAGAATCCCAAAGTGTCTCATGGACCTGACCCACCCCACCCACCCAAATCAATTTGGGGATCTGGAACGTCCGGAGTTCCCGGGCTGTGATGGCGGTGTGACATTCAGGTCTGTTGCTGTTAGGGTTGTCCATCATTCACCTGACCCACAACTTTTAATAGATTGTGGTATGGGGAGAACACGGCTCACTCTGCAGGTGTGGTACAGCAGAAATGGACGAGTATTTTTTAAAACAAGACAATTCTATAAACTCAAGTTAACCTTTTTAAAACAAACAGTGAATATCTTAGCAACCTTTAATTCAAATACACCCCAAAGACTACAACACAAAGTAACCCTTTTAAGCTGTTCTTTTAACATCCAAAAGACTTAATGAACCTTCAAACAGGAGCACATTAGGTTTACATTCAATACTGAGACCTTTTACAATTCTGGGTTCACCAAATGATCCATAGATAGTGTTTGGATGGCAGACTTCAGATGCAGCTCACTGAAATCAGAGACACACCCAAGCTTTTTCTCAAACTGAAACTAAAAAGCAGAACCAGAGCTCAGCTCCACCCACACTGACATCACTGCAGTAACATGAGCAGCTCCATTTCTTAAAGGTACATTTCTTAAACATCCATTTCTTAAAGGTACTCTCACATGACACAGACAAGGGTGATGAGATTGTGGATTTTTGTCAAGAGTGTCTCTCCACCATATTTTAATACTACAGTGGGGATTCCATCTTGGGCGAGAGACCTTGTTGTTCTTCAGCTGTCAGATGGCCTTTTCGACCTCACGTTGAGCTGGGATTGTGCTGAAATGGTGGCTGGTCTGATGTTGCGGGATGGTGTTGAGGGCACTTGTGTCGAAGACTGTGTTTTGCTTGATAAGGTGCTCTCTCCAGCAGGCGTTGACTGCCACTCTGTCTGATGAGCGCATCTCTGTTTTTGGCTCTCAGTGGGGTGAGTCCCTGGACACGCAGACAATAGATGGTTTTAATTGTGCTGAAGAAGCCTCGCAAGTCGTCGTTGTTGGTGGGTTGCTGGGGCTCCTACACTTTTTCCACCCACCATCTGTTCTTTAGGTTGCATGTTCTTTGTTGCACCTTGACCTTCATTTGCCTGTAGGCCTGTTTCCTTTCACTCGAGTTTTGGTGATGCTGCTAGTTCAGGATCACATTGTGTTTACGGTCAAGGTGATCCTTGTTCTCCTGATTGTTCTCGCCGAAACAGTCTTGGTGTTTCCTGGTCGAGAGCCCGAGCGCATCTTCACAGGTGATAAGTATGGTGGCATTTATTGTGGACCAGGCATTGTGGGCATTCTGCAGGTCTGGCTTTTTGGCTGTCACCAGGTTAGCTGTGAGGCACCAACTGAGTAGCTCTTTCTTCTCAGGGTCTTTGAATCTTCTGCGGCGGGCGTATTGCCCTGAGGTCTTCTCTGGAGAAACAAGGTGTTCATGATGACCAGGTCATGTTCTAAACATTTTGTCAGGAGGAGGACTCAGTTGTCGTTTTTTTTTCCCCAAGCCTTCCCCGCCTAACAGGCCTTTCCAAATGTTTGCATCCTTCCCAACTCTAGCATTAAAGTTGCCAGGGAGAATCAGCTTGTCTCCCTTTGGGAGATTGGGCAAGGCTCGAGTAGAATGCCTCTTTTGTCTCGTCTGATGCATCTAGAGTTGGGGTGTTGACACTGATGGCTGTGATGTGCTGCTTCTATGGCATGCTAAGCCATAGGGTCATGAGATTTTCACTCACCAACAACATTCTTCTTCTGGTTTGCCTTTCCAGAAGAAGGTGTTTCTGTCACCTTATTCTTTAAGCTGGCCTTCTCCTGCCAGTCGTGTGTCACCCAGGGCAGCAATGTCAGTGTTATGGCGCCGGAGTTCCCGGGCTGTGATGGTGGTGTGACATTCAGGTCTGTTCCTGTTAGGATTGTCCATCAGGATCCTGACGTTCCAGATCCCCAAATTGATTTGGGTGGGTGGGGTGAAGTTGGGGTAGATGATGCCTGCGCGTGGATTCTTTTCACATTGTTTAGTTGTTGCACACCAACCACCACACTGACCCAATGGAACAAGGTCTTGGCTCAGTGGCAGGGCAATCCGAGATGACTGGAGACCAGGCTTTGCTGTAGGACGAGACTAACAAACACCAAGAGAACAGAGACAAAGACATTGTTCAGAAAAGTTCAAGGAAAAGTAAACAAAGTGTTCTGAGTTAAAGAGACAAATGCAGGAACCAGATTAAAGTGGGAAAGCAGACTTCAGAGGTAAATCAAAAGTTTAATATCATTTTAATAATATCTTGGAATCGAGAACTAAAGCAATTGTGAACACAGACACCAACTTTGTTCAGAGAGGAGTGTGTGTACAGCCAATCTGTGTGTTTAAAGAGACACTGTATTACAAAGACAGTTGTAACTTAAAATAGACATTGTGCTCCATGTTATTCTTAAAATCTGTGTGTAATTGGTAGGCGAATAGTGAAGTAAAGGAGTAGCACATCATAATCCTGATTTATCATATGTAATAAAGGTTTTGTTCCCTTTTGTTAAAACTAATTAGCAGTCTTGTGACTCTGTCCCTCCACGTTTAGGAAAAAAGTTAAAATCTTTTGAGCCAGGGTTCCACCTGGTATCTTCTTACCCAGTTATAACAGCAACTGGGACTGTAACACAGACCTCTACACCTGAACCATTCCCCCATTCGAAAAACTATCAATTTTGGCATGAGGGTTAAATGGAGTAAGACCTGACTGGTCTCCTAATGCGTGTACCTGGCAAGCAGACCTCTCACGGGAGCTCAGGTGCAACGCTCAGGAGGAGAAAGAAATGCCTGGGCCCTGCTGGGGTCAGTGCTCAGGGGCAGTGCCAAGAGACAGTGCCAGTAACAGCCCGTAACAGCCTCCCTGAACAGGCGCCGGAATGTGGCGACTAGGGGCTTTTCACAGTAACTTCATTGAAGCCTACTCGTGACATAAGTGATTTTCATTTCATTTCATTTTTTCATTTCAGGGAAAGTGCCAAAAGACAATGTTGGAGCAGTAGCAGTGGGGAGGATGCCGGGGGGGGTTGCGATTCCAGGATAATCCCCTTCGCACTGAGGCAGCCTTTTAAAATGGTGGACAGATCGTCAAATACTAAGTTGCTGGTGGCCCAGGTGAATCAGAGGCCACCCCGCCAGTAATACATCACAGGTTTTTTTTCAGCACTGTACAGCGGAGAAAGTCATTGTTACTGTCAACGATATCAATGCCATTTTTACCTCACGTTATCAGACTTTTCAATTTCTGTGACTGAACAAACAAACCATAAATACATAATTTTTGTAACATTTACCATACCTAAGATAGAGAATGCTTTTTTTTCTTTATTCTTTCATGTGATGTGGACATCATCGATAAGGCCAGCATTTATTGCCCATCCCTAATTTCCCTTGAATTGAGTGACAGTTAAGAGTCAACCACATTGCTGTGGGCCTGGAGTCACATGTGGGTCAAACCAGGTAAGGAGGCAGATTTCCTTCCCTGAAGGACATTAGTGAACCACATGTGTGCAATGGTACTAATAATATTCCAAACAACACCAGTTCCCTGAGCTCTGGAGTTCTCCCACTAAAACTTTCCAACTTTCTACCTAAGGTTTCCCCTTTAAGATTCTCCAACTTACCCCTTAGATCAAGCTTAACGTCATATACACCAATGTCTCATAATGTTGCATGCTATTAAATTTTGTTTAATAGCAATCTTGTTAAGCACTTTGGACTATGTTGTCACATTAAAGGTGCAATGTAAATATAAGCTGTAGTTGTTTATTTTACTCTTTTATTAGTATAACATCCTATACTATTTCTTTTTATGTTATCTGCCAATCTTACTTCAAACTACCTCTCAACTGTTTGAATTGTTTTTTAATTCGACTTTTACATTTGGTTCTAATTTATTTTTTAATATTAGCCCTAGATGTACCCTCTACCCCCCTTTTTTGGAGTCATAGAATGGTTACAGAACTGAAGGAGGCCATTTGGCCCAACGTGTCAGTGCTGGCCCTGTGAGGGAGCAATTTTCCTTGTGCCACTTCCGTTTTTTCTCCATAGCCTGCAAATGTTTCCTTTTCAAACAATTATCCAATTCGCTTTTGAAAGACTCAATTGACACTGCCTCAGCCATACTCTCAGATGGTGCACTCCAGATTCAAACCACTCGCTATGTGGAAAGGTTTTTCCTTATGTTGCCCTTGCTTTCTGTGCCAATTACTTTAAATCTATGCCCTGTGGTTCTCAATGTGGTTCACCTGTTTGCTGATTCAACATATTGGTGAAATCAAGCTACAGTGGTGTCTAGTTCTATTGTAAGTAGTGGATGAGTGAGTATAAAATTGTGTTCTCAGGTTATCTGATTGTCAATCTGGTCTATTACATTTGCTGCTCGCAATGCGGTCTACTCTGCTTTGGAGAGACTAAACGCAGACTGGGCAACCGCTTTGCAGAGTACCTTCAGTCCGTCCGCAGGCAGGACCCAGACCTTCCTGTCGCTGGCCATTTCAACTCACTATCCTTCTCTCATGGCCACATGTCTGCCCTTGGCCTGCTGCAAGGTTTCAGTGAAGCCCAATGGAAACTGGAGGAACAGCACCCCATCTTCCAATTAGGCACTTTACAGCCTTCCAGATTTAACATTGAGTTCAACAACTTCAGAATGTGCACTCTCTCCTCTACCTTCACACCATTTTTATTTGTATCAATTTATTTTCCTTTTGAGCACTTACAGTGGCGGCCATGGAGGAGTAGGTCGCACATTTGATAGCCCCCGCCTGTGACGGACTTTTGGACCTTTTTCCCCCTTTTTTTTCCCCGACTTTATTGTAGTTAAATTATATCAACTCTAAGACATCAAAACTCACATCCGGTCTAGTCTGTCCACCTAACCAATTCAGTTGCCCAATTAAACTTCGCAGTTGCTTTTTTTCCATCTTTGAAACCATTGCGTCTTTTTGTGAAACCCAGCCATGACTAATTGCTATTGGGCTGATGCTTTCCAAATAAGATTGCTGACGTAAAGTTGCCCCTAACTGAGTCTGTCCGATTTTCAGTCCAATATAGTTAAATGCACCAGAAGCCTGACTTCCAACCCTGAATTCTTTCCTCAAACCAGAGATTACAATAGCTTTGAAATCACTAGTCCCACCCCACAAAAAATGATCGACATGCGTCATAAAGATGCCAGAAAGATTTCCTTTATAGTGCCAGTAAAACATTGCCGGATCTGCTTTCAATTGGCAACAGCCTAACTTTAACAAAACTGACCTTACCGAAAAAGTACCAAACTCTAGGCGCATCATTCAATCCATATGCACATTTGTACAACTTCCAGAGTACCCCTTCTGTGTTAGGAGGACAGAGAATAATGTCTCTCTGGAGCTGATGCCCTTGCAAAAAGGCAGCTTTTATATCTATAGATTTGCATTCCAATGCCTTTGTGGCTAATGGAGCAAGAAGATCTTTAAAATAACCTTTCCTGCGTAGGTGAATCAACCCTTAAATCCTGATCTTCTAAACTTTCTTCAAATCCCCTTACCACAAGCCTGGCCTTTGCCTTATAAGTTCCATCCAGAAGAACATTTTCCGTGCAAATCCATCTGTGGGATAGAGCTCTTTGTCCCCAAATTCACTCCAACTATGCAGTTCTTGCTGTTTGGCATCTTTGATAACTTTTTCATCTAATTTATTGGAAGCCACCAAAATCTCACGTGCATGTGGGCTTCCACTCCTATTAGTATTTGTAGTCTTATTCATGTTCCGAGATCTTGAAAAACTACGTCCCCTCTCACGTCTGGTATCTCGTTCTGTACTGCTACTGCTTGATCTTTCCCTTCTGCTGTGGAATGTCCTTTCAATAGTTCTCAAACTTTTCCTGCAGACCTGTTCAATATCCGATATACTATCTGAACTGGCACCGCGTTTCTGTGCCCTCCATTTTTGAACTTTGTGTTCCCAATCCATTGTCTTGACTCCTTCCCCTGAATGCTGTACATTCAACCAATGTTTATACTTTCCAGTGGCCTCCCTGCTCTACTAATAACAGTTGCATCCTTCCATTGACTAGACCCTTCAGGCATATATGTCACTTTTGTACCAACGTTTGGCAGTTGTCCTTTCGGACAAATGGCCTGTTCTAATTCATTAGAAGTGTTGTGTTCCTCTACAGAAACCCTGTCTATATCAGTTAACTGGTCCTCATAGTTCTGTAACGCGTGCGTACCAGATGACTCTGGCTCCTCATCATGTGTGTATGCTCTGTCTAAATTTGAAGATTTGTAATCTGCACCCATTATCCTTAATGAATGTACCCGAACAGTTTGATTGCCATTTTGGAAAATAATTGTTTTGCCATCTATGCCTTTGATTTCCCCTGGGTGTTTCCATTCATTAAAATTGTCTCTCTTATAGTATACTATGTCTCCTTGCTGAACGGTATCTGATGGCTGTACAGTATCTTATGTCTTAAAGCTCTGCGAATTCTTTCAGAGACTTCTGCTTCCAAAAAAGCTTTTCTACTGCTATGAAATGCATTTAAATGCTTAGCAAAGGCAGAGCTAATTGTAGTCCCTTCCCAAGCTGGACGCTGGTCATCTAAAATGGACGGAATTTTAGGATTTCTCCCAAACACTAATTGATAGTGACAAGAGCCCCCAAATCATCTGCAATGAATTCTTTGCAGGTACCATCCATGCTATAGCTGAATTTAGCTTGCAGTTTGGTATATCTGTCAAAATTTTCCGAAGCATGTTATCTATTACTGCGTCGTTTATTTCACACACACCATTACTAAAAGGGCTTTCCGCAGCTGGATTCATAACTGTGATATTCGTGTTTTCACACATATTCCTAAACTCATCTTAGCAATTCCTGTCCCTGTCCATTTTTCTATGATTTGATCCAGAATTACTCTCTTTTCTTTACTTCGTACAATCGTTGATGGACTAAATCTGGTTGCTAAATCTACAAAATGCAAAATAAATATATTATTGGCTTTATCCGAGATCTGGTTAAAATCCCTGGACAAAGGTAGGGTTACTATCGGTCATGCTGGTGTCCTTCTGTACTTCCTACAAACGTCACAGCGATCATAGAACATAGAACATAGAACAGTACAGCACAGAACAGGCCCTTCGGCCCTCGATGTTGTGCCGAGCAATGATCACCCTACTTAAACCCACGTAACCCGTATACCCGTAACCCAACAATCCCCCCATTAACCTTACACTACGGGCAATTTAGCATGGCCAATCCACCTAACCTGCACATCTTTGGACTGTGGGAGGAAACCGGAGCACCCGGAGGAAACCCACGCACACACGGGGAGGACGTGCAGACTCCGCACAGACAGTGACCCAGCCGGGAACCGAACCTGGGACCCTGGAGCTGTGAAGCATTTATGCTAACCACCATGCTACCGTGCTGCCCTAAATAAATATTATTATTATAGTATTATGTGATCTCCTTCGTTCAATTCTCCCCTTACAATTCACTGCCAATTATCTATCATTCTAAATTTATGACCTAAAATAAGATAAATCAGAGAATGGAAAATAGATAGGTGGTTGACAATTTTATAATAAGTAGATTATGCTGTTAAGCCATCATGGGTTCTCCAGTTTTTGAAAAAATGAACATGAATTATTTAGAACAAATTAGGTAGACCTCCACATACTCAGGCTGGAGATAAGGAAGAAAAAAAAGTTTAATGGCAAAAAAATTAAGAAAAATCTTGTAATGCCCAGAATAGGCATTTCCTTCTTATAACTTTAAATATCCACCCAGTGTATAATTTTCTGGAATTGGTTTTTATTTTAAAATGGATATTAACATGACTGCTTCAATGGCCGCTGAAGGTCCGATGACTTTTGTAATTTCTGTCTAAATTCTCCAAAATATTACTGATTGAGTAACCATGGGTGGGAGCCTCCCCTTGAATGGACATACCAAGACAAAACCTATCTGTGGGATTTATAACTTGCACCCAACTGTGGTCTCAACCGAAACTCAAAATCTGTAGACAACATGACTGTATCTGAGCTTGATACTCAATAAAGGAAGCTTTAGCAGCCAGGTTGTCATAAGTAGGTGTGAACAGAACCACATCCATTCTCCACTGTATAGTGATGAGACCACCAATTCACAAGACACGCGATTGGAAGTGAACAGTGGTTTTAATAGTCTTACAACTGAGCCTGCCTGCGACGAGATGAACTGGCAGCAGGCTCACGACTGCAGATCTTTATACTTCCGGTTAGTGGAAGGAGCCATGGGCGGAGCCAAGGGTGGAGCCCAGTACAAACTCCTCATCTCCCCCTATGGGCAGTGCCGTGCAACGGCTCGTATACAGAGCTCACAAAGACACAATACATATGATACAACACAGTGTGAATTACTAGGTTTATAATTCACCACATTCACCCCCTGTAAAAAAAAAATCAAATCCGGCGGGGGTGATGGGTCTACAAATTGAGCCGGTCCGGCGGCCGAGTCATCCTCTGGGATTGGCGAAGCACCGTGGTTGCAGCCTCTTCTGGTAGCTGGGTGGTGAGCTTCGGACCTGACTGGTTCTACTGGCGACGGGGAGTGCCGGAAACCCATAGGCGCGGGGGCGCAGAGCACGGGCAGTGAACCTGTAGGTGTGGGGGCGCAGGGCGCGGAGGGTTGTGTGGGGTGTAGTGTGAGGGGTACCTCGGCGGTAGTGGTGTTGGAGTTGGATCCTGCAGGCGCCAGGTCCCGGAGGGAAACAGCGTCCTGACGGCCGTCAGGGTATTCGATGAAGGCGTATTGGGGGTTCGAGTGGAGTAGGAGCACTCTCCCTATGAGTGGGTCAGTTTTGTGTGCCCGGATGTGCTTCCGGAGGAGAACCGGGCCCAGTGTCTTCAACCATGCTGGGAGCGAAACCCCCGTGGTAGTGCCCCTAGAAAAAACAAATAGCCGTTTGTGAGGGGTCTGGTTGGTGGCTGTACATAGGAGGGACCTAATAGCATGGAGTGCATCGGGGAGGACCTCCTGCCAATGGGAGGGCGGGAGATTCCTGGACCGGAGGGTCAGTAGAACGGCCTTCAAGACTGTTGCGTTCTCCCTCTCCACCTGCCCGTTCCCCCTGGGGTTGTAGCTGGTAGTCCTGCTCGAGGCGATGCCCTTGTCGAGCAGGTACTGACGCAGCTCATCGTTCATAAAGGACGAACCCCTGCCGCTGTGTACGTAGCTGGGGAAACTGAGCAGAGTGAAGATACTGTGCAGAGCTCTGATGAATGTGTGGGAGGTCATATCGGGGCACGGGATAGCAAAGGGGAAGCGGGAGAACTCGTCAGTGACATTCAGGAAGTACATATTCCGATTGGTCGAGGGGAGCCCTTTGAAATCGATGCTCAGGCGTTCAAAGGGCCGGGAGGCCTTTACCAGGTGGGCCCTGTCTGGTCTATAGAAGTGCGGTTTGCACTCCGCGCAGATCGGGCAATCCCTGGTGATGGCTTTTACCTCCTCGGTGGAGAAAGGCAGATTTTGGGCTTTGATGTAGTGGGCGAGCCGGGTGACCCCCGGGTGGCAGAGGTCATTGTGGATAGCTTTCAGGCGGTCGTCTTGCGCGCTGGCGCACGTGCCGCGGGACAGGGCATCTGGGGGCTCGTTGAGCTTCCCCAGTCGATACATAATATCGTACTTGTAGGTGGAGAGTTCGATCCTCCACCGTAGGATCTTATCATTTTTAATTTTGCCCTTTTGTGAGTTGTCAAACATGAAGGCAACCGATCTTTGGTCGGTGATGAGGGTGAACCCCCTACCTGGGAGGTACTGCTTCCAGTGTCGTAGAGCTTCCACGATGGCTTGTGCTTCCTTTTCGACTGAGTAGTGTTGAAGTTCCAAAGCGGAGAGGGTTCGGGAGAAAAAGGCGACTGGTCTCCCTGCCTGATTTAATGTGGCTGCGAGAGCTACCTCTGAGGCATCGCTCTCCATCTGAAAGGGGACGGATTCATCCACCGCCTGCATGGCAGCTTTGGCGATGTCCTCCTTGATGCAGGTGAAGGCCTGGCGAGCCTCATCTGACAGAGGAAAGAGTATGGCCTTAAATAGTGGGCGGGCTTTGTCCGCATACTGAGGGACCCACTGAGCATAATACGAGAAAAATCCCAGGCACCTTTTGAGGGCCCTGGGACAATGAGGGAGAGGGAGTTGTAAGAGTCCGGGTCGGGGCCCAGGACTCCGTTTCCACGACATAACCGAGGATGGCTAGCCTGGTCGTGCGGAAAACGCATTTCTCCATGTTATACGTGAGGTTGAGTTTCTGGACAGTCTGGAGAAATCGATGGAGGTTAGCGTCGTGGTCCTGCTGATCATGGCCGCAGATGGTGACGTTGTCCAAGTACGGAAACGTGGCCTGCAGCCCGTACTGGTCCACCATTCGGTCCATTGCTCGTTGGAACACCGAGACCCCATTCGTGACGCCAAAGGGAACCCAGAGGAAGTGGAAGAGGCGGCCATCTGCCTCGAACACCGTGTAGTGGTGGTCCTCTGGGCGGATTGGGAGATGGGATATGCAGACTTCAGATCCACCGTGGAGAAAATGCGATACTGGGCGATCTGATTCACCATGTCTGCAATCCTGGGGAGGGGGTACACATCAAGGAGCGTGACCCGATTAATGGTTTGGCTATAGTCCACTACCATTCGGAATTTTTCCCCGGTCTTGAGCTCTCCAGGGGCTATTACTGGCCTGAGCTCTCCAGGGGCTATTACTGGCCTCTATGATCCCCTCACGTAGGAGCCTATGGACCTCGGTTCTGATAAACACCCTGTCCTGCAGGCTGCACCGCCTGCTGCGAGTGGCTACGGGTTTGCAGTCCGGAGTGAGATTGGCAAAGAGTGGGGGGGGGGGTCGATTTTTAGCGTCGCTAGACTGCAGATAGTGAGTGGAGGTCGGGGCCCGCAGAAGCTGAGTGTGAGGCTTTTGAGATTGCACTGGAAGTCGAGTCCCAGTAAGAGTGGGGCGCAGAGTTCGGGGAATACGTATAGCTGGAATTTCGAGTACCTGGCGCCCTGAATCGTTAGGGTCGCGACGGTGCGCCCTTGGAGATGAACAGAGTGTGAGCCCAAAGCGAGGGAGATAGTTTGCCGTGCAGGGAAGATAGAGAGCGAACAGCGTCTTACCAGGTCTGGGTGTACGAAGCTCTCGGTGCTCCCGATTCGAAGAGGCACGAAGAGGCTCGCGTTGCGGGCCGGGCAGTGCTGCCGTGGGTGTTGGGGCTGCCCACAAAAATGGCACGCTGGGGCTGCGTAGTGGGTGGGTGGCCACGCGCCGCAGGCCTGGGGTAGTTGCTGGTTGGGGGCCCACGATGGGGTCGCTTGGTCCGCGGGGAACGAGGTAGTATCCTAGTAGTATCCTAAGACTATTAAATTGATGAGACCATCAATTCACAAGACACGCGATTGGAAGTGAACTGTACTGTACCCGTTGATTTTAACGGTCATCATCGAATTGCGGAGATATTTCGGACGCGACTGGTCCAACGTGACCGCGCTGAGTTTCGGGTAGTCGGCATCTCAATCAGCTGTGCTGGAGTGGCCTCGCGATGACTGCCCACTGAGGTCTTAGTCTTCGTGGTGAGTTTCAGAGTTTGAAGAGGATGGAGCCCAGATGGCTGCCCATGTGGATCGCACATGGCGGGCGGCGAGGAAGATGGCGTCTAAGATGGCGGCCCCCATGAATTGCACGTGGCCGGCCACGTGGAGGAGGGTTGCCAAGATGGCGGCCCCCATAAGTCGCACGTGTCGGGTGGGGTCGAAGTCAGCATACAGGCCGCAGCATTTCGGGGCCTGCGGGCCTGCGAATTTTGGAAGCGAGTGCTCTGGGCTGCAGGAGGATTTGGAGAGGGGGATTTCTTCGCCAGGCAGACCCGGGCATAGTGTCCTTTGCGACCGCAGCTGCTGCAGGTTGCGTTGCGGGCCGGGCAGTGCTGCCGTGGGTGTTGGGGCTGCCCACAAAAATGGCACGCTGGGGCTGCATAGTGGGTGGGTGGCCACGCGCCGCAGGCCTGGGGTAGTTGCTGGTTGGGGGCCCACGATGGGGTCGCTTGGTCCGCGGGGAACGAGGTGAGGCTGCGGAACGAGACCTCCATGGTTGTAGCTAACTCTACAGTGTCCTCCAAGTTCTGGGACCCTTTTTCAAGCCACCGCTGGCGCACATAGTGTGACCTGAGCCCTGCCACGTACACATCTCGGACAGCGAGCTCCATATACTGGGCGGCTGATACAGCTTGATAATTACAGTCCTGAGCTAAGGCTTTTAAATCGCGCAGGAATTCGTCCAGCGACTCCGCGGGGCGCTGGCGGCGGGTCGTAAAAATGTGGCACGTGTAGACCTCGTTGATGGGCCTCACGTACATTCGATCGAGCATGGCCATGGCCTCCGTATACGAGGTAGTACAGTTAAGTTGCGTAGAGATACGATGGCTCACCCTTGCGTGCAGTAGGCTGAGTTTCTGCTCCTCCGTAGTTTCTGAAGTGCTTGATTCAGCCAGGTAAGCCTTGAAACATCTGAGCCAGTGTAGAAAGATTTCTTTCGCCTCTGCAGCCTGCGGGTCGAGTTCTAGTCGGTCAGGTTTGAGGGCTGATTCCAGAGTCGTTTTCTTCAAGTATCCTAAGACTATTAAATTGATGAGACCATCAATTCACAAGACACGCGATTGGAAGTGAACTGTGGTTTTAACAGTCTTACAACTGAGTCTGCCTGCAATGATATGAACTGGCAGCAGGCTCACGACTGCAGTACTTTATACTTCCGGTTAGTGGGAGGAGCCATGGGCGGAGCCATGGGCGGAGCCAAGGGTGGAGCCCAGTACAAACTCCTCATCTCCTCCTATGGGCAGAGCCGCGCAACGGCTCGTCTACAGAGCCCACAAGGACACAATACATCTGATACAACACAGTGTGAATTACTAGGTTTATAATTCACCACATATAGTAATGGCTTCTACGTTAGACTATCCTGGGTGGACACTCAAAGTATTTTTTTGATGTGTTTGGAGGAATCTTCAGTTAAAAAATCTATTGTCCCAAGAACCAGACAGAAATTGGTCAATCTACAGAATAATACACCAAGAAACAGCAGTTGAAATCAAGACAATGACATCTACACCTTTTAAAAGCTGGAAACAGCTCCAACATAGAATGTCCCAGTCATTCCTTTTCAAAGGCCACCAGTACAGAAATTTGACTACTTGGTCAGAAAAATACATATGATTACTGCTGAATGTTGTGGTCTCTCTTCGCGGAAATGCTGTAATAATCCTGCTGTACGACTCCAATTATTGAAACCAGCTTGAGTACCCTTTAGGAGTGAAAGTGCTTTCTTCAGCAAGTCCACAATGACTGATGCTCCAACGATGAGCCAAATGCATGAACTATGAACAATTCTTTTGTTTAAAACTTGGAAAAAGTGCGCTACCCTGTATCTTTCTAAGTGCACTGAACTGTATCTTTCTCGAGTATATGTGTGTTTGAATGAATGATGTTGCATTTAGGCTTTTGGGATGAAACTCACTAAAGCTTGCTGCTAATTACTTAAAAATTGGCCATGCACTCAGGGATTGAAAAACATACACACATCCCTTTCTGAAAAAAATACACTGATTACAGACAGCAAGGGAAAAGGTCAGGTCCAAGGAACACACATCTTTCCCAACGCTGTCCATGACAATCTTTGATATTAGCAACTCCACCCATTGCCCTTGCCTGACTTTCTAATGTTCAGTGCTGTTTGTGCAAAAAAGGCACAAAAAGCTGAATTGATAGCATAATAATTCCCGTGTTTTGGATTTTATCTTTACATCTTACAAAATATATTCGTGCTCACTTGAACAGGTTTATGCTGGAAGCTGGGTTTTGCTTAGTGTGTTGTGCCCCCTTCCCCTCCCCCTCCCAAATGCTCAGCAAACAAATGATTCTAACCTTTCTCACTTCCAAAAGTTCAGTCATTTGTTTGCAACAATTAGTGTAGAATATATTAATTTGGCTCACAACATTTAGCCCATAATATACCCTGTTGTCAGTTCTAGTGCTTATTTTGTGCTCGTTTTAGAAGTATTGACTTTGTAGTGATGGTGAATTTAACCTTGATGCAATACAATTGAACTTGAATGTCAAAATGCAGTTTGCCGATACTCACATACCTACAAATCTGGAGTTGTTCCAGCTATCTCTTGGTAAATGCATAATTAATAAATATATTGACTGCATATAACTCCATAACTCATTGATAAAGACATCTTATTGCACTCCTGTGAATTATGTCAAGTCTTTGAGCTACTTAGCAGTCATGATGTTCCCCGCCACTTTTATAAGCATCTTCACACTGCCACTTCAAACCATGATTGATGCTCCAATTGCAGTTGCAATTTTACATGCTGACTTGTTAACTTGTTCAGAATAATCATGCTAAAAATTTGCTGCAGAAAGCTGGTGTCTCATTTTCACCTCAGAGTTCCGTTAATATTATGTATCTGTTTCAGTGTGTCCTCAGCAATTCCAAGTATCAGGTATGTCTGTATATTACAAGGGAATAACTTGATAGTTCATTTGAAACGTGGAGGGATGATTTACATCAGCAGAACGCCACAACAACATTTTACTCTTAAATCTTTTATTATTGCATACAATCATCATATTAAAATATATAAAAATATCCACACACATCAAAACCCTTGTTACAATTTCCACAGACACTGATCCTTCTAAAAAGATATTTGGATTTCCAGTAACTAACTATCAGGATCATATGACAAATTAATTTAAGACTTTTATTGTAATAAACTCAAAAACAACATTGATTAATCTCTACTTTTACAGGTTACTTAAATTCTAGGCTCCGGAAAGCTTCTGCCTCATTTAATTTTTTAAATAATTCCCCACCACAGTTATGGTTTATTTTGTCTCTTAAGTGGTCACTTCATTCTTCAGAAACCAGTTTAAAGCTAATCTTAACTCTCAATTACTTCATTCTTTTTTCCTTTTCCCAACGGTTAACTTTTAATCCCTGAACTGACTTTCATGGTGAGAGTTACCTTGGAGATCTGTCCTTTTAACCAAAGCAAGGCAAATCTTCCAACATGGTTGAAATCTCCACAAACTTGGTCTCTTCATTCTGAGCTTGAGTTCCCACCCGCATTCTGCATGGTGACAATAGAGACTGGCTGCTTCTAATTTGCTGCTCTCTGTCAGATTCTTGAAAACTGACCTATCAGTGAGGCTCAGGGATATGTCAAGAAATGTCTTCTATCCTGATGCTACAATGACTTACTATGGATTCTTTCCGTTTCAAAATGCATCATCAAGGCAATGCATCATCAAGGGGCCTCACGGTAGCAGGGGCCTCACGGTAGCATGGTGGTTAGCATCAATGCTTCACAGCTCCAGGGTCCCAGGTTCCATTCCCGGCTGGGTCACTGTCTGTGTGGAGTCTGCACGTCCTCCCCGTGTGTGCGTGGGTTTCCTCCGGGTGCTCCGGTTTCCTCCCACAGTCCAAAGATGTGCGGGTTAGGTGGATTGGCCATGCTAAAATTGCCCGTAGTGTAAGGTTAATGGGGGGATTGTTGGGTTACGGGTATACGGGTTACGTGGGTTTAAGTAGGGTGATCATTGCTCGGCACAACATCGAGGGCCGAAGGGCCTGTTCTGTGCTGTACTGTTCTATGTTCTAATGTGAATCAACAAGGATCTTTATCCAGGTAGAAATATCAAATTTTGGACTCCAAACTTCATGATATCTTGAAAGTAAATAGATAATTTAAGGTATAACAGTTTTAAAACCTGACATTCCAAACAGCCTGTTACTTGAAGACTAACAGTATAACCAGTTATTACAGATCATAGAACCATAGAATCCTTGCAGCAGAAGGAAGACATTCGTCCTCTCGAAAGTGCACCGACTCTCTGATAGAGCATTCTACCTAAACTCACTCCCCCGCTCTATCGCCGTAACCCCACCTAACCTTTGGACACTAAGAGAAAATTTAGCATGTCCATATCACGAATCGTGCACATCATTGGACTGTGGGAGGAAACCAAAGCACCTGGAGGAAACCCATGGTGAGAACATGCAAACTCCACACAGTCATCTAAGATTGAAATCGATCCCGGGTCCCTGGAAGCAATGCTAATCACTGTGGCACCGTGCCATGCTTTTGTCATAGACCACATGTGAGCATCTTGTACCTTCTTCCCAATCAATCAACCTGGGTCCTATTTTAACCTTTAACAATCAAGCCACCTGTTGTTGGACAGTCTAAGTACATGCAGAGAACATTTAAGATTATTGAATTGGTGCACATGTAAAATAATTCACGGCCATGATTAAATGCTCCCAGTTAAGATACAGCATTAATGAGGTATATTTCTTGCTGGTTTTGGAAATCCTGATAGAATATACATTAGCATGCCTTCTTCCACTTGCTCAGAAAAATGCCTCCAACATCGCCTGCAACAGCATTATAGCTCAGATTGCCTGATTGGTACTCAGTCGCGGACTGTCTTGTCCTGTGACCTAATAACCAGGCAGCACGGTAGCACAAGTAGATAGCACTGTGGCTTCACAGCGCCAGGGTCCCAGGTTTGATTCCCCGCTGGGGAAGTTTGCGGAGTTTGCACGTTCTCCCCGTGTCTGCGTGGGTTTCCTCCGGGTGCTCCGGTTTCCTCCCACAGTCCAAAGACGTGCAGGTTAGGTGGATTGGCCATGATAAATTGCCCTTAGTGACCAAGAAAAGGTTGGGAGCGGTTATTGGGTTACGGGCATGGGGTGGAAGTGAGGGCTTAAGTGGGTCGGTGCAGACTCGATGGGCCAAATGGCCTCCTTCTGCACTGTATGTTCTATGTAACCATGTCCATTTGCATGGAGCCTTTCCTGTGCCTCTTGCGGAGGAGATTGTCAGGTTTGGTTCTGTGGTGGCTAAGATTTAGGGTGGTCCTTTCAGCCTATGCTGATGACGTGCTCCTCGTGTTCACAGTCCTTGCTGACCTGTGGAGGATGCACGAGTAACAGGATATGTTCTTTGCTGCTTCCTCTGTCAGGATCAACTGGGGCAAGTGTTCCGGATTCATGGTCAGCTCATGGCAGAAGGACTCCCTCCCGGAGAAACTCAGGCCTTTCACCTGAAGCACGACCAGTCTCCTCTACTTATGAGTTCAACTTTGCATGGCTGAGAAATGCGGGCCGGCGAACTGGCAGGAGCTAGAGGCCAGAGTCGCCACTTGCCTGAGCCGCTGGACAGGACTGCTCTGAGTGCTGTCTTATAGGGGTTGAGTTCTGGTCATAAACCAACTGATTGCCTCCATGTTGGGGTACCGGCTGATCACTTTGACCTCTGTCCGTAGGTTTGTCATAAAAGTCCAGAGAACTCTTGTACAGATTATCTGGGACAAAAGGCTGCACTGGATGGATGCTGAGGTTCCGCGTCTCCTGCTTAGGCAGGATGGTCTGACGCTGGTGTGCCTTCACACCCAGGCGGCAAGCTTGCGCCTTCAGACCCTGCAGCAATACCGTTATTGGTATTGATGTGCCCTGGTGATGTAAACTTTCCGCCAGGTGCATGGCCTGAACTATGAAGTGCAGCTCGTGTTCATAGACCCGAGGGAGCTTCGTAACTCCTTGCAGGTATTTCCCATCTTTTACCAGGACCTGCTCCAAGTATGGAGCATGGTCACCTCGCATCGCAGCTTTCCTCCATTTGGAGTAGTGGCTGTCGTCAAGGAGCCTCTGCTCAGGACTCCGCGCCTCCACCATATAATTTTGGATGGCTGGTGGAGCGGAGGGCTGTGGCCGCCTGGGTGGCCAGGATCGAGGGACCTGCTGGCTGGCGGAGGAATGGGCTGGATGCCACCCCATGAATTGGAGCATTGCATAGCATTGGATGCCCAGCTGGTGGTTGATGCCATCCATTACCTTCAGACGGTCATACTTAGACCCGATTGCATTCATGGTCTCAAGGAAGGACAGGTGTGCTGCGAACTCCCAGCTAAGCGCACCCTTGTTTGGGAAGAATTTCACATTATGCCCAAAGCCCTGAACCTCCCCTCGGGAGCTGGAGTCCCACTGCCTGAGCCGCCTCACAGAAATGCCCACCGTGCCCTTTCGCACTACATGTCGGTGACGTGACCATCAATTCACTCATGTCGAAGTAAACAGTGGTTTTAATCAACTTACAACTTTGCCTGCCTGCGACCGGTACAATACTGAAGGCGGTCCTGCAGGTCTGCTGCTCTTATACTTCCTCTAAAGGGCGGAGCCATGGGCAGAGCCCATACATGCTCCAACATCTCCCCCTGTGGGTGAAGCCACACAATGGCCCATAGATGGAGCCCACAGGGTTAATAACATAGTATAACGTAATACAGTATACTGCTGAATTAACAGTATTTATACATTCACCACAGTTGGCATTTCCTGTATGGGCTGCTGATGCACACCCTTCACTTCCTTGCCCTCGCCAGTCACCCAGAATTGCCCTGACAGGTTCGATTCCCGTCTTGGGTCGCTGTCTGTGTGGAGTCTGCATGTTCTCCCCGTGTCTGCGTGGGTTTCCTCCCGGTGCTCCGATTCCCTCCACAAGTCCCGAAAGACGTGCTGTAGGTGAATTGGATATTCTGAATTCTCCCTCTGTGTACCCGAATAGGCGCCAGAATGTGGCGACTAAGGGATTTTCACAGTAACTTCATTGCAGTGTTAATGTAAGCCTACTTGTGACAATAAAAAGTATTATTGTTATTCAAAGGATTGCACTTCAGAACAACTGTGTATTTGAGGAGACATTTTTTTAAATGTGTCGGTCACATTCCAGAGCCACTCCACCACTTTTGACCCTTCCGCTGTTACCCACCAACTTTCCCCCATCACCATTGTCCCAACCAACATAATTCCTCTCCCCTCCGTCACCCTTGAGCTTATACCATCACCCTCCACATGCCTTCCCTGCCTTCCCTGCCCTCTGAGCCTAAACCCCTTAGTGTACCCATGCTCACTCTTACCCCTCCCATTAATCCTGTCACCTGATTTGTTTGTTTTCTGCAGCCCTACTGCATCCAACACCCTCCTCTCACTCTGTCTGATTCCCGCCTGCCCCACTGCTCAGTAGCCTCAGTTCAATCTGAGCACCCCACCCTAGATAGCACTGACCTCGGCTTTTAGAACTATTTCTCTCTCCAGCCATTCCTGAGCAGGAGCACTCCAACCTCTCCCCCACCTATTCACAAGACCCACCATGCAAAGTGCTTCCCTCCCTCCAATTTCCCCACACCCTCGCCTTCCCTCACCGGATCCATCCCTGCCGCAGAAGGCCTGCCATCCACCTTCAGCCTCGCGCCCTGCCCTGGACCCCCTCCGTTCCTCGGCCTGCCTCCCTGCCCTATGTCTCTTGGAGTGCAGTCACCTAATCATTGCCAAGGGTCTTGGCAGCTTGACCACCACAATTGTGTTCACCACGCCAAAGAGAAAAAAATACAGTGGCTACTCACTCCAACTCCAGCAACTTAACTACCTCACTTGTTGCATATCACATATCTTTAAACCTGAGGGCATGTTTTGCTCACTCGCCGATAACTTAATTGGGAAGGGAAGCGGCAGCTTCATGCAGAAGTGCTTCCCGATTGTTGCCATCGTGAATCTAGACCCCCCTTCCCCCCATCTCAAACCTCCCTAAACTTAACAGCACAATTTCACCCTGTCATCAGGAAACTGATCTTTGGCCTCCCACCATTTAAGCTGCCCTGCCCAACTCGCCTCCCATTCCCCGGTGCAGCACAGGATTCCAACCTTAGTATCACTAATGATGAACATGAAAGTACTAGATTGTCAAAAAAACTTTTTGATTCACTAATATCCTTTCGTGCCCTTTCCACTCCTGAACCACATGTTATTCCAGTGACAATATGGGTGACACTTCAGAATGGCTTCTGAAATGCTGAAATGGTCAAGCAGTCCCTGATCATCACAAGAAACAGTATGACCAAACCTGGAAGGGTCACCTGTATCAGTTTGAACACTGTACATTACAAAGGCACAGCCAACCCAGACAACCCTTCAAAGGCTTCCTCACTAACACCTCGGTACTTGTACCAAAATTGGGAGAGCTGTCCTGAAGACTAGTAAAGCAGCAGCCTAATAAAATCATACTCAGAGACATCTTTCAGCCAATATCCTGGACTCCTCCATCACCATCCCTGGGTACGTCCGAACCCAATGGTGGCACGGTGTACGCAGTTCAGAGAAACGTCCTCAGCATGACATAGAGTCTCATGGCATCTAATCAAGTATGGGCAAGGAAATCTCCTGCTGATTAACAACTAATACTGTCCCTCACCTGGTGAATTAATAATAATAACAATAATAATCTTTATTATCACAAGTAGGCTTACATTAACACTTCAATGAGGTTATTGTGAAAATCTCCTATAGCAAAACTCTAGCGTCTGTTCGGGTACACTGACAGAGAATTCAGAATGTCCAAATTACCTAACAGCACGTCCTTCGGGATTTATGGGAGGAAACCGGAGTGCCCGAAGGAAACCCACGCAGACATGGGGAGAACGTGCAGACTCCGCATAGACAGTGACCCAAGCTGGGAATCGAACCTGGGATCCTGGCGCTGTGAAGCAACATTGCTAACTACTGTGCTACCATGCCGCCCTGCTATGCTTCCATGTTGAAGACCACTTGGAAGAAGCATTGAGGGTAGCAAGGACATGGAATGTGAACCGGATAAGGGACATGATGGCCATCACTAAGTGTGGTTCAGTGGCGCCTCTCCTGCGCAAACTAGTTAAAATCATGTAAACTTCTACCTAACAGCACTTGGGAATAAAAACAGAAAATGCTGGATAAACTCAGGTGGTCTGGTGGAGTGAAAGAGAATAAGCATTTCAGGTCCATATGGACCTTCTACAGAACTGAAGAGGGATATAAATCTGATTCATTATATACTTGGAGAGGAGTGTGGGGCAGAATGGAAAGTCAGTGATAAGTTTGAGCTAAGGAGTACTTGGCAGTACCACCTCCATACAGACTGCAGTGGATGAAGAGGCAGACTACCAGCACCTTCTCATGGGCAAACAGGAAAGGGAAATAAATTCTGACCTTGCAAGTGATGCCCGGATCACATCAACAAATAGAAAAAAAGAATGGGATGTACTCTATATGCAAAACAACTTTATTCTATTTCAAGTCAACATAAAATCAAATCGCACAAGAAAAATCAGAATGATCTATTAAATAAGCAAAATAGGTGTAATATAATTGAAGCATTTTCTGAGCACATGGATGAAAGATCCTGATCACAACAGTTACCTTGGCCTGTCTCAGTTACAGAAGAAGTCATATCGTTAAATTATCCCTTAGGTCATAGAAGCATAGAATCATAGAATTTACAGTGCAGAGGAGGCCATTCAGCCATTGAGTCTGCACCGGCCCTTGGAAAGAGCACCCTACCCAAGCCCACACCTCCACCCTATCCCCGTATCCCAGTAACCCCACCTAACTTTTTGGACACTGAGGGCAATTTATCATGGCCAATCCACCTAACCGGCACATCTTTGGACTGTGGGAGGAAACCGAAGCACCCGGAGAAAACCCACGCAGACACGGGGAGAATGTGCAGACTGCACACAGACAGTGATCCAAGCGTGAATCGAACCTGGGACCCTGGAGCTATGAAGCAACAGTGCTAATCACTGTGCTACCATGCCGATTAGCATACAACAAGACTTCAAACATACAAGGAATTATTTATTCCTGTGAAAACTACAGCATAATTCCATTAAATTTAATAGCATAGTTAACTTGGCTCTACTCGAACAAATATTCCTGGGCTTAGGATATCCAGACCCCATGTCTACAGTGTTTTCTATCATTTACCCAGTTTGAATGCTGAAAGTCAGGACCAGCTGTTCATCATAGAATCCCTACAGTACAGATGTAGGTCATTCGGCCCATCGTGCTTGCACTGACCCTCCGAAAGAGCACCCTACCTAAGCCCACTCATCCACTCTATGCCTGCAAGCTTGTAAGATAACCTACACATCATTGGACACAAGGGGCCAATCCTGCACATCTTTTGGACCGAGGGAGCAAATTGGAGCACCCGGAGAAAACCCACACAGACACAGGGAGAATGTGTAAACACCACATGGACAGTTGCCGAAGGTCAGAAATGAACCTGGGTCTCTGGCGCTGTGAGGCAACAGTGATAACCACTGTGCCACCATGCTGACCCAAGTACCAATGCAATCCCTCTTAGCTTGTAGCTATGTACTGGCCTCAGTCGCAGCAGTCATTTCTGAGATTTATTTTGAGATTTTCCGGGCACTTTGAAGGCTGCCCTAAGCTTCTTCTGGGTCCTGCCACAGTAAACTCAGTTTGACTGCCTCATTGAGACCCTCCTCAGGTGAACATACCTCTCTATTCACCTGAGGAAGGAGCAGTGCTCCGAAAGCTAGTGTTTGAAACAAACCTGTTGGACTTTAACCTGGAGTTGTAAGACTTCTTACTGTGCCCACCCCAGTCCAACGCCGGCATCTCCACATCATTGAGACTAATAAGCCTGTTTTAAAGATGCAAATGGCTCATGGGCTGGAAAATCCATTTACTTCGGTGGGGTGGGGGGGGGGTGAAGGGGTGGGGGTGGTGGTTGGGGGGGCAACTATGTGGTGTGGGCGTTCCAGGTCTTTATGGATGACCCCTAATTGGAAAGCCAGTGGAAGCCCTGTTTTCACTTAGGTTGAAAGTACAGGGGCTGGATCCTTGGTCGGTGGCATACTCCTCTTCGCTGGCGGCGCACTCAAGCCCATGGATTTCCTGACGGCGTGGGAGTGCCCACAATGGGAAAGCCCATTGGCCGACTACTGGGACACAGGATCCCACTGCCGGGGCGGGCAGGCAGCACCAGAAAATGGATGCGGCAGAACGGACAGTCCCCAGATAACTTTGTCAGATTTATTTAGTTCACGCACAAGCCTCAAGGAACTTTATGAAGCAGGAACATCTTTAAAACATCAGACCACTGCTTGGCTTCGGCCGTGTATCGATTCTTGGTGCATGAGACACTGGGGTAGATCGTGGCCACTTCCACTGAGTCATAGAAAAGTTATGAGAAAAAAAGGCCATTAGCCCATTATGCCTACACTAGCCAAAAAATAAAAAAATAAACTAGCCTCTCATTTTAATTCCATTTTCCAGCACCTGGTCTGTTGTCTCGCAGGTTATAGCACTTCAGGTGCAGATCTAGGTACCTTTTAAATGAGTTGAGAGTTTCAGCCTCAACCACCAACTTAGGCAGTGAACTCCAGATGCCCTCCATCCTCTGGGTGAACAGATTTTTCCTCATGCCCCCCCTCTGATCCTTGTACCAATCACCACAAATCTATGTCCCCCAGTATTTGATCCCTCAGCTGGGGGAAACAAGTCTTTTCTCACTACCCTGTCTAAGGTCCCTCATAATTTTGTACACGTCAATTAGGTAACCCTTAGCCTCCTCTATTCTAAGGAAAACAACCCTAGCCTATCCAATCTCTCCTCATAGCTGCAATTTTCAAGCACAGGCACCACCTCAAGCATGAGGCTTTATTTCAATATTAATATGTGGCCAAGGATGTTCACAGTTTCTCAGTGCTCAAGCTGCTGGGCCCAGATATTGGTGCAGCCACCTTGAATGGATTTCCACCTGAATTGCTAAGCAATGGTAAATACACAGCAATCCAGTTAAAGGCAACAGTAATTCAAAGTAAACAGAAGCGAACTTGGTCGCTAATATGCAGAACGGGTCACAGCAAAGCAGTGGACTATTTCAAACATAATCCAAATTTCTTTCTCATTGGTGGAGATGGAGGATGGTGCCCTCCATTTGGGGCAGGCCATGGAGGTTCCATTGTAGCTTGGCGCCCAGCAATATTGAATTGAATTTTCATTCTGCAATTCCAGTATGAAAACTCGGACTCAGCCCCAAAACATTGACAACGGGCGGAATTTAACAAAATGGGAACAAAGTCCCATAGCGAGTGCATTTAGCCGCGTGTTTCCCGACGCTTGCAGAGGCAAAAGACGCATGGCTATACAACATCACTCGGGTTGGATAGGGGCCTCAGCGGGGAACACGCATGTCCAAGGCCACACATTGGCCCGTTTTTTGCACTGCTTGCTGGAACCTCCTTAAAAATGGCATCCTGAACTCTGGAGTCTCTAAAATGACCCCAGACCCACCAACCCCTCAAAACACTATGGGAAGGTCCCCAGGCCACCCGCACCCAAAACCCACACAAGGCATCTCCAGCCCAATCACCATCATGCAGTGCCAACCTGGTACCCTGGCAGTGCCCCTGCCAGCTGGCAGTGCCATATGGGCACCTTGGAAGTGTCATGCTGGCACCCAGATGGCACTGCCAGTGTACCAGGCTTGGAGTGCCAGGATGACCAGGTGGCATCAGCAGTGCCAGGGCACCGCCCTTCCCAAAGGGCATGTACGTGGGGGCCTCTGACCCCCTGGGAGACCTTCATTTGTGGAGACCAGTACTGAACTGCAATCACGCAATGTTTCCGAGGCAAAGGGGATAGATCCCAATGCCTCGAGAACCTCGGGAATCTGCACATTAAAGTAAGACTAGCTGTCTCGCTTTCGCATGCAGATTTGTCGAAAGAGGGCGGGATTTACATCGCAATGTCTCACGAGATCGCGTTAGATCTCGTGAGGTGTTACGAGCCTGGTAGATCCCGGGAACGGGGTCTCCCGGTTTCTATTGCCCAAGCTGCGCCAGGGTATGCTGTGTTTCGGGTGCGATGTGGCCATTCGATCGTGCCCAACATTTTTGACTAGCAGACATGTTGCACAATATTTCATTAAAGTAATTATCTGTACATTGAAAAGAAGAACTTGCATTTATTTAGCACCTTTTATGACCTGAGGCCACCCCAAAGCGCCTTACGGCAAATGAATTGAATTGGATCTGGAGAAAACACTGAACCTTTCTATTGATGTGATGATGCATGTCATCAATATTTGTACCTTGAAACAAGATTACTAAGTACAAAATGTTCATTATACCAAAAAAATTAAACGAATTTGAGGAGCTTCTTCAATGAGCTATGTGCCATTTTTCCTTCTGTTTAGAAGCATTGCAATACAGTTATGACCAAGGCAAGAATGTAAAGTGCCACATGCTGCAGCCTTGTAGCAAAGGGTCTGGCACACATAAGGTTAATGTGGCACTGAGTACAGTACCACCCACATCGTGATATAAGAGAGCACATGGGCGCACCAGGGTCAGTGTGGAGTTGGGCAGGGCTGCATGCAGATCCAAGCCTGGAGGCAACTCCTAGCCTTTACCCTTTACTGTATATTTGCAATAAAGACTTAGTCAACTTGCTAAACACTATCAAAACTTCTTCAGACATAACGACTTGTAACCAACATCCCACAGCACTCGGTGTCCATATTGTGTCACAATATGTGAGTATTGTAAAGTATATAAAGGGTTAATGTAATGTTATTACTCTAGTCACTAGATGGTGCTATAGATCAACTATATAAATATCACCTGGCTCCTTTACTTCTGGGAGAGAGTGGGAGACAGCAAGAGAAGTAGAGACAGAGTAGGTGTGAGGTAGTTTAACTCACAGCATAGTTTAGTATTGTAGATGTGTAGTGCAATCTTTACTTAATGAATTCCTTAGTAATATGCTTGAATCTAATTCAGTATAGTCTAATAAATCAGCTTTGTTTGTTAAACACTGCTTGCTGTTCTTTATTAACACGACAACCTTCACCATCCTGAAAGAAGAAAAACAAAGAACACAACATACTGTACATTGACAATTCAACTGCTGACCTTGAGAACAGTAGCTTCAGTGCAGTCTCCAGCAGGCACAACCTTCTGAGATTGCTTGACTCCCGTCTGGCTGGGACTTTAACTGTTCTATTTTGCAGAGAGCTTTTTGAAAATCCAATCACATGCATATACAGAGCTGTCTCTCAGCGGCGTAAAGCATGGAAACAGGAGAATCCCTGCCACCTTGCTTTGCCAAACCCTCAGGTTTCCCCCTGGGGTCTTTGTGAACTGAAGGCTAATCTCCAGGGCACAACTGTGAACAACCCAGGAGAAAATCATAGGGGGAATTGAAAAAGGCTGTTTTATAAAATGTTGTTCATGAGTTATAAAAATATCAAACATGAGGAAAAAAGGCTGTTTAATAGACAGCAAAGGACCATCACATCAGCAGCAAAGTGTCACACTTTATGGTGGGCATTAAAAAGTGCACCACAACAACCAGCTGTACGATGGCAAAAGTGTGGGGAAGAAGGGTTTAGAGACAGGAGGTTGGGTCATAACTGTGAATTTACATTGGTGCAGAGCAACTTCAGCTTCACGTTGATGCTAAACTTGAAGTAGTACAAATGTGCCCTTATTGCAGGAAGGAAAGTGATAAAATAGTATCCATCAGCTGTTTGTCCTTTGGTTATTAAAATTGTCAACTTGTTTATCAAAGTTCAGATACTTTCACTACTAAAACATACCTTGAGGTTTAGATGGACAGGAACAGCTGATTACGTGTTCATTTTAGTTCAGTTTCTGATTCCTATTTATTTAAATCAATAACTTTCATCCAGCTTGAGTTTCTTCGATCAATATATCAGCTGATATCAGAAATTTGTGGCATCATTTAAAAAAAAACAAATTTAGAGTACCCAATTATTGTTTTCCAATTAAGAGGCAATTTAGCATGGCCCTGCACATCTTCGGGTAGTGGGGGTGAGACCCACGCAGACATGGGGAGAATGTGCAAACTTCACATGGACAGTGACCAGGGACCGGGAGCGAACCTGGGACCTCAGTGCCGTGAGGCAGCAGTGCTAACCACTGCACCATCGTGCCACCCACATCTGCAGCATCATTAAGTTAAAAAAAACAGCACTCAGTCTGAAATCCTTCCGAAGGACAGATGCAGGGAAGCTGGAACAGGGAGTGAATCAGTGGAGTGATTGCTGGTCAGTGCGAGCCTAAGGCCCAAGTCCAACTCAGAATCGGAATTCATTTGAATGGAAACAGCATGTTTTAGATGCCAATCTGGCATCCTGATGTAGGTCACTTTCTGGAGGCATGGCGAATTCCGGCTAGAGCTGACACTAATCCTGTTAGTCCTGGGAGGGAGGAGGAGATAAAACCACAAGGTTTGAGCCCTGGACAGCAGTGATGGAGTCACAAAGATCGCCACATGGTCACATGGTACAGGCGGGAGGGATTCAGATTCAGATTCAGATTTCTGGATAACTGGGGCTCTTTCTGGGGAAGGTGGGACCTCTATAGACAGGATGGTCTACATCTGAACCTGAGGGGCACCAATATCCTGGGGGGGGAGATTTGTTAGTGCTCTTTGGAGGGTTTAAACTAATTCAGCAGGGGCATGGGAACCTGGATTGTAGTTTTGGGGTACGGGAGATTGAGAGTATAGAGGTCAGGAGCACAGATTTGACTTCGCAGGAGGGTGCCAGTGTTCAGGTAGGTGGTTTGAAGTGTGTCTACTTCAATGCCAGGAGTTAACGAAATAAGGTAGGGGAACTGGCAGCATGGGTGGGTACCTGGGACTTCGACGTTGTGGCCATTTCAGAGACATGGATAGAGCAGGGACAGGAATGGTTGTTGCAGGTTCCGGGGTTTAGGTGTTTTAGTAAGCTCAGAGAAGGGGGCAAAAGAGGGGGAGGTGTGGCACTGCTAGTCAAGGACAGTATTACGGTGGCGGAAAGGATGCTAGATGAGGACTCTTCTTCTGAGGTAGTATGGGCTGAGGTTAGAAACAGGAAAGGAGAGGTCACCCTGTTGGGAGTTTTCTATAGGCCACCTAATAGTTCTAGGGATGAGAGGAAAGGATGGCGAAGATGATTCTGGAAAAGAGCGAAAGTAACAGGGTAGTTGTTATGGGAGACTTTAACTTTCCAAATATTGACTGGAAAAGATATAGTTCGAGTACATTAGATGGGTCGTTCTTTGTACAATGTGTGCAGGAGGGTTTCCTGACACAATATGTTGACAGGCCAACAAGAGGCGAGGCCACATTGGATTTGGTTTTGGGTAATGAACCAGGCCAGGTGTTAGATCTGGAGGTAGGTGAGCACTTTGGAAACAGTGACCACAATTCGGTGACCTTTACGTTAGTGATGGAAAGGGATAAGTATACCCCGCAGGGCAAGAGTTATAGCTGGGGGAAGGGCAATTATGATGCCATTAGACATGACTTAGGATGTGTTGGTTGGAGAAGTAGGCTGCAAGGGTTGGGCACACTGGATATGTGGAGCTTGTTCAAGGAACAGCTATTGCATGTTCTTGATAAGTACGTACCAGTCAGGCAGGGAGGAAGGGGTCGAGCGAGGGAACCGTGGTTTACCAAAGAAGTGGAATCTCTTGTTAAGAGGAAGAAGGAGGCCTATGTGAAGATGAGGCATGAAGTTTCAGTTGGGGCGCTTGATAGTTACAAGGAAACGAGGAAGGATCTAAAGAGAGAGCTGAGACGAGCAAGGAGGGGACATGAGAAGTCTTTGGCAGGTAGGATCAAGGAAAACCCAAAAGCTTTCTATAGGTATGTCAGGAATAAAAGAATGACTAGGGTAAGAGTAGGGCCAGTCAAGGACAGTGGTCGGAAGTTGTGTGTGGAGGCTGAGGAGATAAGCGAGATACTAAATGAATACTTTTCGTCAGTATTCACTCAAGAAAAAGATAATATTGTGGAGGAGAATGCTGAGACCCAGGCTATTAGAATAAATGGCATTGAGGTGCGTAGGGAAGAAGTGTTGGCAATTCTGGACAAGGTGAAAATAGATAAGTCCCCGGGGCCTGATGGGATTTATCCTAGGATTCTCTGGGAAGCCAGGGAAGAGATTGCTGAGCCTTTGGCTTTGATTTTTATGTCATCATTGGCTACAGGAATAGTGCCAGAGGACTGGAGGATAGCAAATGTGGTCCCTTTGTTCAAGAAGGGGAGTAGAGATAACCCCGGTAACTATAGGCCGGTGAGCCTAACGTCTGTGGTGGGTAAGGTCTTGGAGAGGAATATAAAAGATACGATTTATAATCATCTAGATAGGAATAATATGATTAGGGATAGTCAGCATGGTTTTGTGAAGGGTAGGTCATGCCTCACAAACCTTATCGAGTTCTTTGAGAAGGTGACTGAACAGGTAGACGAGGGTAGAGCAGTTGATGTGGTGTATATGGATTTCAGTAAAGCGTTTGATAAGGTTCCCCACGGTCGGCTATTGCAGAAAATACGGAGGCTGGGGATTGAGGGTGATTTAGAGATGTGGATCAGAAATTGGCTAGTTGAAAGAAGACAGAGAGTGGTAGTTGATGGGAAATGTTCAGAATGGAGTTCAGTTACGAGTGGCGTACCACAACGATCTGTTCTGGGGCCGTTGCTGTTTGTCAACCTAGAGGAGGGCGCAGAAGGATGGGTGAGTAAATTTGCAGACAACACTAAAGTCGGTGGAGTTGTAGACAGTGCGGAAGGATGTTGCAGGTTACAGAGGGACATAGATAAGCTGCAGAGCTGGGCTGAGAGGTGGCAAATGGAGTTTAATGTGGTGAAGTGTGAGGTGATTCACTTTGGAAAGAATAACAGGAATGCGGAATATTTGGCTAATGGTAAAATTCTTGGTAGTGTGGATGAGCAGAGGGATCTCGGTGTCCATGTACATAGATCCCTGAAAGTTGCCACCCAGGTTGATAGGGTTGTGAAGAAGGCCTATGGTGTGTTGGCCTTTATTGGTAGAGGGATTGAGTTCCGGAGCCATGAGGTCATGTTGCAGTTGTACAAAACTCTAGTACGGCCGCATTTGGAGTATTGCGTACAGTTCTGGTTGCCTCATTATAGGAAGGACGTGGAAGCTTTGGAACGGGTGCAGAGGAGATTTACCAGGATGTTGCCTGGTATGGAGGGAAAATCTTATGAGGAAAGACTGATGGACTTGAGGTTGTTTTCGTTAGAGAGAAGAAGGTTAAGAGGTGACTTAATAGAGGCATACAAAATGATCAGAGGGTTAGATAGGGTGGACAGCGAGAGCCTTCTCCCGCGGATGGGGGTGGCTAGCACGAGGGGACATAGCCTTAAATTGAGGGGTAATAGATATAGGACAGAGGTCAGAGGTAGGTTTTTTACGCAAAGAGTGGTGAGGCCGTGCAATGCCCTACCTGCAACAGTAGTGAACTCGCCAACATTGAGGGCATTTAAATGTTTATTGGGTAAGCATATGGATGATAAGGGCATAATGTAGGTTAGATGGCCTTTAGTTTTTTTTTTCCATGTCGGTGCAACATCGAGGGCCGAAGGGCCTGTACTGCACTGTATCGTTCTATGTTCTATGTTCTAACTTCAAACAATCATGCCTCACGGTAGCATGGTGGTTAGCATCAATGCTTCACAGCTCCAGGGTCCCAGGTTCGATTCCCGGCTGGGTCACTGTCTGTGTGGAGTCTGCACGTCCTCCCCGTGTGCGCGTGGGTTTCCTCCGGGTGCTCCGGTTTCCTCCGACAGTCCAAAAAAGATGTGCGGGTTAGGTGGATTGGCCATGCTAAATTGCCCGTAGTGTAAGGTTAATGGGGGGATTGTTGGGTTACGGGTATACGGGTTACGTGGGTTTAAGTGGGGTGATCATTGTTCGGCACAACATCGAGGGCCGAAGGGCCTGTTCTGTGCTGTACTGTTCTATGTTCTATGTTCTATGCACCAGATTTTTGAGGGACCTCCAACAGTCAGAGACAACTGTTTAGACTGTGGAAGACATGGGCCGAGGTTCTCAGGGTCGGAGAATCGCCGGGGGGGGGGGGAATCACCAATACTCCGGCGCCGATTCTCGGGCGCCCGCGGAATCGCCGCTGCACCGGTTGGGTGCCGTTGACAGCAGCCCCCCCCCAGCGATTCTCCGGGCCGAGTTCGGCTGAGTCCTGGCGGCGTGGGCTACATATGGTGGGGGGCTGGGGGAATCCGACCCTGGGGTGGGCCTCCACGGTGGCCTGGCCCGCGATCGTGGCCTACCAATCAGAGGGAGGGCTAGATCTGTGGGGAGCCTATGTTCCTCCACGCCGGGCCCCTGTCAGGCTCTGCCATATTGCCCGAGGGCTGGCGTGGAGATGGGAACTCACGTGTATGCGTGGACCCGTGCTGTCTGTGGCACGCATGCGCGGACTCGCACGGCTTTCGGGCGCTGGAGCTGCATACATCACTCCGGCGCTGTATTAGCCCCCTGGGAAGGGCTGAATACCTGCCATTTGAGGCCCAGTGACGCCAAGTGGCTCACGCCATTTTTCACGCCGACGTCAGAACTTGGCCGCGGGATTGGAGAATCCCAGCCATGATACATATAGGAAAAGCGAGCCCCACATTACAGCTGCCTTTTTGTAATCTGAAATTTGCATTAGACTCCTGACATCAGTACAGAGCACCCCAATATGGATAGTAAAACAACTTTCTAGCTGTTTCTGATGGACTGGCTATTCAAACAATTACATCCCAACCTGAGTATTGTGAAGAGGATATTTTTGTGATCTACTGTGGTACTCAATGAAGCAGGCATGTGTGTGTGTCTGTGTGTCAATGTGAACCACTAATTTAGTTAAGCTGGAGACTGAGTGTCAACACGTTTGAGGACATAAAAGGGGTATCAGTGTGAAAGACAGGCACTTGAAGCATATATGGTCAAGTTAGATGTTCTACAGATAAAAAAGTCACAAGAGATGTGGTTCTAATGACATGCCATTTATTGTCCCACATCATCGGAAGTGTCATTTTTGAATAATCTGGCACGAGTATTTTTAAGACTTGACCATCAATCATGAATATATAACCGAGGCACACATCAGACAACCCAGCAGGTTTTCCTCACCCGGTTGTGACCCCTCTGAGAATGTTGTATGCACAATGTTTCATGTCTGTTGCGATTTGTAGGGACGTAGCAAAGTGGTCTCAAGGACAGGTAGACAGGTTAGGTCAGTGGACAGGTAGACAGGTTAGGTCAGTGGACAGGTAGACAGGTTAGGTCAGTGGCCAGGAAGATGGCAGATGGAGAATCAGGGTCAAAAGCATGAGGCTCCTCATTGTAGTCTGAGGAACAACAGATCAGAGTCTTGCCCAGATGCTGAGAGAATGAAAAGTAAGTATAAGGTAACATACAGAGGCAATGGTAAATAAGGAAGTAACTGACAAGTTGCCCTTGATTGCAAGAGGGATCGAGTGTAGGATTAAAGAGGTCTGGCTGCGGTTGACTACACCGTTGGTGAGACCTCACCAGAGATAGTGTGGGTGGAGTTTTGACCTGGCGTTAGCCGTCAGCGAGCATGGAGAAACGGGCACCTAATCCCTCAAGAAACAGGAAATGAGATTCTCAAGTGCAAGATCACATTTTCCATGCCCCTCGCTGGTGAGGGAAACAGCCTCCACCCAGGAAGTTTGAGAATGTAATTTAAATACATTAACATATTATTAGCGAGCCCTCCTGCCTGGACCTCACTTCCTCACTGAATATGTTTAAAAATTAATTTACACAGGATGCGGGTGTTCTTGACCAGGCCGACATTTAATGCCAATCCATAATTGGATGCTGTTGAGCTTCTTGAGTGTTGTTGGAGTGACACTCATCCATGCAAGTGGGGAGTTTTCCATTACACTCCAGACTTGTGCCTTGTCGGTGCTGGACAGGCACAAGTCAGGGCATCAAAGGCCTGAGCAATTCCGAGGAAACACCTCAGAGAGCAGCATTGAAGAGGCGCCACAGCCATCATCCACACCCTCCATCATACAGATACCCGCACCTCGATGGAAATAGTAGTTGGCAGGATTCTGCGTCACTCACTGGTGAGCACATCGCACCTAATAATCCACAGCAGGTGGAGGCAGGGACATCAGAGGAATGCTGAAGCTGAGGACTCTGCTGAGCTCTTGGCCAACGATGTGCCCCTGGGGTCCAGTCATCCCAGAGCTGCTGGAGCATCACGAGCTTCAGGAAAGGATGACAGATCCCTCCTCAGACTGCAAGGCTGACTCGAAGAGTCCCATCGCCTTCTGTCTGAGGAGGCGGTGCCCTTACACTGACGTAACAAGACCAAAACTGCGAGGGTAACATCCGCAGTGGAGACCTTGGTGCAGGATGTGCACTCCATGGCTGACGGCATAAGCTCCATGGTGCAAGGCTTCAACTGCATGATCAGGCACTAGTGGGAATCCATGAGTGTCTGTGCCAGAGGGCGGCAGGACTTCTGGATCTCGCTCCAACTACACCTTTATCCCATGGGGGAGAGAAGGGTCTCCGGACACCCAAAAGGAAGAGCCCAGGGTCTTCCACCCAGGAGTCCCTGAGGGTGTAAACCCCACCTGACACACCCCTCCCTGTCAGAGACATACCTCCAGCCCGCACACTGAGAATGGCAGCCTCAAGGTTTTGGCATCTGGACCCCAGTTAGATCAGGAAAACGGCCCCGATTGGCAGGAATTGAATGAAACGGCCCATAGATACGTGCATGGGACATGTACGCAGGAAAAACCCCAGAAAAGGAAAGCACCCCAACCCCCGACTGAACAGGCAGAACCTACCCCCATGAACCCTGTAACCACACACCACAGGGCCGCAGCAGAAGGAGACGCAGATTTCCTTTATACAACACCATTAACCGTAACCCAATTATGGGACACGTGTGGAAAGATTACACCGTTCCTACCCACATCAGACCCCCACCAGTTTCTCGCGAGAGTTAAGCAGCAGGCCACCATGTACGGCCTGGACGAGAAGGAGCAAGTGAAGTTCACGGTTTTATGCCTCGACCCTTCAGTCGTGGCAGCTCTTCCCGACCCACAGAATGTAGGAGGAGGCACACTCCAAGAAATGCACACAGCGATATTAGTGCGATCGGCTATAACAGAGGAGACCCGGTAGGAGGCCTAAACAAGTGTCGGCAAAAGAAAACAGAGCACCCCACAGCGTTTGCTGGACGCTTGTGGATATACTTCACAGCAGTTTTCGGAGAGTTAGCCCACGCCCATTTGCCCGCAGATAATATGGCCAAATGGATTTGAATCCTGGTCTCTCATGCGACAGAGCAGGACAGAGAGCTTGCGCAAATTATGACCCCCTCAGACGAGGCCCACAATGAAAAATGGGCCAATCGCCTGCTTGACCAGCACACACATTGAAGCATAAGCCTCTTTGTGCAAGTCTCAACAGGTATTTGTGGCCTCTCCACTGGTGTCACCAGCCATCTCCTGAATAGATACCATTTGTCCCCCGAGAAGCAATGCCTCCAACCTCTGCCCTCCTTCAAAAACAGCTGGGATCTGTGAGTGTCCCAGGATGTAGTTGTCATGGACGCTCCCCAAGAAATGGGCTCACACCTGCATGAAGAGCATGGCACACACGATCAGAACATTGAGTAAGTGGAATGACTTGCGGTCCAATGCTGCCATGGAGAAGCAGAGCCAAGTGGGTGCAGCTGATGACACCCTGAAGATCTCAAGGGCCAAGACGCTTCTGTCAAGGGGAATTGAGAGGCGGGACTGTAGGCGATTGGCCACTGTGTGCGAGGGGAGGGAGTGAGACTCTTTGGAAAGGTGCTCGTATAGGGGAATGCGCATGGGGGGATGTACCAAATCCTGAGAGGGCTGTGGATCAGGGCATTGTCAGGACCTCTCATTGCTCACTTTGATTTTCTCTTCCTTTCAGTATTGATTTGAGAGGGTTATGGAGCCAGTCGAGTTGACAGTTATTTTTATAGCTGTGGAGCAGCAGGAATGACATTAACGTGTAACTGCACACGGCCAGGGCCAGTGCCCTGCAGAGGAGGAGAAGGCTTGGCCCGCTAATCCATCAGGAGCAAGGCCACAGATGGTGGAGCCACAGAGGAGACGCGGCCGGCCATGGGTCTATTGCCAGTGAAGTTCCTACCTCCAAATATCAGCGGTTCAGTACCAGAGAAGGCTCCTTCTGTTCCGGGGGAACAATTGACCACCTGTACCAGGTGATGCAAGAGTTGCACCACTTCGACTGGGAGGTCACCCATTGCCTGTGGCCCTGATAATTACTGTCACTCTGAACTTCTATGTTAACAGCTCGTTTTGTGGGCTGTACAGGACACCTGTGCAACATCTCCCAGTCTGCTGCACATAAGGGATGCTACAGATGCGCTATTTGCAAGGACTCACCTGTACATAGGATGCACCCACATGGATCTGCATTCTCCATGGTGGCATTGGCCGCTGCTTATGAACCGCAAGGGATTGATATGTGGTGGAAGAGTGGACACTAAGGGGGGTAGAGGACCCCCAGCGAGGAATGCCAGGGGAGGGGAATGCCAGCGAGGAATGCCGGCGGGGCGGGGCGGAGCCCCTTATATCACCATAATGGGGATTGAAGTGCAGATCAGGGCACCCTTTCTGATGGCGGCGCTATCTCTGTGGAGCCAACTGCTGGCTCTGTGAGGCCCCGCGCCGCTCGAGTGACGAAGTAACCTCACTTTTCTTTTCTGCAAGAGGCTCAATATTTGGAGAGAAAACTGGGGCGGGATTCTTCTGAAACCAACGGGGCGGGCATCTCCGGTGCGAAGGAGTGGCGTGAACCACTCCGCCGTCAGTCCACCCCGAAGATGCAGAATCCTCCGCACCTTCAGGGGCTAGGCCAGCGTAAGAGTGTTTTGTGCCGCGCCAGCCAGCGCCGAATGGCTTGTCGCGGCGCTGATGGGCCTCCACCGGCCTGCGTGAGTTGGCACATGCGCGGGAGCGCCAGAATGTGCTGGCATCATCCCAGCACATGTGCAGGGAGGGGGTTATTTTCTCCGCGCTGGCCATCACAGGCCGTTACATTGGCTGGCGCGGAGAAATAGAGTGCCCCCACGGCACAGGCTGCCTTCGGATCAGTGGACTCCGATCGCTCACCAGGCCACCATGGGGGCACCTCCCGGGGCCAGAACCCCCTGCGCCCCCCGCCTCCCCCCGCCCCGAGGACCCTGGAGGCCGCCCGCGGAGCCAGGTCCCGCCGGTAAGTACTGTCGTAACATATGCCGGCAGGACCGTCCGAAAACGGGCGGCCATTTGGCCTATCGCGGGCCAGAGAATCGCCAGAGGGGGCCGCTGCCAGCGGCCGCCGACCGGCGCAGCACGATTCCCGCCCCCACCAAATCCCTGGCGCCGGAGAATTCGATAGCCGGTGGGGGCGGGATTCACGCCACCCTCTGCCGATTCTCCGACCCGGCGGTGTTGGAGAACCCCGCCCCTGGTCTGTGCAACTGGAGGGTCACAAACCAATTTTCAGTCTGAGCCTGACGCTTTGTCAAATTGTGGTAAGATTCCGCCCCCTGTTTCTCTCCCCACAGGTGCTGCCAGAATGGCTGAGTTTTTGCAGCACTTTCTGGTTTCATTTTAGATCCAAAGGACATGTACATATCCTTGACCAGTGAAGCACAAAAGGAGACGAAGGAAGCTGTCTCACTAAAGGCTGAACAATGAGAAGAGAACACAATCCACATTTTAGAAATGAATAAGAAGCAATTTGATCAGATCTAGGAATGTGATAAGGAAGCATACAAAATTAGGAATTGGTTCTTTACAAATTAAGGCATCTTGCGGAATAAATATTTTCACGCCACAAGGAATTATTGTCATTCCAAAAGGAAGTTCATGGCACAGTAGACAGTAATTCCATACAAACCAGGCAATGAGGCATGAGAAAGCTGAAAGGTGCTGCAAACAATTGGAGGAATTCTGGCAGAATGACCTTTACTTTTCCCCACCTTCATACATTCTTATAACTCAATCTCACTTCACTTCAATTTTTCTGTTCTAGGTTTCCTTTCATGGAACTTATGCACAATGTATTATTAAAACCCAATCATCAACGTTTTGTTTTTCAGTTCAAGTTATGTCAACTTTCTGCCCGAGATTATGTTGAAGCATTTTTACGTTGGCATCCAGGCCTTTAGTGAGGTTTTACATTATTCTTAACAGCCTTATAAAAAATTCTTTGGGATGGCTTAAATTACACAGATCAGCATTTTAATAAAATAAAATGAATAGAACTCTCTGCCCTTATTCCCTCCTCCATTTTCCCTAAAGACTCATTTACATGGGGCACATTTCATTTGAGAGACGAGCTATTCTTTGTTGTAACAGAATACTACACCATGTGGCCATTACTGACAAATTAATAGAGTGCTTGAAGGATTGCTCTTTTATTATTCATAAGATGAAGGAATATAATATGGTAACAGTTAGTGAAGTTATTTACGTCTCTCTGGCAGGATTAGGATTTGATACTTAAAGATACAAATAGAAGTGCTATTTTCAGTGTTTTCCTGTTACCATGATTATTATTTAACCCATTCACAGACTGTACTGACTGGGAATTTCTAATGATAGTGCGCCTCTTTCGTGCTTTATCAGCAACCCGAGTGCCCACTGTTTATTTGCAAGTGTTCATTTTCCATCCCATTTCTGTAATGCCTCAACCTGGATGATAGTCTGGTGGAGCAAATTTCCTGCCTTTAGTAGAATCCACCCGATTTTCTTGAGGGTTTTATATATTTGTTTCTGAGTGGCTCAGGTAAACATTGGTCCATTAGAGGACGAGAAGGGAGATTTAATAATGGGAGATGAGGAAATGGCTGAGGAACTGAACAAGTGTTTTTGGGCCGGTCTTCACAGTGGAAGACACAAATAACATGCCAGTGACTGATAGAAATGAGGCTATGACAGGTGAGGACCTTGAGATGGTTGTTATCACTAAGGAGGTAGTGATGGGCAAGCTAATGGGGCTAAAGGGAGACAGGTCTCCTGGCCCTGATGGAATGTATCCCAGAGTGCTAAAAGAGATGGCTAGGGAAATTACAAATGCACTAGTGATAATTTACCAAAATTCACTGGACTCTGGGGTGGTCCCGGCCGATTGGAAATTAGCAAATTTGACACCACTGTTTAAAAAAGGAGGTAGGCAGAAAGTGGGTAATTATAGGCCAGTTAGCTTAACTTGGGTTGTAGGGAAGATCCTGGAATCTATCATCAAGGAAGAAATAGCGAGGCATCTGGATGGAAATTGTCCCATTGGGCAGACGCAGCATGGGTTCATGAAGGGCAGGTCGTGCCTAACTAATTTAGTGGAATTGTTTGAGGACATTACCAGTGCAGTAGATAACGGGGAGCCAATGGATGTGGTATATCTGGATTTCCAGAAAGCCTTTGACAAGTTGCCAGACAAAAGTTTGCTGCAGAAGATAAAGATGCATGTCATTAAGGGTAAAGTAGTAGCATGGATAGAGGATTGGTTAATTAATAGAAAGCAAATAGTGGGGCTTAATGGGTGTTTCTCTGGTTGGCAAACAGTAGCTAGTGGTGTCTGTCAGGGATCAGTGTTGGGCCCTCAATTGTTCACAATTTACATAGATGATTTGGAGTTGGGGACCAAGGGCAATGTGTCCAAGTTTGCAGACAACACTAAGATGAGTGGCAAAGCAAAAAGTGCAGAGGATACCGGAAGTCTGCAGAAGGATTTGGATAGGTTAAATGAATGGGCTAGGGTCTGGCGGATGGAATACAATGTTGACAAAGTGAGGTTATCCATTTTGGTAGGAATAACAGCAAAAGGGATTATTATTTAAATGATAAAATATTAAAACATGCTGCTCTGCAGAGAGACCTGGGTGTGCTAGTGCATAAGTCGCAAAAAGTTAGTTTACATGTGCAACAGATGATTAAGTAGGCGAATGGAATTTTGTCCTTCATTGCTAGAGGGATGGAGTTTAAGATTAGGGAGGTTATGCTGCAATTGTATAAGGTGTTAGTGAGGCCACACCTGGAGTATTGTGTTCAGTTTTGGTCTCCTTGCCTGAGAAAGGACGTACTGGTGCTGGAGGGTGTGAAGAGGAGATTCACTGGGTTAATCCCAGAGCTGAAGGGGTTGGATTATGAGGAGAGGTTGAGTAGACTGGGACTGTACTTGTTGTAATTTAGAAGGATGAGGGGGGATCTTATAGAAACATATAAAATTATGAAGGGAATAGATAGGATAGATGTGGGCAGGTTGTTTCCACTGGCGGTTGAAAGCAGAACTAGGGGGCATAGCCTAAAAATAAGGGGAAGTAGATTTTATTTAATAGAATTTAGAGTGCAGAAGGAGGCCATTCAGCCCATTGACTCTGCACCAGCTCTTGGAAGGAGCACCCGACCAAGGTCCACACCTCCACCCTATCCCTATAATCCATTAACCCCACCCAACACCAAGGGCAATTTTGGACACTAAGGGCAATTTATCATGGCTAATGCACCTAACCTGCACATCTTTGGACTGTGGGAGGAAACCGGAGCACCCGGAGGAAACCCACGCACACACGGGGAGGATGTGCAGACTCCGCACAGACAGTGACCCAAGCCGGGAATTGAACCTGGGACCCTGGAGCCGTGAAGCAATTGTTCAGGTTAGTTGGATTGGCCATGATAAATTACCCTTCAAGTCCAAAAAATTGCCCTTAGTGTTAGGTGGGGTTGCTGGGTTATGGGGTTAGGGTGGAGGTGTTGACCTTGTGCAGACTCGATGGGCCGAATAGCCTCCTTCTGCACTGTAAATTCTATGATAAGGAATCAAATCTCTTTCAGAGATGAACTGTTGTTCTGTGAACTTCAATGAGAAGAAGACAGCACAATGAAAAATCATCTGGCGATTCAATAGGATCCCACTTTGTATGACTAGCGTACATCAATTTCACTCCTTCGCTATCTTCCTGGTATCAAAATTGAATAACTTATAATTTCCTCTGTTGATGGAGAGTTGATATTAGGTTCATAAACAATCTTGGCCAGGCTAACGCAAGTGAAATAACATCCTGAAGGTCGTACAGGAAGTTTTTATTTTATTCTTTCATGGAATGTGAGTGGATTGCCAAGGCCAACATTTTTTTGTCCATCATTAATTTCCCTCGTAAAGGCAGTGGTGAGCTGCCTTCTTGAACAGCTACTCTCCATTTGGTGTAGGTAGATCCACAGTGATGTTAGGAAGGGAGCTCCGGGTCCGGTGGCGGCGATAGAACATAGAACATAGAACATAGAACGATACAGCGCAGTACAGGCCCTTCGGCCCACGATGTTGCACCGACATGGGAAGTCAAAAACTAAAGGCCATCTAACCTACACTATGCCATTGTCATCCATATGCTTATCCAATAAACTTTTAAATGCCCTCAATGTTGGCGAGTTCACTACTGTTGCAGGTAGGGCATTCCACGGCCTCACCACTCTTTGCGTAAAAAACCTACCTCTGACGTCTGTCCTATATCTATTACCCCTCAATTTAAGGCTATGTCCCCTCGTGCTAGCCACGTCCATCCGCGAGAGAAGGCTCTCACTGTCCACCCTATCTAACCCTCTGATCATTTTGTATGCCTCTATTAAGTCACCTCTTAACCTTCTTCTCTCTAACAAAAACAGGTGTGCATCAGGTGGCTCTCCTCCCTAACGAACCCAACAGAGGCAATTTATTGGGAATTTTGGCTTAAAAAGTCCACCAAAACCCAGCAAAAGGCACATAAAAGGAATGTGCCTGGAAATAATAATAAGTTGAGAGAACGGCGAGATTTCAGGAGCAGCAGCGAAGGAAAAGGGCAGGAGCTGCGGGCGCGCAGGCAAGCTGCCCCACGAGACGGGTTGCAGGTTCAGGCGAACTAGGAAGGGGAAAAAACCGAACAGCGGAGCAGGAACACGACACAGCGAACACCCCCCCCCCCCCCCCCCCCCCCCACCCTGGCACAGGGGGAAGAATGGAGAAGCGTGCTGAAAAGGGAGCTAAACGCCATAAAGGACGCGGTCAGGACGGAACTCCACTTGATGATGAAGGAGGTGCTGTCGGAGACGACAGACAAAATGCAGCGAACCATCGAAGGCCTGGGAAGGAAGATGGAGGCGCAGGAGAAAACAATCCTGGAGTTGGAGGAGGCCGCCTCGGACGAGAGTGACAGGATTGTAGCTCTGGAAAACGAGGTGAGAAGATTGGTAACGACCCAGGGGAGCCTAAGAGGGAAAGTGGAGGATCAGGAAAACAGGTCCAGGTGGCAGAACGTCAGAATAGTGGGTCTGCCAGAGGGGATACAGGGCAGAGACCAAACTGGCTACATCGCCCAAATGCTTGGCAAGCTAGTGGGGAGGGAAGGCTTTCTGAACCCCCCAGAAATGGACAGGGCGCATAGGTCGCTTCAACCCAAGCCCAAAGGTGGGGAGCAGTCCAGAGTGATTATCGTGAAGCTGCACCAGTTCCAGGACCGGGGAAAAATCCGAAGGTGGGCTCTTCAGACGAAACCGTGCATGTGGAAAGGGAAGAAGAAAAGGGTGTACCAAGACATTGGGGCGAACCTGGCAAAAAGGAGGCCCGAGTTCAACAGAGCAAAATCAGCACTCTGCAAAAGTGGGGTGCGATTTGGGATGTTATTCCCGGCCAGACTCTGGGTAACATTCAAGGGAAAGGAACTGTATTTCAACACCCCAGCAGAGGCTGACGAGTTTGTTAAATCGAACAAATTGGGGGAGGAACAGCCGCAACAACAATGAAAGCTGCAGGGGCAGGGAACAAAAGAATCGGAACAAAGAGCGGAGGACAGACCGTACACAGAGACAATAATATCATGGCCTGTACACATTTGTTTTCTGTTTTACGTGGGACTGTGTTGCCTCATTTCCAGGCTCATCTCTTCTCTCAATGAAATGGGGGGGAGCGGAGCGAGGGGAGCGAGGGTGAGATAAGCAGACAGGGGGACGCGATAAGGGGTGGAAGGAGGAAGGTAAAGCAGGGCCAGAGCTGGGCAAGTACTGGGAGGGGAGCCACTGGACTAGAAAGGGGGGGCAACACCGGAATGGGGGGGGGGGGGTGAAAGAAAGGAGGGCCGAGGTGCAGCTCTCAGGGGAGAGGGAGCGCCTGGCACAAACAGAGGGGGGAACGAGGCAGAAGAGGGGGAAGAACATGGGGGGGGGACAGAGGGATAGGGGCTAGGGTAGGCGGAGAGAGGTCAGCGGTCAACGCAGAACATAAAAGAAGCAAAGAGAAGGTGGAGGTAGACAAACAGAACGGACACAGGCCTCGGAAGGCATGGAGCAGGGCGAGGAACCAAGGTGGCAGCGCAAACAGCCACTCGGGAGGGTATCAGGGTGAAGGGAGACTCTGGAATGTAGAGGCGCATCCACGTGGCGTACATATAGCTGGTGGCAATGTTGGGTACCCTCTGGATAAAGGGAAACCCCGGAGCACGGGGCCCGACCTCATGGTGAGAGCAGCGACCGTGGCCATTTTGGACGGCCCCTGAACAAAGGGGAACCCCGGAGTGCAGGGTTGTGTCCAGCAGGTAAGTATGGGTGATCCTGCAGGACCAGGGGTCATAAACCCCCCACCAGGATTGTTACCTGGAACGTAAGGGGACTCAACAACCTAGTGAAAAGATCCAGAGTCTTTGCCCACCTAAGAAGCCTAAAAGGAAACATATTCGACAACAAGAGATGCACCTGAGGGAGCAGGACCAACTGCTGGTAAGAAAGGGCTGGGTGGGACAGATGTGCCATTCACGCTATGGGACGAGGGCTAGGAGGGTAGCAATACTAATTATCAAAGGGGCGAGGTTTACAGAAACCAAGACAGTTACAGACCCAGGTGGATGTTACGTCATGGTCAGCGGCATCCTGGAAGGGGCACCTGTAGCCACTGTAGCCACCTAAAATGGACACTGAACCAAACAAAATGGAGAATCGCTAAGACTGTAGGGAAAAACAGTTTAGCCAAGGCAAACAGCCTGCAAACACTCATTAGCATTTTGCAAGCAGCAAAACCAGTTTCTGGCCAGGTGGAAGATCTCCAACCAAAGGTGATAATGGCAGAACGTTCTACATACTAATGAGGCAGTCCAGATCTAGGCACACACAATGGCAACATTTGAGTTTGAATAAGATACTTTAAGTGGATGTCCAGACAGAGCGGCACCAGAAGTATCCACTATAGAAACCGCCCCCACCATCGAGAAAGACCCTCACATTGGAGGAATTCAAAAGATATCGATTGGAAGCGATCCAATCGATACCTAAAGGTAAAGCCCGCCCAGGAAGAGGGAAGGACATTGGGGACCCCTATAAATATAGACCCCCACACATGGTCCTGTCTGTTGTTTCGTGCTCCGGCTTTGACCAAGACCTCCAACGCGTATCCTGACTCCAGCCGTTGAGCACCACCCGCCGAACCGTAAGTGCCAATACGACGCTCGCTACGCGAACCAAGCCCGCTAGACCCCCAGTGACCAGCACGCTTTCTGAAGGTTGTAGCCCAAGACCGGGACGAAGGCCTCGCTCCCTGACCTTGCCTGTTCCTGTGTAGTTAAGTATTCTGTTTGCTTAGTTTAGTCATAGCTTAGTCCCTTAGTGTGTGCATGCGTATTTATTATAATTGTATAATAAATATTGATCGTTTGGAACTTACTAATCGGTGTATCTTTTTATTACTTTGAACCTGACCTTGGAATATATGTGAGTTGTCTATATGGCAACTGGCGACTCCTGAGCTGAAAATACATAGACAGAGCCTAGTGGTGTTAAGCACACGGCCTTTAACACAGGCAAGTTAATACACCCCAATAAACGCGTTTTACGCCCATAGCAAAACGTGCAACATTTAGTGGCGACTTCCTGACGGGACACGGTTATAAGTGGTACCCCCACTCCGTCGAGGACCCTGAAATTTGAATTGGAAATCTGGTAAAGAAAAAGGAAAGAAATCACAAATATTCAAGGTGTTCAAAGCAATAAGCGTAATTCGGAAGTGTGTTTAGTGCATGCGTACTAACAGGGTTGTAAGGAAAACCTGAAAGCATTTTTGTTGCGACAAACTTTCGGTAGTTTTGTGAACGGAACATAGCGTAAGCCTTACCCGTTTCGTGAGACATAACCTCAACACCCCCTGTTCCTAAATTAAAAGTGAGTCAGAGAAAATGGCCATGCAGGCAATGGAACGCCTCATGAACTCAGAACGGTTTGTGGTCGCAGCGACCAGCAGCAGTAGCCGAGTAGGTCAGTGTCCCATGTGGGAGCTGGAACTCCGCAAATATCTGCAAGGAAAGGGATGGCCCCTTTGGAAAGAGTTTTGTTTGAATGAGGAGACAGGTCCCGGAAGTATAGGACATACTTGGTGGGAGAACCTCTCTCAAATTCACAAGAAAAACATGAGTAAAGCACGTAAGCCGATGGCGATTGTGTCCTGTTTGGCACAATTGCGAGGCACAGAGGAGGTCGTTCAGACGCTCCGGGCAGAACTAGAAGAAAGGAATACAATGAGTAAAGTGGATGTCAGGGACATCGAAAAGGAAAATATGGATCTAAGAGGGAAGTTGGCAGAGAAAGGTAGAGAGGTGGATGATGCCAAGAGGGCACATCAGTCTTGTCTAGCCCATCTCAGCAGTTCCCAGACCCAGTACGAAAAGGCCTATCAGGACGTGCAACGTGCCGTCCTGATAAGAGAAGAATCAGAGAAGCAGGTAGAGGCTTTGCAGAGGCAATGCTCTGACCTTAAAGCAGCTTTGAGAGCACTCCATGCTGCCACCACAGAACAAAGGCAAAGTACAGTAGATCACGCGAAATGCAGGAAGCAGATTGCAGAGCTGCAATCGCTGCTTTCGGTGCAAAATGGGTTTCAAAGCACCTTTGGAACCCAGTTAGATGAGGAGAATGCCCCAGACTGGAAAGAGTTAAGTGAGACAGCGCAGCGTTATGTTCAGGGAACATGTGCGCCAGCAGCGCAGCAGAAGAGGCAAGCACCCCAACCCCCTACAGATCAGCTCCTTACCATTCCAATGAATCCAGTCACCACCCAGAGAAAAGCGACCACAGAAGGCGCACCCGATATAACTTACACCACCCCCTTAACTGTAACCCAACTAAGGGACGCGTGTGAGAAGATCACTCCGTTTCTCCCCACCGCAGACCCCCACCAGTTTTTCGCTAAGGTAAAGCAACAGGCTACCATGTACGGCCTGGACGAGAGAGAGCAGGTCAAACTCACAGTTCTGAGTTTGGACCAATCGGTTGTAGCAGCCCTCCCCGACCCACAGAAAGTTGGCGGAGCCACCCTAGAGGAAATGCACACCTCCATTTTAGATGCCATAGGGTATAATCGAGGTGACCCCGTAGAAGGACTCAATAAGTGCCGGCAGAAGAAATCCGAGCACCCCACAGCATTCGCCGGAAGGCTGTGGATCCATTTTAATGCAGTATTTGGCGATTTAAATAGAGCCCATTTGAACCGTGAAAACATGGTTAAATGGACGCGCACCATAATTTCACATGCAACAGAAGCAGGACAGAGCGCTTGCAACAGCTATGACCCCTCAGAGGAAGCCCATAATGAGAAGTGGGTCCTGAAAAGATTGTCCCGCGCTTGGGAGCAATCAGTTCAGGGCAAGAGTAGAGTGAAATCCCCAGAAGAAGCTCAGGCTGCAGCAGACATACGGGCAGTGAGAGAGCACCAAAAACCCGCATGGGTGAATGAGGGAAAGAGCAGCCCTCCACAGAAGTCGCAGGAATGCTACAACTGTGGACAGTTAGGGCATTGGGCAAAAGAATGTAATGGACCCCAGAGATCACAGAGAGGCCAGCAGACAGGCACTCTGAACCGCAATAAAACAAAACCGATCCATAGTATAGGGATACAGTCAGGACAGACCAATGTGGACGGAACGGACTGACGGTGTTCGGGCTCCCCCACTTGGGTCTGTGACACACTATGGGATCCATCAGGAAGACCGGTAGTCACGGCAAAGTTAAGAGGGAAGCCCATAGAGTTACTTTGGGACACAGGAGGCTCCCGCACCACAATTAACTCCACCACCACGGCACACACAGACACGTGGCCGACCACCTCCACCATCACACTTAGCGGGTTCACCGGACACTCGCAGCAGGGACACATTACAGCACCCGTAGCAATCCAGCTAGGGAACAATTCCACCAAACACCCCGTTGTTTTAGTAAATCTTCCCCGGACCGCAGAACACATCCTAGGGATAGACTTTATGAATGCCCATAGCCTGTCGTTCGACCCAGTGAACCAGTGTGTCTGGCGAATGGCAAGATCGGACAGAGCACCCGCTACTCTCACAGTAGGAGAGTACGCTAACAGGATTAGTGCAGTAGGAGAATACGCATTTGACCCGACTACACTAAACACGGACAGACAAGTTAAGGCAGTACTGAATAAACACAGGACAGCATTTGCCAGTCACCGGCATGACTGCGGCAGAATGGCTGGACAAATTCACGTTACCGGACCTGACCCCAGACCACAAAAACAATATAGATTTCCCCTAGAAGCAGAGGTAGAAATAGAGAAAGTGATAGGTAGCTTATTGGAGCAAGGTGTGCTTAGAACAGTAGCCTCGACCAATAATGCCCCTATTTGGCCAGTGAGAAAGCCCGACGGATCATGGCGTCTGACCATTGATTATCGGGAACTCAATAAATTAACCCCAGCAGTAGCCCCCACGGTAGCAACAAGTCCCGAGACCATGCTCAAACAGGGACTCAACTCCAAATATTTCACGGTTTTGGACATTAGCAATGGCTTCTGGTCAATCCCATTGGCAAAGGCGTGCCAGTACAAATTTGCCTTCACTTTTAAAACACAACAGTATACGTGGACATGCCTTCCACAAGGATTCCACAATTCCCCCTCCATTTTCCACCGACAGTTGGCGAATGGCTTAGAAAAATTTTCCCGCCCCGAATGTCTGGTACAGTATGTAGACGACCTACTACTGCAGACAGACACAAAGGCAGAGCACATTACGCTTCTGGCCGAACTCCTGGAACTTTTAACCGAGATTGGATGTAAAGTTAACCCAAGAAAAGCCCAGATTTTGGAAAGTAAAGTGATGTATTTGGGAACAGTCATCACACACGGCAAACGCGAGATCGAATTCAAAAGAATTGATTCGATTGTCAAATTGCCCCTTCCCCAGAATGTTTCAGCCCTCCGGTCGTTCTTAGGACTGGTTGGTTATTGTCGGAACCACATCGACGGATTCGCGACAAAAGCCGCCCCACTCTCAGACCTCCTTAAGAAAGGAGCCCCCTGGGAATGGCTTCCACAGCACACTGAGGCTGTGGAAGAGTTAAAGAAAGCCCTTAGCGCAGCACCCGCGCTACAAGTCCCAGACCAACTTTCCCCCTACGCAATAGAGGTAGCGAGCACAGATCTGACCCTCTCGGCCGTGTTACTTCAGGAACGGCACGAGCAGCTAAGACCAGTGGCTTATGCCTCCCGACTGTTAGACCCAGTTGAACAAGGATTTTCAGCCTGCGAGAGGCACCTCCTTGCTGTCTTCTGGGCAGTGCAATATTTTTCGTACATTACCGGACTCAACCCCACCACCATTTTGACCGAGCACACCCCCACACAGTTACTCCTAGACGGTCGACTGAAGGACGGTTCAGTTAGCCAGATTAGGGCAGCTAGGTGGACACTACTTTTACAAGGACGGGACATTACAGTTAAACGGACCCGCACACACACATTTTTAGCCGACAACCTCCAATACCCAGGACAGCCCCATGAATGTGAAATTGTAGCCCCCTTACATAACACAGGACCCTTTATAGCAAAGACACCCCCCCAGGAAGATAGGGAACCCGAAACAAAGTCCCCAACCCACAGACACGTGTGGACCACTGAGGATTTACGTAGACGGTTCATCCACAGTTTTAGAAGGTGAGCGTATCACAGGATGCGGCATCTATGTCGAGGACGCGCAGGGGCGCGCTCTCGAAGAGATAGCTTTAAAACCACTTAGGCGCGCAGGCAGCAGAGCTCGCGGCCATAGCTTATATAGTGGACCACCCCGATTCTTTCCCCAGCCCAGCGGACATATATTCCGACAGTTTATATGTCTGTAATAGTTTAACAGATTTTCTGCCCCTGTGGAGGACACGAGGTTTTGTCTCCGCAGATGGGAAACCCCTTCCATCAGCCCCTTTACTCAAGCACATTTTAGAGAAAGCGAAGGACAGGACCTTCGGCATTATCAAAGTAAGAAGCCACCATAGGTCTTCCCCGCCTGGGAATGTAAAAGCCGACGCACTGGCTAAGGCAGGTTCCAGGCGAGGACACTTATGGACACCCCCAGCTAGCGCACCAGCTAGCGCCCCTGTGAGCGCAGTCCAAGTCTCACAGACCAGTATTAAAGATTTAGTAGAGGCACAGAAGCAAGATGAGGATCTCAGGGAGATTTTTAAAGGCAACTTTGTGCCACAGTATGATAAATTCAGACACGCACTGACCACACATGAGGGTGTGATCATAAAGGATCAGCTTTATGTGGTCCCGCAGCAGGACAGGAATGAAATGATTGCTTTGTTCCATGATGGACACGGGCACCAAGGGACCGACGCAACCACGAGGCACCTCAGGCAGCTCTGTTGGTGGCCTAACCTAAGGACAGATGTAGGTCACTACATCGAGAATTGCCTTATTTGCGCCCAGAATAACCCGGAGAGGTATTCTAAAAAGGCACAACTTCGGCATACTCGACCAGTTAATGGCCCCTGGACAAACCTCCAGATCGACTTTATAGGACCATTGCCCCCTTGTAGGAATGGCTATAAATACGTTCTGGTGGTCATCGATACCTTTACCAAATGGGTAGAGGCATTCCCCTCTAGAACAAATACAGCTAAGACAGCTGCAAAGATCCTGACCCACCACATCTTCACGAGATGGGGTTTACCCCGTAGCATTGATTCGGACCAGGGATCTCACTTCACAGGACGGGTCATGAAGAACGTCCTGACAATATTTGGAATAAAACAAAATTTTCATATTGCGTATCACCCACAGTCCAGCGGGATTGTAGAGCGCATGAATCGGACCCTAAAATCCACGCTTAGGAAAATGGTTCAAGAGAACAACTCCACATGGGATTCAGTGCTCCCATTTGCATTAATGTTCATCAGAAATACAGTTTCCACTTCCACAGGATACACACCACACACACTCATGACCGGACGCCCTATGAAAGGTACAGAATTCCTTTTAGGACTGGACATGACTAGCCCCGAAGTGACGGCCCTCACACACGAAAAGACGGTTAAAGACCTGGTTGAGACTGTGAGGTCTGCACAGATTGCAGCCGCAGTTCAGCTAGGGAAACGCCGTAAACAACGCACAGCTTGTTTTAACAAGACCGTACACCCCACAGAATTCCAGGTTGGGCAACAGGTAATGCTATCTGTATACAACCCCAGCAGTTTTTTGGCACCAAAATATTCCGGACCATACTCAATTTCGGATAAAATTAGCCCCTCAGTTTATAGGATAAAATATCCTAATGGTAAGACCGCGTGGTTCCATATCAACCAGTTAAAGGCATATGGAACACAGGCCAACCATGCACACCATGTCCTGCTAGACGCAGCAGAACACCTCACCCCACCCACTAGAGACACGTTTCCACCATCCCCCTCACAGACCAGTTCGTCATCGGACTCGCCCACGACTCCGCCCATTGACCATGACAGACCACGCCCCGAAACGCCCACAAGCTGCCGCGGCAGAGACAGCGATACAGACACTGACTCTGAGGACAGCCACAGCACACCACACTACAGCCCACATAGCAGCGACTATGACCCCGACTACAGTGACCCCATGGAAGTCACTTACATTAAAAACCCAGACCCACCACCCGACCCCGACGACCCCGACAATACCCATTCACTTTTGGACCCAACACTCTGGCACAGGGACAATTCGTACCGACTTGTCCGCAACGATGAAAGTGACCCCCGGTCACACAATTCAAAAATATCATGCCTGATCCACACAAGGGTGTGGGATCCGGGAGAGCAGGACGACACGGTGTCTGAATCCCGATACGGCAACCCCTTTGTGACCCTGTTCACAGAGACAGAGGAAAAGTGAGGTGTCCAGATGATGTAAAATAGGAACCGCTTGAGGGAAGGGATGTCCTTTCTGATGGAACCTGCACGCATGTTTGTTTGTCAGTTTATGTTTGTTTGTTAATATGTTAAGGGTTTGATTGCAGATCTTTTCAGTTGTAAGGATTGCGACCACCTCGCACGCACTTTAGTTTATCTGCAGATACGTCTGAGAACTTCTATGGTGAGCAGCTCACCTTATCGTCTGAAATGTCTGAAGCCCAGCTCATTTCCCAAAAGGAGCATCTTGGCTCCTCCATTGTTTTTAGGTGCCCCTCTATTCGGCGAATAGAGGCTGCAAATCCATGATAAACACATTCTTACCCGTTTACTCCAGGTTACTCAGGCAGTGGACAAACGGCACTGAGGACCCGCCCTGTCTGAGAACCCACTTTGGTCAGCCAAGCTCGGGTATGGCACAGCACGCCCTACCCGGGGATCCCATTCAAATCGTACCCGTAGCGGCCCATACGCAACCCATTCGACCTTTCATTTCAAATTTGTTTTCATTTTTCGTTAGGCAGCCCTTAGGCCGCCATCCCACATGCTATTTACATCCAGGAATATTCGGATGGTAAATGAGCAAAGCCTGCGAGACGGCTCGCAGGAGGAGAGTTGTTAGGTGTATTGTGTTCATTAAATTCGCTTTTGAAAAAAAAAAAAATGAGGGGAGTCACAGGGTGTGACTTGGCCAGTCATTTTAATGGGTCAATTGGAATTGAAAGACAGATACACTAACAAGTACGGATATTAAGCTGTATTGACAGATACTGTGCTTGATCCCATAGCTTTCGAAGGACGAAACAGGGACCACAGCAAGGATCGGCCATACAGGAGGAAGAAAAGAAGGAAGAACAAGTTGAAGATGATGGAAGCTCACCTATTGCTTTTAAATGTTATATTTGTTTGTGTGGAAGCAAGACACGTTTCCCCCACAACCCCCACCGTAAATGTTTCCCTTACAGCAACCCCACCGTGCTCAGCTCTGATCAGTGAGGTTCAGACCTGGTGCACAAAATTTATGACATGGTACTCCATGTCATACGTGATTGAATCACTGCTAGTGATTGCGATCCTCGCCATACTTGTACAGACCCTCAGGTTGAGGAAGTGGAAGAGGAGAGCCTCCCGTTCCTGCCCCTCAACCGTCTATGGAGTTCGATCTCCTATTTTTCGATTTCATCAATCCCCTTTGCCCCATGATGAATAAAGCACTGTGTAATAAAAGAAAATATATACCCATGTATTATATTGTCCTGAACTCGACTGCCGAGTCAGGAAATGTTATGTGATGTGGTATGAATGGATGAGGTTTAGTCTGTAAGGAAATGTTTAAGTTAAGTTAAGGATAATTGTGATAGGTAGAGGTTCCCGTTTGTGGTAATGCATGTCCCCTTTGACATAGCGCCAAGTAGAGATGTAAGGTAAAAAAAAATTATTCCCATAATTAAGGACAGAGTAGACGCTCAGGAGCTTGCCGAGGTCAGGGAACACAAAGAAGGCAACCCAGATACACTCAAGGCAACGTACATAGGTGATCCTTCACAATATTTTGAATAGCTGCGTGCAGAGGGGGGGCGACGGTGCGTTGGCCCCGGGCATCCGTCGCCCCCCCTCCTCTGCACGCCGCTGCCCCTACCCCAACCCCCCCTCACCACCCCTACCCCCTTCACCACCCCTACCCCCCTCCAACGCCGCACCCCCCCACCCCCCACTAACGCCGCACCCCCCCACCCCCCACCCCCCACTAACGCCGCACCCCCCCACCCCCCACTAACGCCGCACCCCCCCCCACCCCCCACCCCCCACTAACGCCGCACCCCCCCCCCCCACTAACGGAGGAAGGAAGGGGGGAGGAAGGAAGGGGGGGAGGAAGGAAGGGGGGGACGGAGGAAGGAAGGGGGGAGGAAGGAAGGGGGGGACGGAGGAAGGAAGGGGGGGAAGAGGAGAGAGGGGGGGTGTGGGTACCGGCCTTCAGAGGGAGGGGGACCCGGCGTTGAGGGGGGGGGGGACCCAGCGTTAAGGGGGGGGGGGTTGCGGCGTTGCGAGAGATGGGGGGCGGCGTTGGAGGGGGGTAGGGGTGGTGGGGAGGGGGGTAGGGGTGGTGGGGAGGGGGGTAGGGGTGGTGGGGAGGGGGGTAGGGGGGGTGGTTGGGGTAGGGGGCAGCGGCGTACAGAGGGGGGGGGCGACGGTGCGTTGGCCCAGGGCATCCGTAGCCCCCCCTCTCTGCACGACGCTGCCCCCAAACCCCCCCCCCGATGCCGCAACCCCCCCGATGCCCCCCCCGATGCCGCAACCCACCCCCCGATGCCGCAACCCCCCCCCCGATGCCCCCCCATGCCCCCCCCCGATGCCGCAACCCACCCCCCGATGCCACAACCCCCCCCGATGCCCCCCCCCGATGCCGCAACCCCCCGGATGCCGCAACCCACCCCCCCGATGCCGCAACCCACCCCCCCGATGCCCCCCCGATGCCGCAACCTCCCGATGGCCGCAACCCACCCCCCCGATGCCGCAACACCCCCCCCCCCGATGCCGCAACCCACCCCCCCGATGCCGCAACCCACCCCCCCCCGATGCCGCAACCCACCCCCCCCCCCCGATGCCGCAACCCACCCCCCGACACTGAACGGCGTCAACCATCATCAATGGTTGACGCCGTTTTAAAGCAACTGTGATTTTCGCCGACGTGACCCGTGGCCACGTCGGCGGGACTTCGGCCCATCCGGGCCGGAGATTTGTGGAATCTAAAAATATAATGAAATCCCGCCGGCGCCAGCTGTTTTCAGAGGCTGCCGGCGGGATTTGCACAACGCCGGTTTTTGGCCGGTGGGAGATTTAAAAACCCTGCGGGAGCGGGAATAACGCCGCTGCCGGCCGATTCTCCGACCCTGCGTGGGGTCGGAGAATCCCGCCCCATAGCCCACAAGGCAAGCAGAAATATGGAAGAAAGGGTGGCCAGGCAACAGCTGGTGGACTCCATTCTGGAAGTTGACAGAAAATACTCTCAGGCCCCGACCGTAGAGCTGCTGGCGGAGAGGAAAAAGCTGCAAATGGACTTGAGCCTGCTATCCACTAGGAAAGCAGTTTACCAACTCCGCCAGACACGGGGGACCTTCTACGAACACGGAGACGAGGCTGCCCACCTGTTGGCTCACCAGCTGAGAAAGCAAGCAGCCACGAGGGAAATAGCGCAGATAAAGGATAGCAGAGGCAGCCTGATAACAGAACCAAAGGAGGTCAATCGGGCACTTGAGACCATCTACCGGGGACTGTACACCTCCGAGTCCCCAACGGGGGCCCGGGGATGAAACAGTTCCGAGACGGACTGGAACTACCAGTTGTGGGGGAAGGCAGATGAGGGAGCTGGAAGCACCAATAGATGTGGGAGAAATCATGGAGAGCATCAGCTCCATGCAGGCGGGGAAGCCACCGGGACCCGACAAGTTCCCGGCGGACTTCTATAAAACATTTGCACAATTCCCAGCCCCATACCTAAGGGACATGTTCACAGATTCACTGGAAGGGGCACTCTGCCCCGCACGCTAGCGCAGGCCACAGTTTCACTGATACCCCAAAATGATAAAGACCCGACGGAATGTGGATCATACAGACCCATTTCACTGCTGAATGTGGAAGCGAAAATATTCGCTAAGGTCCTGACCAAAAGGCTGGAGGAGGTCGCAGAGGACCAAACGGGCTTTGTCAAGGGTAGGCAGCTCACAGTAAACATTAGGTGGCTGCTGAACGTAATAATGACCCCCCCACCCCCACCCCCACACCCAGGGAGAGAACACCAGAGATGATCGTCTCCTTGGACGCAGAAATGGCGCTTGACAGAGTCGAATGGAAATACCCCCTCAAGGTATTGGAACGGTTTGGGCTAGGAGCGGGGTTCACCGCCTGGGTGAGGCTCCTGTACAACGCTCCTAAAGCGAGCGTCTGAACTAACACCATGAGCTCTGAATACTCCCACCTACAGAAACGAACAAACAGGGTTTCCCCCTGTCCCCGCTCTTGTTTGCGTTGGTGATCAAACCCCCGGCGACAGCCCTGCGGGATGCGAAACGCTGGAAGGGAATCCGGAGAGGAGACAGAGAGCACAGTCTTACTTCGGGATAACTAAAATGTCCCCCATGTCCCCCACCTGCGGCAGTCACAGATTCTCCCCAGCCATGCTAGGTAACACCTTCAAAAGGTGGAGGCAGGACAGGGGCACACTGACGGTTGTGGACTTCAACGTATGGCACAGACTGGCGATACTAGACGAACTGACAAGGAAGAAGAAACTAGCAAAAGGACACAAAATGAGACACATCCAAATAAAACACTTCCCCCGCAAAAGGAGAATAGGGTACCCCGGGGCCCCAGAAACCACACTACTAGAGGACCTGATAGGTACAAGCAACAAGAAGGGGAGACTATGTGGGAAAATATACAGACAGTTGCTGGACAGAGCCCGAACACCACTGGACGAGAACAGACAAAAATGGGAGGACAAACTGGGGACAGAGGTAGGGTGGGGACCCTGGAGTGAAGCTCTGAGCAGGGCGAACTCCACCTCCTCCTGTGCAAGACTCAGCCTAATGCAGCTCAAAGTGGTGCACAGAGCGCACCTGACCAGAACCCGAATGAGCAGGTTCTTCCCGGAGGTGGAGGATAAATGTGAACCGTGCCAGAGGGGCCCGGCCAACCACACCCACATGTTCTGGGTTTGTCCCAAACTTGCTCGGTTCTTGACAGCCTTCGCCAAGGCAATGTCCAAGGTTGTGGGAGTGAGGGTGAAGCCATGCCCGCTGGTGTCAATCTTCGGGGTAACGGAACAGCCAAAACTACACATGAGGAAGGGGGCCATTGCCCTTGCTTCCCTAAACGCACGCTGGAGAATCCTGCTCGGCTGGCGATCGGCAGCACCACCCACAGCTGCAAATTGGCTTGCTGACCTTTCGGAATTTCTCCACCAGTAGAAGGTTAAGTACGCCATCCGAGGGTCGGAGGAAGGCTTCCTGGATACTTGGGGGCAGTTTGCCGGCCTGTTACAAAACCTGTTTGAGGCCAGCAACAAGGAGTAAGTTAAGAATAAAAAACTAGGATAGATGAGGAACCAAAGGACTGTGCAACCTGCGGGTGGAGGAAGGGGGGGGGGGGGGCAGGGGGGAAGGTGGGGGAACCACAAAATAAGAGAAGAGGAGGGAGGGGGGTAACCCCTTCCCTCCTCTTTTCCCTGAAAATAAAAGCAAAACAAGCTGAAGCTAAAGGGGGGTGGAGGAGAGGGACCATAGACCGATTCAGAGGATGGTGATATGTATATAGGGTCAAGTAAATGACAGACAAAATAAACCTTGTGGTCCCATTCTTCTGCTTCACTAGTCTTTCTAGGTTGTCGATTTGGAAGGGTGATATTGAAGAAGGCTTTGTTACCTTTCACCGGATGTGGGTGTTTCTGGCTGGGCCAGGATTTATTGTCCACTCCTAATTGCCCTTGAGAATGTGTTGGTGAGCTGTCTTCTATAATGTGTTGGTGAGCTACCTTCTAGGTACACCCTCAGTGCTGTGAGTGAGGGAATTGAAGGGATTGATCCATTGACAGTGCAGGAACGGTGATATAGTTTTAAGTAAGGTTGGTGTGTGGCTTGGAAGGGAACTTGAAAGTGGTGGTGTTCCCATGTATCTGCTGCCCTTGTCCTTCAAAGTGATAGCAGTCGCAGGTTTAGAAGGTGCCGTTGTAGGAGTCTTGATGAGTTGCCGCAATGTATCACGTAGATGGTACTCACTGCTGTCACTGTGTGTCAATGGCGAAGGGAGTGAATGGCGAAGGTGGTGGATGCAGGGCCGAATCCAGTGGGCTACTTTGTCCTGAATGGTGCCAAGTTTCATGAGTGTTGTTGGAGCTGCACTCTACCAGGCAAATCAAGAGTATTCCATCACACTCCTGACTTGTGCCTTGTAGATGGTAGACAGGCTTTGAGGAGACATAGGGGGCGCGATTCTCCGCTCCCGGGAAAAATCGTGAAGGCCGTTGTGAACTCGGCCGAGTTTCACGAGTTTCAGCCACAGGTTGGCCGGCTCCAACCCGTGCATGCGCGGCTGACATCACGACGGCTGACAGCTCGAACCCCCGCATGCGTGGTGGCCGTCTTTCCCCTCAGCCGCCCCGCAAGACGTGGCGGCTTGATCTTGCGGGGCGGCGGAGGGGAAATAGTGCGTCCATTGAGAGGGCATCGATCGCGGGTCTGTCCCCTCCCGAGCACAGTCATGGTGCTCATTCCCCACCAGGCCCCCTACAAGCCCCAAAACGGGCATCTCACGGCGATTTCACGATGGCAGCGACCAGGTGTGGTTGCCGCCGTCGTGAAACGGTCGCGAACGGCAGGCCACTCGGCCCATCTGGGTCGGAGAATCACCGGTCGCCGTGAAAAACGGCGAGCGGCGATTCTTCTGAGCGGAGGGTGGGAGAATCGCGGGGGGCGCCAGGGGGTCGTGAAATTAGTCGGGGGACCCTCCCACGATTCTCCCACCCGGCATGGGGAGCGGAGAATCGCGCCCAAGGTGAGTGAGTTGTCTCTGCCGAATTCCCAGCTTGTGACCTGCTCTTATAGCAACAGCATAAATATGATTCATCCAGTTCAGTTTCTGGTCAATGGCAATTCCCAAGATAGTGATTTAGTGTTAGCAAAGCCATTGGATGTCATGGGGAGATGGTTGCATTCTCTCTTGTTTGAGATGACCATTATCTGACAATTGTGGTGCATGAATGTCATTTGCTAATTATCAGCCCAAGCCTGAATGTTGTTCAGATCTTGCTGCACATGGAAAAGGCTGCTTCAGTATCTGAGGAGTCCTGAATGGTGCTGAAGATTGAAATCATTATCATCCTTTCACAAAATACATAAAAAATGTAAACCGGGCAGGAATCCTTACTTACTTCCTTGACGTGTTTCCAAGGAAAAGTATGTCAAGGCCAACAATATTACTGTCAACCTATTTCAAGAACTGTTTGCAAACTATGAAGATTATCTTCTGGAGGTCATGAATAAAATGCTACTCCAGAGTTATTCACAACATGACATGTTGGCAATATGGAGATTGTTAACTTTTTGGCACATGTGTAATTAGAATTTGCAACATTAATATTCAAGATAAATACTTCAAAGCTTGAAGAGAGAAAAAGTCATAAAAGACCTGAAGAGAAACCAGTTGTGTTTTTTTTTAATTATTCCTGTATTTTAGCTTTAAAGTCTAAAAGGAAAGCATTTTTAATGGTTTGTTTGAGAAACTGGATGTGAACCAGAACACAACACAAAATAACAGTGATTGATTTATATTTTACCCTCTTCTGGGCCTCTTACTGCTACTGCCTTTGTTCTGCTAAATCCAGAGATCACAAATTTCCATCCTGATATAGAAAAGTGAACAACTGATAAGTTCCAGAAGCATAAAGCAGAAGGCACAAGGAGCAGAACGCAATCAGTAAAGGGATTACACACACAGGGGCAATTTTAAACACTACGATTCAAATCAGCCAGATTGCTCGCTTGTGGAGGAGCCATTGTGATTTGACCACTTGGACTCACTGAGCAGCTGGCAAGGAAACATAGAAACATAGAAAATACAAGCAGGAAGAGGCCATTCGGCCCTTTGAGGCTGCTCGGCCATTCATTATGATCTTGGCTGATCATCAAATTGAATACCCTGATTCTGCCTTCCCCCCATATCCCTTGATCCCCAAAACCTATATCTAAATCCTTCTTGAAATTACACAAGGTTTTGGCCTCAACTACTTTCTGTGGGAGCGAATTCCACAGATTCACTTTTCTCCTCACCTGAGTCCTAAAAGGTTTATCCCTTATTCTTAAACTATGACCCCTAGTTCTGGACTCCTCCACCATCAAGGACATTCTTGATGAATCTACCCTGTCTGATGCTGTTTGAATTTTATAGGTTTCTATGATCCCCTCCCACTCTTCTAAACTCCAATGAATATAATTCTAACCGATTTAGCCTCAACTCATATTGCAGTCCCACCATCCCAGGAATCAGCCTGGTAAACCTTTTGCTGCACTCCCTCCATGGTAAGAACATTCTTCCTCAGATAAGTACACTAAAACTGCTCACAATACTCCAAGTGCGGTCTCACCACTGCACTATACAATTGCAGTAAAGCATCTCTATTCCTATACTCAAATCCTCTCGGTTTGAAGGCCAACATAGCATTTGCCTTCTTTACTGCCTGCTGTACCTGCACGCTTACTTTCAGTGACTGATGCACGAGGACACCAAAGTCTCGCTGTGTATCCACCTTTGCAATTTGCATCCATTCAAATAATAATCTGCCTTCCTATTTTTGCTACCAAAAATGATAACTTCACATTTATCCACATTATACTTCATCTGCCATGCATGTGCCCACTCACTTAGCCTGTTCAAATCCTGCTGAAGCATTTCAGCATCCTCCTCACAGCTCACTGTCCCACCCACTTTGTATCATCTGCAATTTTGGAGGCAATAAATTTAGTTCCCTCATCCAAATCATCAATATATAATGTGAACAGTTGAGGTACTAGCACAGATCCCACAGACTCACTGCCTGCCAATCAGAAAAAGATCCATTTATTCCAACTTTTTGCTTCCTGTGTTTAGCTCACTGGGCTAAATCGCTGGCTTTTAAAGCAGACCAAGCAGGCCAGCAGCACGGTTCGATTCCCGTACCAGCCTCCCCGGACAGGTGCCGGAATGTGGCGACTAGGGGCTTTTCACAGTAACTTCATTGAAGCCAAATGTGGTGGTATGAATGTGAGCACTGCCATTAGTGCAGAGCATTGGTTTCCCATTGGCTCTGGCTGGTCATGTGCTTCTCATCCGATTGGCTGGGACTAGTCATGTGACTGCTCATCAATTGGTCGAGAGGCAAGTACACCCCGCCTCCGAGGCGGGGTATAAGTACCCAGAGTTCCCGGCGGTCGGCCTTTCTCTGTAGTCGACCACCGGGCTAACAACTAGCTGATTAAAGCCACAGTTTGGATCTTCATCGTGTCTCGAGTCCAATTGATGGTACATCAATTTAATCAGCTAGAATTTTGGAATGGAGCTACGCATCAAGCCTGACAGCCTCCGCACCAGCCCGCATGCTTCAAATGTGTCTGCAATCTTTAAACACTGGCAGGTGTGTTTTAACAGTTACCTGACAACTGCAGCCGGCAAGCCCACCAAGGAGCAGAAACTCCACATCCTCCACTCATGCGTGGGCACGGCGGTATATTCAATGATTGAGGATGAAAGCGATTATGATGCGGCCATGGAGATTCTCAAAGGACACTTTCTCCGGCCGGTCAATGAAGTATACGCACGGCATCTCCTGACGACTAGACAACAGTTCCCTGGTGAGTCACTCGATGAGTTTTACCAGGCCCTCACAGCTCTAGGGAGAACGTGTGCATGTCTCCGAGTTTCGCCAACTGAGCACATGGAACTTTTAATTAGAGACGCTTACGTTGCTGGCATGCCGTCCCCTTCTATCCACCAACGATTGCTGGAGAAGAACGCCCTCAGCCTAGCTGAGGCACGGACCCTTGCAACCTCCCTGGAGGTTGCTGACCTGAACGCCCGCGCATACGCCCCCGGCGGCGCGGCAACCCCCTGGACTTCATGCACGCGCCACCCCCGTCCTCCGTGGACCCCGACCCTCCCCCCCAGGCCTGCGCTGCGGGTCGCTCCGACAAACTGGCGGGGCCCCGTTGCTATTTTTGTGGCCTCTCCAAGCACCCACGCCCACGCTGCCCGGCCCGCTCCGCTCTGTGTAAGAGCTGCGGGAAGAAGGGCCACTAAGCGGTGGTCTGCCAGACCAAGTCGGTCGCTGCTGTTCCGCGCAGCGACCGCGATCGCCCCCCTCCCCCCGGGCCTCCCTAGGGCCCAGCGCCGTGCACCAACCTCTTCGGCCCGCCTCCTGGCCCCCGCAATGGCCCCATGGTCCTCTCGACCCTCGCTCCCAGCTGCCCCGAACAGCCCGCAGACGCCGCTGACACTGCCCCCAGCAGCCATGAGGTGCCCACGGGCGCCGCCATCTTGGGCGCCGGACGCCATGTGCGGGCCATGGGTGCCACCATCTTGGGGCCCCGGCTCCACGTGCGGGTGTGGGCGCCGCCATCTTGGGACCCCGACTCCACGTGCGGGTCCTGGGCGCCGCCATCTTGGGCCAACACGGAAGGTCCTGCCAGCGATTACTCTGCCACCGAGGAGGATCTGGAACTCTCGCCATGACTTGCTTCCATCACACTCGACCAGTTGCGACCACGCACGCTCACCAGGACTACGACAACGATCCAGCTCAACGGACACAAAACGAGATGCCTGCTGGACTCCGGGAGCACGGAAAGTTTCGTCCACCCCGACACGGTAAGACGCTGTGCGCTCCCCATCCATCCAGTTAAGTATAAGATTGAATTGGCCTCGGGTTCGCACTCCGTCCAAATCACCGGGTGCTGCATAGCGGAACTCACGGTCCAGGGGAGGGTTTTCAAAAACTTCAAACTCCTCATCCTCCCCCGTCTATGCGCTCCAGCACTCTTGGGCCTAGATTTCCAGTGCAACCTGCAGAGCTTGACCTTCCAATTCGGCGGCCTTATTCCCCCTCTTATTGTTTGCAGCCTCGCATCCCTCAAAGTGGACCCCCCTTCCTTGTTTGCTAATCTCACCCCAGATTGTAAACCTGTCGCCACTAGGAGCATACGATACAGTGCCCAAGACCGGACCTTCATCGGGTCCGAGGTCCAGAGGCTCCTTAAGGAAGGAGTTATCGAGGCCAGCAACAGTCCCTGGCGAGCCCAAGTGCTGGTAGTTCGGACTGGCGAGAAAAACCGGATGGTCATCGATTACAGTCAGATCATCAACAGATTTACGCAGCTGGACGCATATCCTCTCCCCCGTATCGAAATACAAAGTCTTTTCCATGGTGGACCTTAAGTCCACCTACCACCAGCTCCCCATCCGCGCGAGTGACTGAAAGTACACCGCGTTTGAGGCAGATGGGCGCCTCTACCACTTCCTCAGGGTTCCCTTCGGTGTCACAAATGGAGTCTCGGTCTTCCAACGGGAGATGGACCGAATGGGCGACAAGCACGGTTTACAGGCCACCTTCCCGTATCTCGATAACGTCACCATCTGTGGCCATGACCAGCAGGACCATGACATCAACCTCCAAAAATTCCTCAGAACCGCAAAACTCCTTAATTTAACCTACAATAAGGATAAGTGCGTGTTTAGCACCGACCGTCTAGCCATCCTTGGGTACGTAGTGCGTAACGGAGTGATAGGCCCCGATCCCGAATGCATGCGCCCCCTGATGGAACTCCCCCTCCCCAACTCCCTCAAATCCCTCAAACGCTGCCTGGGCTTCTTCTCCTATTACGCCCAGTGGGTCCCCAACTACGCCGACAAAGCCCGCCTCCTCATCCAGTCCACCTCCTTTCCCCTGTCAATGGAGGCCCGCCAGGCCTTTAGCCGCATCAAAGCGGATATCGCAAAGGCCACGATGCATGTGATCGACGAGTCCCTCCCATTCCAGGTCGAGAGCGACGCGTCTGACGTAGCTCTGGCGGCCACCCTGAACCAAGTGGGCAGACCTGTGGCCTTCTTCTCACGAACCCTCCACGCTTCCGAAATCCGCCATTCCTCGGTGGAAAAGGAGGCACAGGCCATAGTCGAAGCTGTGCGATATTGGAAGCACTATCTGGCCGGAAAGAGGTTTACCCTCCTCACAGACCAACGGTCAGTAGCTTTCTTGTTCGATAATGCACAGAGGGGCAAGATCAAGAACGACAAGATCTTGAGGTGGCGGATCGAGTTGTCCACGTACAACTACGATATCTTGTATCATCCTGGGAAGCTCAATGAGCCTCCCGATGCCCTATCCCGCGGTACCTGCGCCAGCGCGCAGATTGACCGCTTCCGCTCCCTCCACATGGACCTCTGCCATCCAGGGGTCACCCGTTTTTACCATTTTATTAAGACCCGCAACCTGCCCTACTCCGTTGAGGAGGTCAGGACCGTCACCAGGGACTGCCACATCTGCGCCGAGTGCAAACCGCACTTCTACCGCCTCGAACGAGCGCATCTGATCAAGGCATCCCGCCCCTTTGAACGTCTCAGTACAGACTTCAAGGGTCCCCTCCCCTCCAACAACTGTAACACATATTTCTTGAGTGCTATCGATGAATACTCCCGCTTCCCTTTCGCCATTCCCTGTCCCGACATGACCACAACAACTGTCATAAAGGCCCTCCTATCCATCTTCTCCCTGTTCGGTTACCCCGCGTACATCCACAGTGACCGGGGGTCCTCCTTTATGAGTGACGAACTGCGTCAATTCCTGCTCAGCAGGGGCATAGCCTCTAGCAGGACGACCAGTTATAACCCCCGGGGTAATGGTCAGGTCGAGCGGGAGAATGGCACCATTTGGAAGACCATCCTGCTGGCCCTACGGTCCAGAGATCTCCCTATCCCTCGTTGGCAAGAGGTCATCCCCGATGCCCTTCACTCAATCCGGTCTCTCCTCTGTACTACCACTAATCAAACACCTCATGAACGTCTTCTTGTTTTCCCCAGGAAGTCGTCTTCAGGATCCCCTCTCCCGACCTGGCTGGCCACCCCCGGGCCCATCTTGCTCCGGAAGCATGTGCGGGTGCACAAGTCCGACCCGTTGGTTGAGCGAGTCCAGTTACTCCACGCCAACCCACAGTATGCGTACGTGGAGTATCCCGACGATCGGCAGGATACGGTCTCACTTCGGAACCTGGCATCCGCCGGCGTGCGGCCTTCTCCCCCTACATCAACACCTCCCCCCTAACCCCAATTCTCCCCAGCGCCCCCCGCACCACCACGACCCAGCGCACATGCCCCCTCTACCCCGATTACAGCGTCTCCACCACCGGCCCGGGGTACGGAGACACATCTACGACCGACGCTCCCGGAGGCAAGGACGACCATCGGCCCGACATCACCAGCTCCACTGCGACAGTCCTCCAGAACACCACGGGCACCCAACAGGCTGATCGTGTCCGTCTGATGCGACCATGGGACTTTTTTTTGGACTTTGTTGTTATTCTGTTGCACCTTAAGTTAGTAGTAGTATTGTTTTTTTTGCCACGAGCCAGTGGGCAGCCCACCTTTCTCGATTTTCGCTGCTCATACCACCAGTCCTCGGACCCCCTCCCCCCCTCTCTCTTCCACTTACACACACACCCCCCCGCCTTCTTTCTCCACAAGGGGTGAATGTGGTGGTATGAATGTGAGCACTGCCATTAGTGCAGAGCATTGGTTTCCCATTGGCTCTGGCTGGTCATGTGCCTCTCGTCCGATTGGCTGGGACTAGTCATGTGACTGCTCACCAATTGATCGAGAGGCAAGTAGACCCCGCCTCTGAGGCGGGGTATAAGTACCCAGAGTTCCCGGCGGTCGGCCTTTCTCTGTAGTCGACCACCGGGCTAACAACTAGCTGATTAAAGCCACAGTTTGGATCTTCATCGTGTCTCGAGTCCAATTGATGGTACATCACCTACTCGTGACAATAAGTGATTTTCATTTTTTCATTTCATAACCAGTTTTCTATCCATCTCAAGACACTACCCATAATCCCATGCACTTTAACATATTAATCTATGTGAGACCTTGTTGAAAGCCTTCTGAAAGTCAAAATAAACCACATCCGCCGGCTCTCCCTGCTCAACTCTACTAGTTACATCTTCAAAGAATTCTAATAGATTTGTAAAGCATGACTTTCCTTTCGTAAATCCAGGCTGACTTTGTCTGATTACACCGTTGCTTTCCAAATCCTGCGCTATGAAATCCATGATGATGGACTCAAGCAACTTCCCCACTACCAATGTTAGGCTCACTGGTCTATAGTTCCCTGTTTGCTCTCTACCTCCCTTTGTGAAAAGCAAGGTTACATTTGCTACCCTCCAATCTGTAGGAACCATTCCAGAGTCCAACGAATTTTGGAAAATGACCAGAAATAGATCTACTATTTCTAGGGCCACTTCCTTAAGTACTCTGGGATGAAGATTATCAGGCCCTTAGAGATTTGTCCGCCTTCAATCCCATTAATTTCCCCAAAACCATTTATTTACTAATACTAATTTCCTTCAACTCCTCAGTAAAACTTGTGCTTCTCAGAACGTCCAGTACATTATTCATGCTTTCCTTTGTGAAGACAGAAGCAAAGTGCAAATTTAGTTCCTCAGCCATTTCTTTGTTTCCTGTTATCAATTTCCCCGTTTCTGACTGTAATGGACCTACATTAGTTGTTATTAATCTTTTTCTCTTTACATACCAATAGAAACCTTTGCAATCAATTTTTATGTTCCTCGCTAGTTTACTTTCAAATTGTATTTTCCCTTTCTTAATCAATTCCTTGGTCTGCCTTTGCTGAACTTTAAACTGTTTACAATCCTCGGGCAGCATTCTCCCCTACCCGGCGTGACGGAGGGTGCCGGCGTAGGGGAGTGGCGCCAACCACTCAGGGGTCGCGCCTCCCCAAAGGTGGGGAATTCTCCCCACCTTTGGGGGCCAGCCCCGCGCCGGAGCAGTTTGCACCGGTAGACTGGCGCAAACACCCGGCGCCGTCGGAAGCGGGGCTGGCCGAAAGGCTTTCGGCGGTCGGCGCATGCGCCGGCAGTGACGTCAGCGGCAGCTGGCCGCTGACGTCACTGCCGACGCATGCGCGATGCGGGGTTCTCCTCCGCGTCCGCCATGGAGGAGGCCGTGGCGGCGCGGAAGGAGAAAGAGTGCCCCCACGGCACTGCCCCGCAGAGTGAGCGGGGGGCCCCGATCGCGGGCCAGGCCTCCGTGGGGGCACCCCCCCCGGGTCCGTTCGCCCCCCGCCCCCCCAGGACCCCGGGGGCCCGCTCGCGCCGCTGAGCCCGCCGTTCCAGAGGTGGTTTAAACCTCGCCGGCGGGAGAAGGCCTCCCAGCGGCGGGACTTCGGCCCATCCGGGCCGGAGATTTAAGGTAATTTTTTTTAAAAATGAAATCCCGCCGGCACCAGCTGTTTTCACAGGCTGCCGGCGGGATTTGCACAACGCCGGTTTTTGACCGGCGGGAGAATTACAAAACCTGCGGGAGCGGAAATAACGCCGCTTCCTGCCGATTCTCCGACCCTGCGTGGGGTCGGAGAATCCCGGCCCTCATGTCTATTGCATTTTCTTGCTAATTTGTATGTATCTTCTTTGAATCTAATACTATCTTTAATTTCCCTTGTAAGCCACGGTTTGGCCACAGTTCCCTTTCTACTCTTGCGCCAAAAATGAATAAACAACTTTTGGAGTTCACCTATTCATTCCTCGAATGTCTGCCATTGCCAGTCCGTTGTCCTTCCTTTCAGTAATATTTCCCAGTTCATCATAGCCAACTCATGCATCATACCATCATAGTTGCCTTTATTGAGGTTCAGGACCTTGGTCTCAGGCATCTACCTCACTATTCACCTTGATAAAGAATTCTACCATAGTATGGTCACCCATCCCCAAAGGTTCTCTCACAACTTTCTCATTGAACAACATCCAGTCCAAGATGGCCTGATCCCTGGTTGGTTCTTCAATATACTGGTCCAGAAAACCATCCCGTATATACTCCAGAAATTCCTCCTCTATTGTACTGTGACTAATTTGAGTCACCTAATCGATATGCAGATTAGTCACCCATAATCACAAATGTTCCTTTATCACATGCATCTCTGATTTCCTGTCTAATGCTATTCCCTACATTATCACTGCAGTTTGGTGACCTGTATACTGCCCCATGAATGTTTTTTGCCCCTCGATGTTTCTTAAAACCCGTCTCAAGCTGGCAAGGTCCATTTATTTTTATATCTGCAGGAGTGTTCTTCTGGGACACATAAACCAATTTTAGGTCTTCCACATCATCTGAGCTTCTTCAAGTGTTCCCTGGGCTTGGTGAGAAAGCGAATGAGTCAAATATAAAAAGGCAATTTTAACCTTGGATTCCTTCTGCCTCAACAGCTCACAGGTTTCACGCTGTGTCTGCACCTCCTCAGGGCCACTCAGTTGGACACACAGTGGGTGGCGCTTCTTCAGCGTAACTCTGAAACTCGGAAGCCTTTGATCAGGTGCACTAAAAGATCACCAGTTATGGCCAGGTGAAGGACTGCTGTTCAAGGCACTCCTTCTCTCAGGGAGTGCTGCCATTATTTGACCAGTGATCGCTAACATTTCACCAGGCTTACACTTCACACATCATCAGATGTACTTCCTTACTGTCAGCCTTCAACATGACACGGGAGCAGCCTATGAAGCTCCACGCTCCACTTCTGATGAGGGGCACAACCTCATCACTGTATTGTCAGTTGTTGACAAGGTGGCTATCACTGGAGAGCCCATCTCACCAGCTACTCCATACCCCACACTCCTATTTTTGTCCCTGCCTCTTTCTAAAGCTCTCTTCTCTTCCTAGAAGAAAAAGTGAAGAGGTGCCAATGCTCATGATTGCCTGCGTGAAGAGGAAGGAGGGTCACTGTGAGGCATGGGTGCAAGAGGGCAATAGGCTGAGGGCGCATGTGAGCTTTAGCTCTTCAGCTGGGGATGTGAGATGCCTGCAGAGAATGAAACTGTGAAGCTGCAAAGTGTGTTGACCGGAGGCGTGCTGTGCAGGAGAATACTGGGCATGTCAGAGTGTGGGACTTGGCATCTGCAAGCGTTATGCCACTCATCTTGCCTGCCCTCCTGAGGTCCTGCATTCTCATGGTGCACTGTCTCCAAGTTGGAGGGACCACACTTCCACTGCTGCCGTTCTTTTCCATTTGCATCTGCGCCTGTTTTCTTGAACAGATTGTCCTCATTCCTCCGTCATTGGGAGGGATGACCTCATTCCAGTCTCTCACATCATGCAGCAGGACCTCCAGGTAAGAATGAGAGATCTGGGGTGGGAGGGGGGAGGTTGTCCTTCCCAAATCTCCTTCCATTCTTGTGGTTGCTGCAGTCTCAAACTTCAAGTGCATGGTGAGCCTTTTTAATGCATTCTGTGATCGCTTTAACTGGTTGCACTTCCTTTAAAGGAATGGACGCATCCTCCCTCTTACCCGTCCTGATTGGACAGGGAGCCCGGAGGCAAAATCTTAATACCCTCCATCTGAGCAAGAGTCTTGGCAAAGCCTGCAGAATAGGAAATCGAGTTCCTGAACTGAAAACGGTCCTGCTGTTTTGGCAGGGGCCAAGTCCAGACGATTCCATCCATTATTTCACTGCTGTTGGTGGGACTTTGCTGTGGGAAATGTGTTGCTGCGTTGCCTAACAACAGCAACTGCACTTCAGAAGTTATTCAGTGGCTGTGAATGGCTTTGAGCCAATCTGAAAATGGAAGAAAGCACTATAAAAGGCAACTTCTTTCTTTATTTCATTAATTAAGATGCACTGCTTCTGAGATTTTGTGGTCCAAATTCCATTGATGTAGTTACAGCCGTCTTCAGTTCACATGCAGAATTGATTGCAGATCACCATGAGGGAGGAACGACAAAACCATGTACATGACCACTGTTCTGTGCTCAGGCAAATCAGAGAGCAGTATGAGGAGCTGCCCTCCAGCAATAGCATGAATGGAATGGGGCAGGAGCAGCCATTGGGAACTAATTTCATATCACTTTGGTAGCTTCATATAGCCCTGCACAAACCTCGGTAAACACTAATCTCTGAAAACAACAGGAACCCCGCTTCCCCCTCCTCACCCACCCAACAAAAAACTGTGGAAACAAGGATTTAAAAAAATTCTGTATTTCCCTTGCAATTACTAACTGGTTAAGTACTCATGTACACTTTACGCAGGGATCATGTATTAAGAGGCCATCAGAACAACCGGTGCATGGAAATGCTTACAGACAGGAGGGTGTTTCATTTAAGCAGCTCTTATTTCTCCTCTCATCACCTATCTGTAAACAGAAAGGTTTTTTGAGGTTGGTTTCCTCCTTTACGAGGTATTTTCAATCCCTCAGTTCTCGTGTAATCCAATTTTTAGCAATAACCACACAGCAAACTCAGGAGAGGGTAATATCGGAGAGTTAGTTTACTTGCGCCATCCAAATGCAAGAGAGGGTAGCAATGAAGCCTCCTTTTCACTTATAGAATAAAAGAAGGGGATGGGAAAAGAAACATTTACAAGGCAAAGACCACAGCATAAGGAATTGTGGTTTCACCTGAGTCCAGACTCCAAAATCAAAGTCCAATGATATATTCCTTCACAGAAGTCATCAGGCTGAAGCCTGAATCTGGATAATTTACTCTTCCGACAGAAAAAACTTCCAAGAGGAAATAAGCATGCAGAGATCAAATAGTCTTGTCGGCAATGGTACAGAGTTCAAAGGTTCTAGTAGTAACAGTGTAAATGGATGCTGGCATTCAAACTTGTACCTTTTTTGAAGTGCTCGTTGGTACATGTAAGATTGGTTTACAGTAGGAGACAAAATAACTGTTTTTTGCAATCGGGGAGTTATGTCACATGACTCCTCCCTCTCCACTTTAGCTTTGGCGAAGAGTATATTCCTTGTCTGGGCTTCTGATATTGTTAATGTTCCACCCATTAAGAACTTGAAAAGAAGTTTGCAAGGATTTTTGTCCTAGCAGACTAGTGGATGCTGGTGGTCAGACTGGATTATGAAATGCAAATGGCATTTGTATAATTCTCTTTCAATTTGTCCTCTGCGTCTCACAGGGTTTGTCGGTGTCTCTTCACAGATAACAAGTCGAAAACTCCTTTGATACTGACATATTAGCTTGTAATGTTCGAAAGTCACAGTCAGACAAGGCTTCAGTCATTTTAGGGTGGCACAATAGCGCAGTGTTTAGCACCGTTGCTTCACAGCGCCAGTGACCTGGGTTCGATTCCTGACTTGGGTCACTGTCTGTGTGGAGTCTGCACATTCTCCCTGTGCTTGCGTGAGCTTCCTCCGGGTGCTCCGGTTTCCTTCCACAAGTCCCAAAAGACCTGCAGCGGGATTCTCCCGCCCCGCCGCCCCAGTGGGCCCCTGGCGATTCTCCGCTCCGCGATGGGCCAAATGGCTGCCTGTTTTCGGCCAGTCCCATTGGCGTCAATCAAACAAGGTCCTTACCGGTGGGACCTGGCTCTGTAGGTGGCCTGCGGAGTCCTCGGGGGGGGGGGGGGGGAGGTCCCACGGTGGCCTGGCCTGCGAGGGGCCAAGCATCGGGGCCCACCGATCTGCGGGCGGACCTGTGCCGTGGGGGCACTCTTTCCCTCCATGCCGGCCGCTGTAACGGTCCGCCATGGCCAGCGCAGAGAAGAACCCCCCTGGGCATGCGCTGGGATCACACCACAGCATGCAGGCGCTCCCGCGCATGTGCCAACTCGCGTCGGCCGGCGGATGCCTTTCGGTGCTGGTTAGCGCGGTGCCAACCCCGCCAGTGTCGGCCTAGCCCCTGAAGGTGCAGAGGATTCCGCACCTTCCGGGCAGCCCGACGCCGGAGTGATTCACGCCACTCCTTGGCGCCGGTACGACCCACCCCGCCAGATAGCGGAGAATCCCAGCTGTGGTTGCTAGGTGAATTGGACATTCTGAATTCTCCCTCAGTGTACTCAAACAGGCGACTAGGGGGTTTTCACAGTAACTTCATTGTAGTGTTAATGTAAGCCTACCTGTGACAATAATAAAGATTAAATGGTCATTGTCCAGTTTAACATTTTTTGGAATTAGCCATGATGAGTTCCTCAGGCTTGTGTCCTAGGCCCAATCACCTCCAGTTGTTTTATCAATGACCTTCCATCCATCAGAAGGTCAGAAGTCGGGTGGTTCAGCACCATTTACGACTTCCAAATATTGAAGCAGACCATGTACAAATGCACCAAGAAATCGCCAAATCCAGGCTTGGGCTGACAACTGGTAAGTAACATTCACAGCACACAAGTGCCAGGCAATGATCATCTCCAACAAAAATAATCGAAACACCTCCCTTTGACATTATCATTGCTGAATGCCCCCATTATCAACATCCTTGTGGTTACCATTGACCAGCGTCTGAACACGAATAGTCATATAAATACTCTGGCTACAAGAGCAGGATGGAGGCTAGGAATCCTGTGGCGAGTTACTCATCTTGTGACTCCCCAAAGCCTGTCCACCATCTACAAGGCAGAAGTCTGGAGTGTGATGGAATACTCTCCACTTGCCTAGGTGAGTGTAGCTCCAACAACACTCAAGATGTTCAACACCATCCATGACAAAACAGCCCGCTCAATTGCTACCCTTTCACAAACATTAAATTCCTCAGCCACCAATGAGCAGTGGCAGCAGTTTGTACCATCTACAAGGTGTAATTGCAAAAACTCACCAAGGTTCTTTTGGCAATGCCTTCCAAATCCATGAATGCTATTATCTAGACAACCTGTGATGGACAATCTGTGGCCCGGGGGCCACAGGCAGCTTATCTGTGTGCTGAGTGCAGCCCACAAGACATTTTGGTTGACTGTTTCCCACATGAGGATTGCCACTTTCCATCAATTTCCAACCGCATTGTTTTTTTCCCTACCAGTATGGCTAAAGTGGTTCGCACGTAAAGCAAGGGTAAGTGAAGCGAGGTGCATGATGATTGCTCACAACATTGACCATGAGATCCATGTGCTCCCACTACATCCAACCAAAGTGTCAGCATTTATTTTGAGTTTTACCATTGAAGTTTTTTGTTTTATTAATATTTGAATGATTAAGCATGATTAAGTATAACTCATTATGAAATATTCAGTATGTGTTAAATGTATTCAATCATATTTATGGGGTCATGTTTAGTGGACAAACCCAATTTCAGTCTTGCGGCCCACTGTGACAAAGGAGGGTCACTCATGTGGCCCACTCACCAGCCGAGGTCATCTGTCACTCATTTAGAAGGACAAGGGCAGTAGGTACATGGGAACACCACCATCTGGAAGTTCCCCTCCAGCTCACTCACCATCCTGACTTGGAAATATGTCGGATGTTCCTTCACTGTCACTGAGTCACAATCCTGAACTTCCTTCCTAACAGCACTGTGGGTGTACCTACACATTATGTACCGCAGTGGCTCAAGAAAGCATTTCACCACCACCTTCTCAAGGGTAATTAGGGATGGGCAATAAATGGTGGCCTAGCCAGTGATGCCCACAACCCATAAAATTAATTTAATAATCTTTCCATTTCACAAAATATAGTGCGAAGTCTAAGTCCCGTTACAAAATTCACATTGAGCAAGACGCAAAGCAGGTTGAACACAAGCTCAAAACAAGATTAATTCGCTTTTCTCGCAGGTACACCTTGTCATTCTTTTGCTGTGCATTAAGAAAGCATCAATTGCCAAAATGAAATCACCAAAGTGGCTGGCATCTGAGTGAGATGTCCCTTGTAGGTGCCTTGCATGGTTCTATGGCATAAAGGTAAATGCAGTCTAACCTTCTCAGCCGCTGACAATGTGAAGCAGTCAGCAGACTGTCACCGAAACAACAAACAAGCTAACAAGGAAAAGTGCATCATTTAACTTTGTTACTCTGTGCTGATATTCTCAAATCTTCAGCTTCCCTAACTCCAGGTCTGAAAATGGGTAAATGACTCACTTGTGGATGGCTGTGCAGGTGCAGAATACTGTGCATGTTTCTTAATTGTAACCTTAATGAAGTCTTAACGCTTTCAAAACAGCATTTTTCGGGGCCTGTTGTGAATCTTTGACAATCAAATTTTAAAGGATCAGGAATTCTCCGAGCATTGCTGAATATTAATTCATAATTTAATATTTTCCACCACTCGCACTATTTACATTTTTTGTTGAAATTAGCTCCAAGTGTTTTTTCATGATAGCTATGGATATTTGTTCTAACAAATTGTTGAGAAGTTGCCAGTATCTCAGCATGGGCAATGTTTACAAGAAACTACAGAAGGCCATTAAATTTTCTCTGAACTCCACATTAAAATCACTACAATTAAAAAAGTATACTTTTCATGATGCATACTTCAGTGTTCATAAATTTAGCAAAAGCTAGACCCTAAAATATCAATTTTACAATTGGTGCACCTTATCAAGATAGATGTTTGAAAAGACTCGATAAAGGAATCGAAGGTTATGCTGAAGGAACAAATCCAATAACTGCATAGGAATTGTAAGAAATCTTACAACACCAGATTAAAGTCCAACAGGTTTGTTTCGAATCACTAGCTTTTGGAGCATTGCTCCTTCCTCAGGTGAATCATAGAATTTACAGTGCAGAAGGAGGCCATTCGACCCATCGAGTCTGCACCGGCTCCTGGAAAGAGCACCCTACCCAAGGTTAACACCTTCACCCTATCCCCATAACCCAGTAACCTCACCCAACACTAAGGGCAATTTTGGACACTAAGGGCAATTTATCATAGCCAATCCACCTAACCTGCACATCTTTGGACTGTGGGAGGAAACCGGAGCACCCGGAGGAAACTCACGTACACACGGGGAGGATGTGCAGACTCCGCACAGACAGTGACCCAAGCCGGAATCGAACCTGGGACCCTGGAGCTGTGAAGCGATTGTGTTATCCACAATGCTACCATGCTGCCCAATCACTTTAACCTGGTGTTGTACGACTTCTTACTGTGCTCACCCCAGTCCAACGCCGGCATCACCACATCATGCACAGGAATTGATTACAATTTTATTTTAGTTGATCATGGGATTTTTTTATTCTTGGTTAGAATGTAAATGTCAAGCCCTGCATTTATTACCCATCCCTAAGTACCCTTAAAAGGTGGTGGTGAGCTGGCTTCTTGAGCCATTGCAGTCCATCCGGTGCATGTATTCACACGGAGCTGTCGGGAAGGAAGTTCCAGAATTTTCATCCAGTGACAGTGAACTGAACGCGATGTAGTTCCAAGTCAGCATAATGTGTGCTTTGGAGAGAACTTGCAGTTGGTGGTACTTCCATGCATCTGCTACCCTTGTCTTTCTAGTTGGTAGAGGTCATGGGTTTCGAATGTGCTGTTGAAGGAGCCTTGATGAGTTGCTGCATTGTTGCTTGTATATAGTACACTTCGCTGTGCCTGTCCATCAGTGGTATGCGTGACTATTAGGTTGGCGGAAATGGTGCCCATCAAATGGGCTGTTCTGTCCTCAATTAAATCAAGTTTCTTGAGTGTTGTTGGAGCTGCATTCATCCAGGCAAGTTACTCTTCATCGTCCTAACCTGTGCCTTATAGATGGTGGACAGGCTTTGGGGAGACAAGGTGAGTTATTTCCTTCAGAATCCAGTCTCTGACCCGTTTTTGTAGTCACGGTATTTATACAGCTGGTCTAGTTCAGTTTCTGGTCAATGGTAATCCCCACCATGTTGATAATGGGGGATTCAGAGATGGCAATTTAATTGAACGTCAGGAGGATATGGTTAGATTATCCCTTGCTGACGATGGTCATTGCCTGGCACTTGTGTGGTTCCAATAAGACTTGCCACTTAACAGCCCAAGCCTGAACATTGCTCATGGCTTTCTGGATATGGACACAAACTGCTTCAGTATCTGAGTAGTTGCAAATGGTGGAGAACATTGTGCAATCATCAGTGAATGTCTCAACTTCTAACCAATGATGAAGATGGTAGGGCCTAGGATCTCCTGTCGTGATGGCCTAGGACTGAGACCACAACCACCGCCAACTTATTTTGTTTTAGGTCTGACTCCAATCAGTGGGTACTATCAAGTACAATTTTTCCGGCCAATTCCCACTGTCTATAATTTTGCATGGGCTCCTGAGGCAGCACTCGACCAAATGCTGCCTTGATGTCAAGGGCAGTCACATTTACCTCACATCTTGAATTCAGTTCTGTTCCCATATTTCGACCAAGGCTGTAATAAGGTCAGGATCTGAGCGACCCTGGTGGAACCCAACCTGAGCATCAGTGAGCAAGTTATTGCGGTCCAATTGCCGCTTGATAGCGCTGTCAAGGACACTTTCTATCACTTTCCTAATGATCGGGAGGAGGTTGACTGGCCAGATTGGATTTGTCCTGCTGTACAATAATAGTAATAATAATCTTTATTAGTTTTGCAAGTATGCTTACATTAACGCTGCACTGAAGTTACTGTGAAAATCCCCGAGTCGCCCAACTCCGGCGCCTGTTCGTGTACATTGAGGGAGAATTCAGAATGTACAATTCACCTAACAGGCACGTCTTTCAGGACTACCCGCAAATGTTCCACATTGTCAGGTAGATGCCAGTGTCGTAGCTGTACTGGCACAGATTGGCTCGGGGCACAGCTAGTTCTCTAGCAGAAGTCTTTAGTACTATTCTTGAAATGCTGTCAGGACCCAAAGACTTTGTAGTATATGGCAAATTAAGTGAATCAAATTAGGTGAAGATTGGTATCTGTGATTCTGGGTACCTCAGGAGGAGGCCAAAATGCATCATTCACTTAGCACTTCTGGCTGAAGATGGTTGCAAATGCTTCAGCCTTATCTTTTGCATGAATGTGCTGCGCTCCCATCATTGAGGATGGGGATATTTGTGGAACCTCCCCCATCAGTTAGTTGTATAATTGTCCACCATCATTCTGGATGGGCAGAATGTAGAACTTTGATCTGATCGTTGGTTTTCAGCCGCCTATCTCTATCTTGAATGCTGCTTCCGCTGTTCAGCATGCAAAGTAACCCTGTGTTGCAGCTTCACCAGGTTAACACTTCATTGTTGGATGTACCAGGTCCTGCTGCTGGTAGCCCTCCTGGTGTTCATCAAACCAGGCAAAGCTATATTTATTGCCAATCCCTAGTTGTCCTGAAAGGGTGGTGGTGACCTTGAACTGCTGGGGTCCTCTTGGTAGTTCTGCTTCTATGAAGGTTTAAGGTTGAAATAAATCAGGATTTTTTACCTGGCAGTGATGAAAGTATGGAGAAATATGGGGCGAGATTCTCCGCACTCCCGACGGTGCGGCGAATAGCGTGGCTCGTAAAATTTTACGGCCACGCTGTTCCAACGCCCTCCCGCTATTCTCTACCCCCCCCCCCCACGCCCGACTCCCGATACGAATCGCTGCCACCGTTTTTTTTTACGGCCGGCAGCGATTCTCAGCTGATGGATGGGCCGAGTTCCCAGCCCTTTACGGCTGTTTTTACGAACGGCAAACGCACCTGGTCTGGCCGTTCGTAAAAACGGCCGTAAACTGTCGATTTTTAAAACCATGGCACCGATTGGCACGGCAGTACCACGGCCGTGCCAAGGGTGCCATGGGCCCGCGATCGGTGGGCACCGATCGCGGGCAGCGGGCCCGATGCCCGCGCACTCTTTGTCCTTCCGCCGCCCCGCAGTATCCATTCGCGGGGCGGCTGAGGGGCATCCCGGCACGCGCATGCGCAGGTTTCGCGCAAATGCGCGATGACGTCATCCGCGTATGCGCGGGTTGGAGTCTTCCAATCCGCGCATGCGCGGCTGACGTCATGTGACGCGTCAGCCGGCGCTAACTCTGGCATGCGGGCTTAACGAAATTCGTTAAGCCCGCGATGCCGGAGTTTACGGCGTCGGGATGCTAGCCCCGACCGGGGACCAGAATCGGTTCCCGGTCGGGAAGGGGGGGGCTGGCGTCAAACCCGCCCGGATTGACGCCAGCCTTACGATTTCTCCCCATATGGGAGAATCTCGCCCATGCTGTCTGACTTTGGGATGATGGTATTTTTGTGGAATTGCTCTCTTGGCCTGCACAGTAGCATGGCTGGATGATTGATACTTTAAAAAGACTGACAACCAATCTATTGCAAGAACCAATTCAAACTTAATGGTCATTTTAGGGGATATTTAATGATTAAAGTGAATGTTACTGATGGTTTCTGTTGGGTATATTTTATTCATATATATCTAATCAGCATCATCTGACATTCTGGTGGGCAAAGGCATTGGGCTCGGAAGCTGTCATATTCAAACATGAGCTGAGTTTCTAATCCAATATCCCCTACAACACAAAAGCCACTCCATTGCTACTTTAGCCAACTTGGCGGTGAAACCCTTATCATGCCTTTGCGATCTTGGAATTATTCCAATTCTCTCCCATCCTCTATTTTGATTACCAAGGCCAATCCTTGACCTCCATCCTTTTAACCTACTACACCTTTGCAAATTGCTCTTGATGCACTTTGTTTTGTTAAAAGTTTATGTAACAAAAGTTGTTATTGTTGAGCGATCTCAGTCAGGACTTGCATGCTCTTGCACATTGAGAGTGCAATCCTTTGCTCCAGATCCAGTTATAGATATATCAAAGCTGCACCAATAGCCACATGGATGTAATCTATCATTCTTTGATTTCTTTTTTGGAGAATCTATAATTTTGTTCATTTCACCAAGCGATGTATCGATGAGCTGCTTGATGCCTCTGTTCTCAGCTAACCTGATGCTTGCTGTGACAATGCACAAAATTAAATCAAAAATTCCACTATTTACACAAACAGATTTTCACTACATTGTAGCACAGACATTCAATGCAGTTTTGACTTGAACAACCAATGTCAGTGTGATGACTGTCATGGACATAGCTATACTCAGGTTCCAGCATAGGATGGTGCAGAGTACTTTCAAACCATTGCTCCAAATCAGAGTGGTAGCCCTAAATCAAATGGCACAAAGGCAGACAGTAAGATGGTTGACAGCAGAAAAAAGACATTTTCCTCGTTGATCGTCCAAAGGCGGATCCTGTTAGGGTGGAGATCAACCTCTCCCCCCTGTGCCCTGGCGTGGCCGGGGGTCCTGCTGGAATTCTTAACGCTTAAAAAGGTCAAATTTGAACTGAGGGGAAGGATGGCGGGGTTCTACAATTCATGGGCATTATTCATTATTCACTTTCGTGATTTGGATCACATCGAGCATTAGGGGGGTTGGGGGCTGGGAGGGTTGGGGGGAGGGGACTATGTGTTAAAGGTGACTATGGGTGATTCCTTTTTGTCATTTGTTTATGTGAACATGCCAGCCAATGTCTGGGGTTTGGTGGGAGGATGGGATCGTTGTTATCGATATGGGGATTGACATTAGAACATAGAACATAGAACAGTACAGACCCTTCGGCCCTCGATGTTGTGCCGAGCAATGATCACCCTTCTTAAACCCACGTAACCCGTATACCCGTAACCCAACAATCCCCCCATTAACCTTACACTACGGGCAATTTAGCATGGCCAATCCACCTAACCCGCACATCTTTGGACTGTGGGAGGAAACCGGAGCACCCGGAGGAAACCCACGCACACACGGGGAGGACGTGCAGACTCCACACAGACAGTGACCCAGCCGGGAATCGAACCTGGGACCCTGGAGCTGTGAAGCATTGATGCTAACCACCATGCTACCGTGAGGCCCCCTTACATAATTACATTCGTTACTAATTATTGTTTATTGTTGGGTGTAAATTTGGGAGAAAATGTGAAAAAGGAGAATAAAAAATATTTTTTTAAAAACAAGAAAGACATTTTAAAATATCACCAATGTAGGTTGATGAGTAGGGACCTTACAAATCTTCAAAATATATGTGATTTTATTAAGGACACAGGGAGTCCATACCGAGTAAGATAAAGAACTTTGATTTATTTACAATTACAGTCTATACACTTCCTGGTAGACCCCTCTCTTCCTGCCGACCTTTTAGACAATGCTAAATGCAGCACGGGGAAGATAATAGTTCCGACCCCGTAAGTCCTAGGCACGATATTACAGTGATGCACCTTTTAATTAATCGCTGCGTTTACAGTAGTGCCTATCAGGCCTGAACGCCCATTTTAAAGGAGTGGGAACAAATGTACAGTGGCGAATTGGCCACTCATTAAGCATCCCACCTGCCTTCAGTGCAAAGTGTATATAAAGGTCAACCAATTCATTTACTGCACAATTTCTATGCCCACTAAAGTTGAATTTCATCCCCCCAAGTCTTCACAAGTTATGGTCCATATGTTTAAGTACAGAGAAAGAATTTCTGAACTAGTAGAGCAACTAATCTTTTACACAGCAAATAGCCTGATGCATTTCTGTACAGTAGACCACTAGTGCCATCTTGTGTACATATATTAAAATGCATTACAAAACCCTGTAGCACTGTGAAGAAATTCACCATCATTCCAAATGTACCATCTCAGGTTCAAAGCCTCAGGTTGAAGTCGCTCCCACTGCTCCATCCAACACTTCTATACTTAACCCTTCCTTTTTCAATCGGTTGCTTATCATTTATTTTCATTGCATCTGTCACAGTGCAAACCTTATTTTGTTTATTTGTGTGCATATATTTACAGAGAGAAAAAGCTACCAGCACGGTAGCACGGTGGTTAGCACAATTGCTTCACAGCTCCAGGGTCCCAGATTCGATTCCCGGCTTGGGTCACTGTCTGTGTGGAGTCTGCACGTTCTCCCCGTGTGTGCGTGGGTTTCCTCCGGGTGCTCCGGTTTCCTCGCACAGTCCAAAGATGTGCAGGTTAGGTGGATTGGCCATTCTAAATTGCATTTAGTGTCCAAAATTGCCCTTGGTGTTGGGTGGGGTTACTGGGTTGTGGGGATAGGGTGGAGGTGTGGGCTTGGATAGGGTGCTCTTTCAAAAAGCCGGTGCAGACTTGATGGGCCGAATGGCCTCCTTCTGCACTGTAAATTCTATATTTGTTATACACATTAAATACTTATTTCTCATGACACTGTCATTCAATTATATCTTGAACTAGTAAGAATCTAGTTAAGTCATGCAACGCAACACCAGTGTTGGTGACATACTTACTTCCTTTACATGCTCGCTACCTACAATGGTCCACCGTTAAACTAAATTACAGAAGTTTAAAAATATATATTTACCAGTAACAATATCAAATGCTGAAATCAGGCATTTTATTGCATGTACACCACATAATTCCATTGGCAGCAACATAATATCAATAGTGATTCTTACAAATTGGCATTTTCCAGATACAATTTCATTCAATACCATAGGACACAATGATTAAATACCAGTTGAGCTCATTATGGGGCAGACCTAATTCAAATTAATTATTTTCTAAATTTTTAGATGGCGTAAAGTGAAATTAATACCTCCCACTCATTCACACAAACACTTAATCAGACCTATTGCACGTATATCATCCACAAGTGAATTGGTTTTGCGCCACGGGAGATTAATTGTTAAAATTCAGTTTCCAATATATTTTAACATGCTTTGATGTCTCAAGTTCTCATTGATGATTTCATTGTACAGTTGATTGGAAGGGTTATTCACAAATTTAGCCAGCTGAAATTCTATCCCAAACAACATTTTGATGTTAACTAGTATGGTTAAGATCGCAGGATTGTAATATCTTACAGATGCGGATGACCACGTGCGGGAATTCTCCATCGACGGGATTCTCCGTCGCGCTGGCAGCACACCCATGTTTCCCAGCTTCCCACAATGGCAGGTGGCGGGAACGAAGAATCCCGCTGCCAATGAGGGCACGCTGCCGAGGAACAGGCGGCTGGCGGACTGGAGAATCCCGCCCTATATTGCTTATCTTAATTCATCCAACCAGAACAAATCTCACTCTCCAGCCCATTGCTTCATCTTAAAATGATTACAGAGTTTTGATCTCCGAAGCTCCATTCGTAAATCCATTCTAAGTATTGATCACTAGCTCCATGAAGAATAACTTAGTAGTTTTAAACTACATCCCTCTGTCCTATTCAGACCAGTATTCCAGATTAACCTTTTTATGCCATTTATGATCATATATCTCTAATATAATACCATCCCTCAGATCCTTCCTTTCTAAGCTGAAAAGTTCAATCATTCCAAGTAACACAAATCCCCGTGACAACTAGGCCATAGTCAGGATGTCAGGATTCAGTTAACCAAATTTGGTTCACAATATAATTTGAACTTCAAAATTTTAAAATAGAAGTTTGCTTTCCATCATTCAGGAGAGACAGCAGATGAAGAAAATAAATGTCTGCAATCTCCATTTTCCACTCTCACCTATTTAGTTTCCTTTCTAATCAGAGGATTGTCAGAAACCAGACTGCAGGCAGTTAAAATGGCTGCAAAAAATTACCTCTTCTGATCCTGCCATCTCCTCATGCAACTTTAAACTTCCTCCTTGCAGAAAGTAAAAAGGAAACTTGTGTAGATCACGAAGGAGTCTATTCCGAGTTGTTAAAAGGAAATAAAGTACAAAATCTATTATTTATACAGCATGAAGAATCCAAGCCGGGTCTCTCCTGTCGGTACCCAAAATGGCCGCCTTTATACAGAAGATGATTTAGGGTTCCCCGCCCCCTTGAATGGGGGAGCTGGTATTTGGCAAGGCTCACACAGGGGTTTAATCATTTCCACCTCATAGGTCGCATGCAGGTTACGACAGACACTTTGTGGAAGGAGGTGAATATTCAGATCAGGTCCAACTATAACTTTCATCCAGGCTTTAGAAGGGCACTTCTGGCTTCTTGTCCCTCGGTGCCCATCCGCTTGCTCAACTCCAGTGCCCTCCTCATTATCCTCCTAACCATTTACTTGATCTGTGGGAGCCATTCCTTTGGGTCCCAGCCTTTTGTCACTCAAAAACACATTTCTGCTCATACCTTCTTACTAGGTTGAACTAGGAGACTGACAGAGCCCAATTAGATGCAGCAAGGGAGTTAGAGTTATCAGACTCACACTGCAGAGGGCTGAATGCTGACAACCTTCCTCAGGCCATGCCAGTGGAACTCATACCAGGAGTTAATATCCAGACTTAAGATCCATGAAGTCAATTGCTGATTTAGAAAATTTAGAAAAATGCATCTCTCCTACATTATCAGGGTTTCAGACATTCAATTTATTTTAAGGCAGGAGTATTGTGTGTAATTCTGCTACAGACAGGGACGAGAGAGAACTGAAACACCAATTCTCTTCCATTACTGTCCATGATCGGTGTGATTTTTGAAAAGAAAGGTGCATACCTTTCTTAACGCCTTAGTGTGCAGTCAATTTGAATAGCGAGCATCAAGCTTTTACGGGTAATAAAGAGGATTATTTACTCACACATTCATCTCAAAAATCTAACACTAAGGGCATGATTTATCGGCCTTGTCACGCCCAACTTGGTGATGGTACAAGGCCAGTAAAGCTCACGAATGGGCTCTTGCGAGATTTGTGATGCTTGTGACGCCCCATGAGATTCATCCAAACCTCAAGAAATGTCACAATCTGGATCTTGCCCTGACTGGGTCAGATCCATAAGATTGTAAGACTTAGGAGCAGAATCAGGCCACTCGGCCTGTCGAGTCTGCTCCGCCACTCAATCATGGCTGATATTTTCTCATTCCCATTTCCTGCCTTCTCAGACGACAAGTTCTTCATTCCAGGAATCATTCTTGTGAACCTCCTCTGGATCCTTTCCAAGGCCAGCACATCCTTCCTTAGATACAGGGCCCAAAACTGCTCACAATACTCCAAATGGGGTCTGACCAGAGCCTTATGCAGCTTCAGAAGTACATGCCTGGTCTTGTATTGTAGCCCTCTTGAAATGAATGCTAACATTGCATTTGCCTCCTTAACTGCCGACTGAACATTCAGAGAATTGTGAACAAGGACTCCCAAGTCCCTTTGTGCTTCTGATTTCCTAAGCATTTCCCCATTTAGAAAATAATCTATGCCTAAATTCCTCCTTCCAAAGTGCATAACCTCACGCTTTTCCACATTTTATTTCATTTGCCACTTCATTGCCCACTCTCCAAGCTTGTTCAAATCCTTCTGCAGCCCCCTTGCTTCCTCAATACTCCCTGTGCTTCTATAGATCTTTCTATCATCTGCAAACTTAGCAACAGTGCCTTCAGTTCCTTCTTCCTGATGATTAAGATATATTGTGAAAAGTTGTGGTCCCAGCACAGACCCCTGAGGCACACCACTAGTCACCGGCTGCCATCCTGAAAAAGACCCCTTTATCCCCCCGCTTTGCCTTCTGCCAGTCAGCCAATCCTCTATCAATGCCAGGATCTTACTCTTAGGACCATGGGATTGTAATTAATTTAACAGTCTCCTGTGCGGCACCTTGTCAAAGGCCTTCTGGAAATCTAAATAAATCACGTCCACTGGTTCTCCTTTGTCTAACTCCTTGTTACCTCCTCAAAGAACTCTAACAGATTTGTCAGACATGACCTCCCTTTGACAAAGCCGTGCTGACTCAGTCCTATTTTACCATGCACTTCCAAGTACTTTGCAATCTCATCTTTAATAACAGACTCTAACCTTACCAATAACCTGAATGCAGCCATGCCCATGAAAAGGGGGGGGGCCCATGAAAAGGGGGGGGGGGGGGGGGTTGAATTGTACAAGAGTGAAGGGCAGGTAAACTGGCCTCATAAGGGTTGGAAGGGTTAAGGGTGGGGGTCCTGAAGCACGGGGGAACCTCAAAAGAGGGGGCTGTCATCGGCCCTCTGGCAGAGTGTTCTCACTTGGAGATGTTTGGGGTAATCCCGCTGTGTGCAGGGAGGATGCCATTCCCTGTAGTGGGGGGGTGTGTGGGACCCTCAAACTCACCTAGAGATCTGGGCGCCCTTCTAACATGGCAGCCCAATCTCTAAGGAGCTGGCCTCACCAGCGCGTTCAGCTCCGCAGTGTTGAGAACATTTCTAAATGTGGGCTTGACCGGGGAGAAACTCCCCAAGGCCCAAAAAATGAACTAAGGGCTGGATTCCCCACCACCCACCACTGGTAATGGGGTTCGTAATGTGACAGAGAATCAGGCATCATGAAGAAACCGTTTACGATGCCCCAGACCCCTGTTGGTGTTGGGATCGAGGTTCGCACCAGCGCACCAGCAGGAGGATGTATATGGTTCTTAATGATCCATTTGCATCCACTTAGCAGGCTGGGCACCATATTCTCCAGATCCAAATGATTCAATGGTCCTCTGGGCTGGGCATCACATAGCCGGGATTTAATACAAGTGTTTCCTAGCATGACCCTGATGTGGTGGACCCTGTGTTGAGCCTTGAGCGAGTTGCCTCCAAAGTCCATATTGCCACTCTCCCCCCTCGGCATTGCAATGCCTGCCCACTCCACCACCACCAAACCTCCCCCGCTACCCCCCAAAAGCCCCTAAATAGAAACCCTCTAGAGACTTCCTAGCTAAAGAGACCCCCAGAGAGACCCCCTAAATAAAGAGACTCCCAGAGACCTCCGAAATAACAGGAACTCTTCAGAGACCCCCTAAATAGGGAGACTTTCCACAGACGGCCAGAAAAGAGAAACCTATCTAGAATCTAGAGAGCTGTCCAATGTAACATGACCTGGGCAATACACCTGTTGGCTCAGATACAGAAAACAGCATGTGTCAATTCCTGGAAAGAAAAACCAGTGACCTGAGCTACAAGCCATTCATTAATTTCCTTTACTGGGCTGTGAGTGAAAGATTCCACACGCACACAGCTGTCAAGCCTTGCTTCATTCATCTTCTTTCATGGTTGAGTAACTCTGAAGTTCTCTAACCATAATGTTTATAAACATCAACCACTTCAGAGAGGGTTAAATGCTGTCAATTTCCAGCTGGACTCATCAAAATCACTCAAGCATGAAGGGGGAGATGGAATGCACTTACGTCTCTTTGAAGTGATTGTGAGTGGACCAAACTCACCCAAAATGACACTTATAAATGTTTTGGTTGAGTTGCGTCCTCCGTCCAGACAGAGGAACAGCTTCTTCCCCACAGCAGCCAGACTCCTCAATTACTGTCCCTTGGACTGATCTGTTCCCTGTAAGAACGCTATTCACAATGCCCTATGCTGCTCTTGTTTGGCCCTTGTTTAACACTGTAACCAATTACCATTTGTTGATGTACTATTGTCAGTGTACTCTGTTGATTATTCTTTTGTCTACTATGTACCTACTGTTTATGTTCCCTTGGCTGCAGAAAAATACTTTTCACTGTGCTTCGGTACATGTGACAATAAATAGCAATCAATCAAATAATCAATCAATCAACATCATTCATTCAGCACATGCACACACACACACACACACACACGCTCAATAAAAAAGTTCTAGTTAAAGAGAATAGTGCACCCTTACAGGTCAGAAACAAAAGAATAGTTCATATTTCACATGTTTAGTTAGGAAATAAACATGTGCTGCAGTACAGCTGAGGAAGGTACTTCTACTCCTAGATGGATTCAATAACCAAAGTCATATATCAGGATTATTGCAAGATTGCCCCAAAGAGATGGATTTTCAGCAGTCCACAATGTTAGTTACTTGCATTCTTCTTACCAGGAGGGATCCTATATAGGATAGGTATGTCCTATCACCCATAATCATTCAATTAGTAACTTTCCAGAGACTGTACAGAAATGAGAAAAGTTGCCTGACACTCAGGCGGTTGTCACTTTAACAACCTTTTAATATCCAATTTCACAAGAGACAGAAGCTCCAGAAAATTCTATAAATAATCCTTATTGTCACAAGTAGGCTTCAATGAAGTTACTGTGAAAAGCCCCGAGATGCCACATTCCGGTGCCTGTTCAGGGAAGCCGGTACGGGAATTGAACCCGCGCTGCTGGCATTGTTCTGCATTGCAAGCCAGCAATTTAGCCCACTGTGCTAAACCAGCCCCTATTTTGATTGCGGGCTAAGGTTATCAATGCGGCACATGTTTTGTGGGCATGAAAATGCCAACAAAACTAGAATAATCTAAAACCACCTCCTGACTAATAAATTAAAAGTATTACCTTTCTCTGGTTATAAAGCTACATTGAGACTGAGTCAGGTTTGATCAGGTAAAAGTTCTGAAGGATAGTTTTGGAATTAAATGGAGGGAATTTCGCCTGCAGCTTGCCAGCGCTTTAAAAGATAGAGGATGGAACTTTCCCAAATATCGGAAAAGGCCGATGGCGGATGGGAAAAGTTGCGTTGAAGCCGATGGCACCAACAGCAACTTTCTCCGTTGTATCATTTGGGACATAGGGAAAAACTACAAGGGGCGTGTCCCATGATGTCACGCTAATCACCCCAACAGCAACTTAGGTTTTTGAAGATTAGGTGCCATTTGTAAAGGCTGCACAGGTGAACAAAAGTTCACTTGGAACCTCCACATTCAGCACATACCAACCCCCAAAACTGCCCAGACATTGCCCCCAGCAGTTCCCCCGGGCACTGCCTAGCTAGGGACCGAGCATGATCCACTGCCCTTGAATGATGCACTCATCTGGCCTCCTCTGGGAGGTCTGCTCATCAGGTGCTCACCTTCAGAAAAGTCAGGTTTCATACCGGTTTGCTTTCACACTGAGGTGGTGGTGGTGGTGGGGGGGGGGGGGGGGGGGGTTGCAGGGGGTTGATTCAAATGCAGAGGCCTGATGATGACATGATAACGTACGTCACTGGTGGGGGGGATGGGACAATCGTGTGACGATATTACATTGGCGTGAAACGCAATTTGGATATCTTGCAAGATTTTCCGTTCCCGTCGCCAGACCCTCGTGCCGCAAACGGGAGCCACCGGCCTGCCACTGCGATCTTCCGTGCCACTGAAAATCAATGGACTTTTGACTTGGCCCTTGCATCCTCAACTGACGGTTCCACCACATCGGGAAGAAAAGAACATGGCCATAGGACAGACTAATAGTATGGTTGGATACAAAAGTGAAGACCAAAAGTCATATTCGCGGCATTTGTTAACAGCTCTCAGTAATGCTTTTTGATACTTAAGTTTCGGGTGCACTGGACAGCACTTCTTCCTCAGACCATAATATTTGAGATTCCAGTTCTATTTTTGCAAACGGAAATGGAAATCATTTGATTTGTTGGGTCAGCATAGTGAAGACTGAATCTTATTCATGTTGCATACATACGAGTAGAGATCAGCTTTTGTAGTTGTGGTATGTGCCTGCCAAAATGTGGCCATAAATGGGAACCACAATGCTAGAATCTCACTCTCATGGCTAAAACTCCCAGAGAAGCGAGATTCCCAAGGGAAATACTTAAGAAACATTATGGTCCAATAAAAAGAAAAACTGGACAATAATTATTACCATCATTATTTCAGTGGTGCCTGTTACTCTGGTCTGTAAACAGCTTCAGTACATTGCCAGCTTTAAAACTGTTGCTTATTGAAGAGCTGGCTGGTTCTTTGATTCTGTCTCATTAACATGCAGCAAGTTGAACTGGAAGGCACAAAGCCTGAAAATGCTGCTTAAAGACTGGGAATTGATCAAGAAAATGCAAAAGGTGTACCCAGATACTGCTTTTGAATCTGTCCGTTCTTATATATATTTCAAAGTAATGAAAATGCAAGAAGATAGTTGTCAGCCATAAATCATTTAAAATATTTTCTGTCATATTAGTGCATTAGTAGTCATTTGTTTAACTTGTTGCCCCATATAATGAAGATTAAATGGAAAAAACAGCTATCATAGAATCCCAACAGTGCAGAACGAGGACATTCAGCCCATCAAGTCGGCACCTAGCAAGTTCTCCTCTTTGGCATTTAAATTTTAAATAATGACTGACGTTGAGCATGTGGAAGATAATTAGGCAAAGAACATTGACTATAATGAAACCCACCTAATTATTCTCCATACATTCCGCACAGGCATTTATTTAACACTCAGGTATAAAAAGGGAACATCTTCCCTCTTATTTCTATCTTACTTGTAAATAGAACTTCAGTCAAGCAGGTACTATTGAGTACAGCATTAATTCAATGGCATTTGCGGTATATTGTTTCTTTTAGTATCCTTCTTCTTGATCCAAAGTGTCCAGCCATTGATGCTCGTTGCACAGTCTTTAGTTTACTATTTTCCAGAATCTAAAAGTTATAGAATCTCTCCCTTCCCTCAGATTTGCTTTCCTCCTATACTCTGCACACTGTTAAAATCCCAGATTGGCATCGCCTGGTCACTATGTCCTGATCTACCTCAATCTCTCAAATGTTTCCAGGCTTACTGGTGCCCTGCGGAACAGGAATGGTCAAACCTTCTTTACAAAGGCAGTTCCTATCTCGCTCCTCAGAAATAAAAGATGCATAAAATTTCCCAATGCTGAAACATTTTTGCATCCATCAAGAGATAGTAGTAGATTTTTGTCTTGCTTGAGGTCTTGTTATTGCTACTTCATGCATTTTTATGGATTAATAGTTTTGTTCTGTGGTCAAGTCATTCAAGTCTTTGTTTCAACTAAGCAGAAATCGTCGTTTGGTGAAAAATAACATGAGTATTGCTGAAAAAATACATTTTTGTCGAAGCTTTTCATCCTGCACTCATCAGGAAATTTGTAAGAATGCAATATGAAGGAAATCAACAAATTTGGACTGTATGTGAAGTGAGTGCTGATTGGTTGGCGAGTGGACTCTGATTGGTAGAGGAATTGCCATGGAGAATGCATCAATTTATGGTAACTGACAGTTTAACTGCAAAGCATTGTTTAAAATTTAAATAAGGCAGCTTGATTCTGATTAGTCAAGGTATTTGCTAGGAGCAGTTTATACTGTGCCCTGCATTGCCACAACTACTGGTGGTCTTTAAACAACTCCTACTAATGTTTGCTGCCTCTTGCTACTTCTTAGCCCGACCCAAATTATTTTTACATCTTGATCATTCGATCTAAGATCCTCTCTCACTAATGTTCTGATCTCATACTTTATTATCGATGTGATACTATCTCCTTTTCATTTTTGCCTATCCTTCGAAAATGTTGAACACCCTTTGTTGAATACATTCATTCTCAACCGTGGCCAATCCATAGACATGTCTCCATAATAGCAGTAAGATCATTTACTCCCATTTGTGCTATTAATTCAGCTGCCTTGTTGCAAATGTTGTGTGCATTCAGATAGAGTGCCTTTAATTCTGTCACTTTATTATTTTTGCAACCTCTAGCCTTATCATTTGGAACACTCTTAAGTTTGTGCATTCTGTCCCTTCCTGCCTCACACTGATTATAATTTCCCTTATTTGCTACCTTGCTCTCTTGCCTTGTCCACTCTATTCAATTCAACGCACCTTCCCTTGCTTCATCGCTGTTCCCCAGTATTTAAATTAAAGCTATCTCTACCTTTTCTAGTTATATGACCTGCCAGAATACTGGTCCCAGCATAGTTCAGGTGAAGACTGTCCCAATGGTGCAACTCTCACTTTCCTGAGTACTGGTGCCAGGGGCCCATGAATTGAAAGACTTAATTCAGACTTGATGTTTCAACAATGATATTTCAATGGCAAGTTTAATTGATGAAATGTATAAACCAAGCTGCCTATTTAATATCCTTCTTTTATGCTTCCCCCAAGATGAATTTCATCCCATTAGCCATCTAACTGAGCTCGTCGCTAATTCACTATGTGAGGGAATCTTTCACATCTCCTCAACTAATACAAGTCAAGTTCCTTTAGCGGGGGAAAGAATTGTGATTGCATCAAAGATCAGAACTATCAATCGATAGAGATGCTTGAAGCATCAATGCAATCTCAAGCAGGGCAATTTCTATTGCTATCTCTTGATGAATAGACAGATGCTGAAAAGGCTACAGGGAAATTGGCTACCTCTACCACAAACTCTGGCTATGTTCCAGTGTTCATTTTGTTGGACAACTATTATAAAGAAGGGGAAACCATTGAATTAATACCATTCAGCTGCCTCTTAGAACTCCTGGTTCAGATTCCCGTGAATCCTGATATAAATCAACCAATTAACTTCCCTTGTAGCACATCCACGCCAGATGAAAGCAGACAGTGCTCTTATTTGTCAGTTAACGTAGAGCAATCTGAAAGGAGCATGTAATCTTCGAATCGTGAATGCTTCCTGCTTTCTTTCTGGCAAGCTACATCGAGCTAACTCAAACAGATCACCTGCAACTCCATTTATGGGTCGAAGTATTTTATGGGATTCCTTGGGGATTGCACACGACTAAATAAGTGAATATCCACTGTTTACCATCATTGCGGGAGAGGCAAATAATCATTGAGTAAATGCTAACACATTTAGAAATCATTGTCATAAAAAAGAATAGTCAATGGTCTGAACAGGAAAACAGAAATTGTAGTCAGTGAATGAACAAAGATACAAAGGGACACATTAGGAGCACAGATCCTGGAAGATAGGCATCACTATTGGCAAATTCTTAAACAGAAAATAAAAGGAAGGGCAAAAAATGGGCTGTTAAACTTAATGAGGGCAGCAAGAAATATAATGAACTCTGGGAAATTTTAGCCTTTTGAAAGGTTATGGGAAAACAATTCTTAGCACATTTGCGACAAGCTGCTGGTAAATAATGAAGTGCAAATTGGCTGCTTGTGCTTCCTGTTATATTACTGAACCCTTTTTTTTAACATATTCACTTTTGAGGCGTACTGAGATAGAAGCAACTAACCAACATTTATGACAGAAATTCTGGATGTGGCGAACTCTGCAAATTACATGTTGTGCTTAAAAGATTTTTGAGGATAGCTAACCAATTCTTAGGTGTTTTTTGCAAAAGAAAATTTTATTAGAATGAGGATTTTAAACATTTGCAAATAACCTTTTTTCATTAAAGTCTACTGGTTTCAAAGAAAGGTTAAGATAAATGTCAAAGTATTTTGGCAGGTGTGATTAATTAGAATAGATCTTCATTAACATGGGCACTGGTAAATTTGGTTAACACAGGTCCCTGCTGCGTAATCGAAATTTTTTAGCATACAGTCAAACAACAGAACACACAAAGCTCAAGAGAATGCCTAATCAATTGCTGCCATCTGCTCGGAAAGCAGTATTTACTTTGTAATGCAATAAAATTGTCTCCCAAGGGATGTTTTGATGGTAAATATGCAATATGCCACCTGTCATAGCACATAGAATGAGATGCATTATTTTGGAATTGAATGGTTCGCCTACGCTGTTACAATTTGGGATTTTTATATAACTATTTATTCCTTCGCTATCTGACATCAGCTTCCATGAATGGACCTTCTTTTCAATAATACAGCAGCTGCATTTTTTTTGTGGCATCTTCCTTTGCAGAGTGCAAACTCGAATCGGCTGATGTTAAGAGCCAGAAAAGAGACCTTACAAACCTAAAGTAATGGATATATTTTGTTCAAATTAAACAATAGTAGGAATCACAAACAGTGGAAAAAGCTAAAATTGTATCGATAAACAGTCAATGAGTGACAAAGTCCTGGTTGGTAAATTATCTATCTTTAGATAGATAATTGTAAGACTGATGAAATTTGAACAATATTCTGTTTCTGAATGGAAATTGCAGTTTGTGTAATATATTCATGAGAAGACTAACATATCATTTATGGCAGGAGAAAAATAAACGTTTTCATTTGTTCGTAATCAAATGATGCAAAGTCAATAGACCTAAAAATTGTGAGGGATGTAAAATAGGCTGTTGATTTGCTATCACTGATATTACACTACGGCACAAAATTACCTCCATGTCTAAAAGATTAATTCAAAGATAAATTTAAAAACAGAAAATTATGACAAAGATCATGATGGTGTTAAATGGTGTAAATTGCATTGGTGCTAATGCAACAGTGACAGAAAAAGTATCTCAAAACTACATGACCCAAAAGTTATTACACGTAGATACAGTTTCACATCTGTAGCTTTCATTGGCACAAGTTTCACATCTGTAGCTTTCATTGTTTGGGTGCTAAAATTGGCCTTAGAGATCCAAGGTTGTGTCTACAGTGCACGTGTTCACTTCTATAACACTGATTTGGTGTCAAATGAGCCATTTTAGAGCAAACTACTGCAGGTAAAGCCTTCTCCTAATCACACATGGCAGGCACACATTTTTTTTTTTTTAATTTAGATTACCCAATTATTTTTTCCAATTAAGGGGCAATTTAGTGTGGCCAATCCACCTACTCTGCACATTTTTGGGTTGTGGGGGCGAAACCCACGCAGACACGGGGAGAATGTGCAAACTCCACACAGACAGTGACCCAGAGCCGGGATCGAACCTGGGACCTCAGCGCCGTGAGATGGTTGTGCTAACCACTAGGCCACCATGCTGCCCTATGGCAGGCACACATGACAGCAGTGGGAAGGACCCCCTGCCCCGCATCTCTGGCACCCACCCCCCACCCTCCACCCTCCCACCACCACCACTACCACCACCACCACCACCACCAGCAGCAATGTTATTTCCAGGCATCATCAAATATTTTCAGCTTAATTGCTGATTGAATTCCGGTGGCTGTTGCTGTGATTGTATAAATGTTTGGTTCTTTCCAGAGGCTTTTACAGTTGTGAGACTATCCAGGGGCTGGCATGGCAGGTACTGACTTCTGCACAAACCAGGCATGGGTGCAGAAATAGACATTCCACTTGAAATACTACTTGACTTAGGCAATGAACAGATGAACAGAGGCCATGTAGAGCAGGACACGCTGCTAGAAGTGGGAGGGGGTGCAAAGAGGAGAGGTATTTCATCGGGAGGCTATATCCATTCAGTGGGTTCATGGAGACATTCTCCTCATTTATCTTTAACGAGGAATCATGTGTGTGACATGTGACCTCCTGTAATGATGTCCTCACTGAAATCTTCCATCTATTGCTATGACTGAAGCTATAGAAGAACAGAGTGAGGACCGCAATGCCAATGAAGGGAACCATGGTGATGAGTCTTTATGTATCTGGTTCCTGCCAGGCTGGAATTGCAGATGTTTACAACGTCTTGCAATTTCCCATCGACTGTTCCAGAATGGAGACCTTGGTGCTTTATATGTTCAAAGGCAGCGAACTGAATTTCATTATCTGTTAGCTGAGAGCAGCAGACAGAGTGAGCACACTGCTTTGCGAAGATTGCTGATGTCCACATGGTACAGTATACTATTAACTGTATGCACATCACTTTACAGTTACTGCATGTCACTCTGAGACTTATCTAATCTGAAAGAAACAACACTCTTTCAATGTCCCGCTAATGTGCAACCATACGCAGGGAACCTTGCAGGTCAATGCCCAATTTCCTGGCTTCATAACAATCTTGATGCCTTCATTTCCCCACAGCCGGCTGTGCCAGCTGTATTTGAGCCACCATGACAAAGCATTGGGTGATAACGGCTATCCGCTGACAACACAGATCATGCCTCCAGTACTCAATCCAAACACATGTGGGTGGCATGCATAAAGTGAAAGCTATGGGTCATTGGCTTGATCAAAGAACACTTCTGCTGTCAGCTCCAGCCTGGAGGAGCCCCACAGCACTTGGCAGAGTGGGTGTCACAATTCTTGGCGGTTTGCTGTATGCCGTATAACTTCTCACCATGAGTGAACAACACTTGCTCCTCTCAGTATGGGAGGCTCAAGAAGACTTAGGGCGGGTTTGGGCCAAGACCTTCGGACACAGCATGGGCAGAAGCCGTCTGAGCTAGATTTAAGTGGAGCTAATCTCTCACAATTTGGGGCCCCTCCTAAGACATTCAGCCAGTTTGTTCTGCCTGCGTGATGCAATCATGTTAAATAACACTCAACACAAAGTTTGTATGGATTGTCTGCATCAGAATATTGAAATTCCAGATTAGACACCAACGGTGGTTAGGATACTGGACCAAAACCCCAATAATTTGGTTTATTTGTAAGACTGTGCAAAAAGAATGATTCGCTCCAGGAGTGATTGCATGAAAAAATAGGGCTTTGGAATCGAAGAGAACAGCTTACATTTACCCCTTAACACTGCTGCTCAATTCCTCATCAAACAACAAGAAAATAAACATACAGCTCCCAAGCCAGCTTAAAAGTCAGCAGGGCATGGAGTAATACTTGCATGGCAGAACAGATTTGGACCCCAGTTAGAACCCCTGCAGACTCTGGCTGAATTTCTTCAAATTGCTTGTTTTGGTTGTTTCAGCCTTTTCCTTGTCTTCAGACAAGACTGCTCTGCTTTAACTATCATTACTCTTTTTGTTTGCCGATCCTGCTGGGAGAGAAAACTGTCTTTACTTGTGGTCAAAACAAGGATTGCCAGATCAGACTTCAACTCCTGTCCAAAGCTTTCTCAAAATGTCTCCAAATCTCTTAGCTCAACCCAGTAATCATATTATCTCCCCAAGTTTAAAGACAAATTAACTCTCCAGGCACTTCCCCAGTCAAAGCACAGTGCATTAGCCCAGACTTAAAACACATTCCTCTGGTCAATTTCACCTTCTGGCTCTTAAAAGTTCCCAGGTTCTGAAAAACAGGTTTTTTAAAAAAAAAAACATGACCACTGCAGTCAAACATACTATAACCTCAGGCGTTTAACCCTTAAATTGCCCAATGCTTAGAATCCAATATTCCTAAAATCCTCCATTCATCACAGAAGCAATGAAAATATTGGATTTGTATGGCAATTCATATCAACAAAAGAAAGCCAGCCAGTGCAAACATTAAAATCCTTTTGGAGCTAAATATGGATTTCAAATATCTGGAACCCAGCGCTTATTCTTGTGGCACAACAATTGTAGCAGTCTGCTTAGCTGAAAATGACCCATTCATTCGTATTCCCCATATTATGTCCTTTAACGTATCCTCTATCCATTCTAATACCTTGTCTCCAATATCTGCGGGTGGACCTGGAGGCTTTGCCCTAGGCCTAGCACCATCTGCTGCACGGTGACCCTGGGAAGCAATGATACGTTGGGCAATGAAAAAAACGTCCTTGGAGGACCTGAGCCACCAATCTCATCACCACTTATGTACAGGGGGCAGTAACGGTGCAGCCACCAGCAAAAATGGTGGTTCAGACGGGAAGGAAATTCCAATTTGGGCTGTTTAGGAAGTGCTGAGCCTTCCATTCCTACCCAAAGACAGCGAAGGTGAATTCTAACTATTGTACACAATTACAATATCCAGAGTTTGTACGAAGTGGGTGGGTTACATGACTCCCAGAGAGGTGAAGTGAAAGCAGTATTGCTTCGGAAAGAAAATCTGCAGGTTGGATGCTTGCATATGGAGGAAGGGGGAGAGGGAACTTCAAGGTATTTGAAGATGGTGGGCACAGTGATCATTAAATGCAAAGAGATCGGGTGCTACCAAAGAGGAAGGAATGGATGGAGCATGCAGAATCAGCCACGCAGTGCTCATATTCAACCTCATGCGTATGATATTAATTATAACTGTAAATTTAGTGAGTAACATTGAAAAATTGAAAATTGAAATTGAAAATTGAAAATCGCTTATTGTCACGAGGCTTCAATGAAGTTACTGTGAAAAGCCCCTAGTCGCCACATTCCGGCGCCTGTCCGGGGAGGCTGGTACGGGAATCGAACCGTGCTGCTGGCCTGCTTGGTCTGCTTTAAAAGCCAGCGATTTAGCTCAGTGAGCTAAACATAGAAGTATTGGAAGAAACTGATTTGGTTTGCCTCTTGCGTAATGTCAACCCTGAAAGATCATGCAATGTATTCTTGCAAATTTCATGAACAAAGCTTTTGGGGGGGGGGGTTGCGGGGAACACTGCTCATTTTTTTCTTCCAAATTGAAATTAGGGTCCTACCGATGTCACAGGACACCTGTTTGCATATCTGAAGATTCATCACTGTGAATAGAAAGGCAGTCAAGATTTTAAGTTTATTTTATTATTGATTATTTGTTTATATGTTGTTATATATATTCCTTATTTGAATAAAAGTATTTTTCTTAAAGAAAAGCACTCAAGCCACTATTCCAAGATGGCTGGCCAGTGTACCAGTTTACAGCTCTTAGTTATCCAATTCAATTTTCAGTTCACTATTGCTCCATGTACAATGGGCAGTTCAATTTAAAATTTGGGTTTTATTTTTCTGTAAATTTCCACAGACTAATACCATAATCTTCTTCTCTTTCTCTTTTTCATAATTCTTATGGGCACACCATAAAATGTGATCCATCAAAGCCGACAATTGTAAATAATAGAACACCAGTGTAGAAAGACAGGAGGGCAAAACAGCCAAACAGATAGAAAGCAACCAATGGGTTTATTCTTACGCTTGCTTTTGTTTTTGAACTCTTAAGAGCAAAACCTTTGCATTTGATTCAGTTTTATTCAGTAACTACATTTTGCCAGCTAATTTTCATGCAACTGAAACACTGGGAGCATGAGATGCAATAAATGCCGGATGAGATGTTGCTTTCCTCCCTCTCACACTTTGAATGTATTCATTAAGAAAGCAACACACTCTAATGTATTTATAGTGTCATTTCACCCCATGATCATCTGCCGTGACACTTCCTATTTGTTCCAATTCTTAATATAATCATCAAGCTTGGAATGAAAGAGGGGTGAAGCACAAAAAGATAGAAAGTGTACGAGTCATGTTGGGACCTCAGCTCTGCTTTCCAGCCTTACAGACTGACCATACATTCTATGCTTCCACCTTTACTGTCTTCAAAGTATTTCCTGTACGTCAGTAGGACTACCTGTGTTCCTGCTTCTGTGATTTTCTTCTGCCGATTTGTGTTGTGTTACAAAGTGATACGGTTCCATCTAAATGTTTTGTCAAATCGGCAATAAACTTTACTGCGTTTCAAAAATTGGAATTGCACAAAAGATATCTTGCACCCTAAGTGCTCAAAGCCACTTTCACAATCTGCTGTGTAACGTGAATGGGCGGAAAGCATTGACCCTGTTTATTTTGATGTGGAGATGCCGGCGTTGGACTGGGGTGAGCACAGTAAGAAGTCTTGCAACACCAGGTTAAAGTCCAACAGGTTTGTTTCAAACACGAGCTTTCGGATCACTGCTCCTTCCTTAACCTGGGATTACCCCCTATCTCTAGATCTGTAATGATTTGATTACCCGCAAATGCTCGCATTCCAAGCATTGTCTGGCATCTCTGACTTTGTCTATATAAATGTTTCTGGAACATACTTCGCCATTCACCTGAGGAAGGAGCAGCGCTCCAAAAGCTCGTATTTGAAACAAACCTGTTGGACTTTAACCTGGTGTTGTAAGACTTCTTACTGTTTATTTTGCAGTGGCCTTCCGGAACGTTTTTTGTTCTTTTGCCTCACATTCACCCTTAAACATTTTCCCCTGTTTCCCACCCAAACATTGTCATTTTACTGTGTCACACGCTCCTGCTGTCAATACCCGACGATTGGGCTGCTGTCACCATTTTTTTTCCAATCGTTGTTTTTATTTCCCCCTTTTTATAGTTTGGCATTGCCATCTAGTGGCTGGTAATGAAAGTGATTGAAGAGTTTGCCGGGTAGAAAATTAAACAAAATATATCTGGTGAGCACTTCTTTCAGGTAACTACGTCAATGTAGAACGAACAGAGGTGGCTACAAACAAACTCAAAAGACCATTAACTGCAGGGTTTAATATTTTCACGTTAATCACTGGCGCGAATGAATGAATGAATAAATGAATGAGTCTCCTCTCAAAAAAGATAGATGCCCGGACAAAAAAGGCTGCTTTTAAGAGTCCTTTGGATTCTCAGTGTAGTGCACATGAAAAAGAAAACAGACACATTCCAGTAACACTAGTCAAAGGGGTTCCCCTTGGAGAACGTCAGCTTCCTGGATGAAGTGTGAGTGTATTTTTTCAGCTGATGAATTTAGTTTGTTTTCCAGCCAATCAGCTCGTTGTTTTTGTAAATGGAATTTCCGCTGTCGTTTTCCCATGTGCCGTTAAAAACCCAGAAGTCGCTTGCTGCCAATCGACTCGAAAACTGACATTGACAGCGGTGCTGGGAGACAAAGGACCGGCAGCAAGATGCTCCTTTAACGACTTGACTCTGAACCATGTCCGTTCCCTCCTTTCATGAAGGACATATGCTTCCTCTGTGGCCGATTTAACCATTAATCAGATACATGGGCCACATCTGGGCCTATTTTAGAATTTGGGTGGCCTTGTGTTTAAAAAATAGAACTGAGTGTGCCGCGACAGGAATGAACATTCGCTGTCTCCCTCATTAATTTCTTCAGTACTGGCTTTATTTACTCCACCGTGGATTCTTGCTCACATGGAAAAACAAGTTGTACATTTTATACAACTCTTCCACCAGGTTGACTAGTGAGGCTTGAGTGCTCTCCCACCACAGATAAGCATGCATAGCTACTCAAAATGTATGACTCATGCTCATTTACTAGCAGATTGCAACAATAAAATATATCATTTGGGGAAAAGGTTCTCTAGATATGATGACAGAACTTAAATACACACAAACCTTGACCACTAGAGATCATAGTGCAAGCTTTTGAAAGAGTTACTACCACTAAACGGTCTGATGCAGTAAAATATTCCCGCATACTTGTATATTCACGTGCAATGATTATGGAAGTTAAAGCTTCAGCTCATCACCAGATCTGCGGTCTCATCGTTCACTTGGAATAATAAAATGAATAATGTAATAACGTTTAAATAGCAGTTTAGAGAACAAGACTGAAATAATCAAGCACAGATATAATTCCGCACAGATCAAGTTAGAAGTTGACTTGATAAATCACAAAGATCGAAGGGAAATTAAATGGAATATAATTGCTCAGAATTTTAAGATTTGCATTGTACATAGCAATAATTATTGTTCCTGGCATACCTGACACTTTTTTTCAGCTACATTCACGTTGCTTGAAGGAGCCACTAAAATTTGAGTGGAAATCTGCTAATACAACTGGAGCATAGGCCTGCTGGTTCCTCGTCACTCTCAACTATGGCAGCAGAAGCAATGCCCAACCAGAGTGCTGATTTCATTCCGGTATTCAGGTGCAACAATTGTGCTTGCTCTATGTCCTGCTGGTTTAGTTGGACAACGCGTTGGTCACCAGGAAGATTAGGGATTTGATTCTCTGTCCATTCACAGTACTGGGATTCTCCGGTCCCACTGCAGTGAATGGGAGATTTGACTGAGCACCAAATATTCCGCCCTCGCTGTCATAGGTAGTGGGGCAGACCCCTAACTGAGAATCCAGCTTCAATGTCCAGATCACGAAGCCTCTAAATTTGAATCTAAATTAGTTGATCTCAGGGTTTCACAATTCACATTCGGGCCGCTGGATAATTACGCCTATTCATCGATGTAACTTGCCTATCTGTATATCTGCCCATCGATGTAACTTGTCTATCTGTGTATCTTCCCATCGATGTAACTTGTCAATCTATGTTTCTGTCCATCGATGTAACCTGTCGATCTGTGTATCTGCCCATCGATGTAACTTGTCTATCTATGTTTCTGCACATCGATGTAACTTGTCTATCTGTATATCTTCCTATTGATGTAACTTGTCGATCTATGTTTCTGCCCATCGATGTAACTTGTCGATCTGTTTTTTTGCCCATTGATGTAACTTGTCTATGTTTCTGCACATCGATGTAACCTGTCGATCTGTGTATCTGCCTATCGATGTAACTTATCTATCTGTGTTTCTGCCATCAATGTAACTTGTCTATTAGTGTTTCTGCCCATCGATGTAACTTGTCTTTCTATGTTTCTGCCCATCAATGTGACTTGTCTATCTGTATATCTGCCCATCAATGTAACTTGTCTATCTGTATAACTCCTTATCGATATAACTTGTCTGTCTATATACCTGCACATTGATGTAATTGCTAATCTATGTATCTGCCCATCAATGTAATTTACCTATCAGTACATCGGCCCATCGCTGTAACTTGTGTATCTATGTATCTGCCCATCGATATAACTTGTCTATCTGTATATCCATCCATCGATGTAACTTGTCTATCTGTATGTCTGCCCATCGACCGTAACTTGCCTATCTGTGTACCTACTCATCGATGTAACTTGTCTATGTGTATGTCTGCCCATCGATGTGACTTGTCTATCTGTCTATCTCCTCATCGATGTAACTTGTCAAATTGCGCATCTGCCCATCGATGTAACTTGTCTATCTGTGTATCAACTCATCAATGTAATTCCTCTATCTATATATCTGCTCATCGAAATAACTTGTTTATCTGTATATCTGCCCATCAATGTAGCTTGTCTATCTGTATACCTGCCCAACAATGTAACTTTTCTATCTGCATATCTGCCCATCGATGTAACTTGTTTATCTGTATATCTGCCCATCGATGTAACTTGTCCATCTGCATATCTGCCATTCAACGTAGCTTGCCTACATTATGTCTGCCCATCGATGTAACTTGTCTATCTGTATATCTTTCCCTCGATGTAACTTGTCTAACTGTATATCTGCCCATCGATGTAACTTGTGTATCTATGTATCTGCCCATCAATTTAGTTGTACCTGGGTTTTTGGAATGTGTATTATTATTACAAATAATGTGGTTCAGTTTAGTTTTACATTGTTTAATTTCTGTTTTTGCCATTATAGTTCCAAATCAATTACTGTCTCCTTGGCGTTCTTGATCTACAGTTTAATCACAATTCCACATATCTGCACACTTATACTGACTTGGGTGTCGGGTCGAAGCCGTTGAATCTCGCAAGAGGTCTCCCATAAGATTCACAACGCTCGAAACGTCTCGTGACTGTGGTCAGGGAGGCCATGCTCATTAGTGGTGGGGTGAGGGGGAGCTCTAGGATCCTGGAAGAGATAGGTTGGGTGCAATGGGAGGTGTCTGGGGGCCACTGGGGGTCGCTAAGGGGGATCAAAATATTGGGGCTGCCTTTACAAATGGTGTCCCGATCTGCAAGTAGTCTTCCTGCATTGCCAGTGCAGGAAATTAAGTAAGTGCGGCGTCGATAGGGCATTCCTCACTGCGGAAGTGCCGTTGGATAGCGGGGTCTTTATCGCCATGGCAGGCGCCATGAAACACCTCACTAAATGTGCCCGAAACCAGACATAGAAATGTTTCAGTTGAACTGCATCCATAAAACTTACTTCATGGGGCATGGTGCTTCTAGGAGATTAGAAATTCATAGAATGCGCATCACTTCTGTTGCCTTAATTAATTCTTTCCCAACTTGAAACAAAGCTCATCCAGTGTCTTCACTGGATTTTCATAATAACACATCACTGTGAAGCACAAAGCGTCATCACGGGTAGGGTAATGGTGCCATCATTATTATTATTAAGGGTCACATGATTCCACCAATGGACAACTTGCGATTACCTTCTCCAACTAGCGAGCTTGCAACCAGATGGAGATCAACCACTGCCTCACCGGTAACAACTGGATTTCTACTAGCTAGGGACAACTGCCCTGTAAGTGGGATCAACCAGATTCCAACCAGCTGAGATCAAGCCCCCATTGATGTCATTAACTGGCTTCCAACCACCCGTGGTTAACTGTCTGTTAATCATAACAACCGATTCCTAGTCAGCCAAGACAGCTGGGAATAAATGGGTTTCAACTGTCCGGAAGTATAGTTGGCTTCCGGCCTGCATTTTTTTTGAACAGTGCAAGTGTGTGCCTGCTTACAGCAAAAAGATTCCGTCTCAGCTGCATTGCTCCTTCGTAATCAATTAGCTTACCAGAATATTTGATCAGTTATGGCTGATAACTGGACATAAAGTTGAGATAACTGCTAAGAAGGATAGGTGTCAGATTTGTGCCATTTTGTGTCGTGTCGAAGTTCTCAAAGGCAAATTTCAAGGGTGCTGAAAGCCTCTGCCAGTTCATGCTGGATCCATGCATATGAGTGTTGCACAATGTAATTCTGTTGTAGGTGTCACCATTTTCTCTGACATTGCACTATGTCTTGTTAAATTGGTGCCCAGGATTACTAGGGGTGTTCTGTTTGGACAACCAGATTTGATGGAACCTGCAAGAAGATTGGTGTGAGTTAATGAAGGCTATTTTGTACCTTTTATCTTGTTTTCTTTTGTGCTTGTTGATGCGATCATCAATTCACTCGGAGACTCGAGTTGAAGTAAACAGTGGTTTTAATCAGCTTACAACTTTGCCTGCCTGCGACTGGTACATTGCTGTAGGCGGTCCCGCAGGTCAGCTGCTCTTATACTTCCTATAAGGGGCAGAGCCATGGGCGGAGCCCATACATGCTTCACATCTCCCCCTGGAGGTGAAACCACACAGTGGCCCATAGATGGAGCCCACAGGGTTAATGGCATGGCATAATGCAACACAATATACTGGTGAGTTACTAGTGCTTATACATTCACCACACTTGTGCCATACTCTTTAGATTCTGTGCAGCCTTTGGAGCAATTGTTTAGGCCTACAGTTTCTCACCTACAAGATGTTAATTGAACCCAACATGCTCTTTGACCTTATTCGAGTCAGCACAGGCTGTACAGAAACTGATCTGTCTGAGCAGCAGTGACTCCATGGACAAACTCTCCCACAGGCGAACACTTGTCAAAGACACAAATGTCCTTAATGGTTTGCTCTGAGATTATTCCAGGCTAAAATCAGTCTGCAACATAACGTAAATCTGAAACACAAGTCAAGCAGTGCTTCATAGATCTATTAAACAGATAATTGATGTGTTTTGTGCTTGTCCAAGAAATGTCATTTCCTTCCCCATGAACAAACATAAAAATGCATAATGTTAGTGCTGCAGAGTATGAGGATTCTCATTGGGAATACGGAAACAGGCAATTAACTAAAGACACTGACAAGGGAGGGAGGGGAATACTGGGAGTTTCCAGGATGAAAACAAAAATCGAGAAGCATTTTTAAAATTTTAAAAATTAATGTACAGGATGTGGGCGTCGCTGGTTAGGCCTATCCTTAGTTGCCCTTCAGAAGGTGGTGGTACATTGTCTTCTTGAACCACTGCAGTCCCTGAGATGTTAGGGAGGGAGTTCCAGGATGTTCTGCCAGTGACAGTGAAGGAACTGCGATATATTTCCAAGCCAGGGTGGTGAGTGATGGAGGGGAACCTCCAGGTGGTGGGGTTCCCAGGTATCTGCTGCTCTTATCCTTCTAGATGGTGGTGGTCATGGGTTTGGAAGGTGCTTCCTCAGGCAGTGCTTTTCAAACCTTTTTTTCGGGGACCCATTTTTACCAACCGGCCAACCTTCAGGACGTATGCCAGCCCGACCATCGCGACCCATTTTCGCTTACCTTTAATGCGGCAGGTGAGCCTGCTTGGTCTTCAGGATCTCACTTGCTTTGTCATTCAATGTTACATTTCTGTATGGGTTGTGCATCAGAGGTCCTGGAGCTCACAACACCACTGCTTTGTCCTGCTGTGGATTCTCCTGAGCTAATCTCATCAGCAGGTTTAGTTGTGAGATCCTGGTCTGTTTGTGTCTCTGGAACTCACGTCCATGTTACAAAATGATCCATTTTAAATTTTACAGACATAGAACATAGAACATAGAACAGTACAGCACAGAACAGCCCTTCGGCCCTCAATGTTGTGCCGAGCCATGATCACCCTACTCAAACCCACGTATTCACCCTATACCCGTAACCCAACCCCCCCCTTAACCTTACTTTTATTAGGACACTACGGGCAATTTAGCATGGCCAATCCACCTAACCCGCACATCTTTGGATTGTGGGAGGAAACCGGAGCACCCGGAGGAAACCCATGCACACAGGGGGAGGACGTGCAGACTCCACACAGACAGTGACCCAGCCGGGAATCGAACCTGGGACCCTGGAGCTGTGAAGCATTTATGCTAACCACCATGCTACCCTGCTGCCCCTGTTTCTTGTTTGCTGCTGACAAAATGGAGGAATTGTAATCGTGCCTAGAGAACATGACAGCAGTGTTCGTGGCATCTGATGTGTTCTCTGCCTTCGCTTCAGGCAGGAAGACTGCATTGAACTTTTAAAAATCTTCTCCAGAGTCAGGAGGAGGCGGTGTTTCTTGCTGGACTCTGGTCATGCACACTTAAGAGCGGGCACACATACGCAACACGCCCGCATTCTGAAAACCGGTCGCAGCCATCATATTTAAAAGCTGGCCGCTGCAGCCATTGCGTATTAATTCCCGCAATCGGGACCGCTGAGACGGATGGCTCCACAACCCACCCGACACCAGCCCCTGACCCAACTGCGGAACACGACCCCGACTTTGAAAATGACTGGTCTAAGGAACCATGGTGAGTTACTGCAGTTGATCATGTAGATAGTACACATGGCTGCCACTGTTTGTCAGTGGTGGAGGATTTGAATGTTTGTGGAAGGATGGAAATCCAAGTGGGCTGGATGGTATCCAGCTTCTTGAGTGTTGTTGGAGCTGCACTCATCCAGGCAAGTGGAGAAAATTCCATTCCACTCTTGACTTGTGTCTTGTAGATGGTGGACAGGCTTTGGGGGTCAGGAGGTGAGTTACTCATTGTAGGAGTCCGATCCTTTGACATGCCCTGGTAGCCACAGTATTAATGTGTTGTGGAAAAGAAACAACGCTTGTACAGAAGATGCAAGAAAGATAATAGCGCTGGTTGCTGCTCATTTCAAGAATTGAAACACCTACAATTCTTTTCATGGCCCTGCACACATAAGAGTCAATGCATGGGGCATGAAGTCGAGAAAGACCAATGTGATATTATCATAACTATCAGCATTGCAAGGGTTAATGTAGTACCATGAATAGCCACTAGAGGGAGCTGCAGGAAGTACTATATAGAGCAGTGATGCTAGACCTCAGGGGAGGAGTAAGCAGGAGACAGCTAGAGCGAGGTCACCAGAGCAGTTAGTGTGAGAAGGATAGATTAAAGTTATACCAGTGAGTGAGATTAGCAGTAGGTGAGTGTGGTTAGATGTTATTGATCAATTCTGAATTCTAATAAGGACTAAGTGTTGAAACCCAGTTTAGTAGTCTAAATAAAATCATAGCTTTGTTTAAGTAAAAGCTATACTGTGATCTTTGTGGAACACTACGCAATCCATCCTAAGTAAGCAACACAAAGAACACCACACAATACTAGGAGTGTTTTCCTTGAAAGAAACAGTAATTAGATTAGTTAGAATAGCATTGGTGATTGAAGAAAGCAATCCAGAATCTACATCTCGAAAAAATTCGATGGTAAAGACTGATCAGAAGACTGAAGGTCTCAAAAAGCCTGACCACTTCAAGACACACGGTAAACTGTGGCAGAACTGGGCTTTCTTTAAGCAACAGTTCAAAGTCTTTATTTCAGCCTCCGTGCTCAAAAATGCATCAGACCAGCGTAAGATAGCTCTCCTACTAAATTTGGCTGAACCGAAAGCATTTGAGTTATTCAATTCGTTTGAATTTAGTGCAGATGAGGACAAAAATAAATACAGCATTGTGCTCCAGAAGTTGGACAATCACTGTAAGAAACAGGTGCATGAAATTTATGATGCTACATGTTTCAGAAAAGGTTGCAGCTTAGGGGAGAGTCAGTGGATTCCTTTGTCATAGCTCTCAAGCTCCGAGCGCAGTCCTGTAATTTTGCCTCCTTCTCAGAGTCCATGCTGCGAGACCAAGTTGTGTTCGGTATTAACGATTAACGGCTGTGCGAGGAACTGATGAGAAACCCTGTTTGTCGATTGAAGACGCTATAAATATGTGTAAAGCCAGTGAGCAGGAATCCAGCGAATATGCCAAAATCATGGCTAAGGAAAAGGGGGCATAATCGATTAACATGGCTGTCGCTCTTAATTCTGTGTGGTAGCATAGCAAACTGCGTACAATGGCCAGCGGCCATTTTGATTGTGACGTCAAGAGCGGGGTGACATGCACACACTGTGGACATGCCCACAGTGAAGAAAATTGTCCGGCAAGGGGGAAACATTCATACAATCATAGAATTTACAGTGCAGAAGGAGGCCATTCGGCCCATCGAGTCTGCATCGGCCCTTGGAAAGAGCACCCCACCCAAACCCACACCTCCACCCTATTCCCATAACCCAGTAACTCCTCCCCATCTTTGGACACTATGGGCAATTTAGCAAGGCCAATCCACCTAACTGCACATCTTTGGACTGTGGGAGGAAACCGGAGCACCCGGAGGAAACCCACGCAGTCACAGGGAGAACATGCAGACTCTGCACAGACAGTGTCCCAAGCCAGGAATCAAACCTGGGATCCTGGAGCTGTGAAGCAACTATGCTAACCACTATGCTACTGTGCTGCCCCTGTTCCAAGTGTGGTAGACTGAACCACCTTGAAACACAGTGCTGTTTTGAACCAACTGTTCCAGTAACCAAGTTTAAACAGCGAGATAGGGCTGGCAGAAGGATCCAAAGTGTGCAAAGTGTTGAGAACAAATCTAAAATCATGGAAGATACAGAGGATTGCTCACCTTATGCATTGTCAGATACCTTCATGATTGAAGCCATTACCAAGATTGATTTATTGGATTGGGAAGATAGACCAATAAGTTTACCCTTAAAGATAACAATGGAGTGGACTATCTCACTTGAAATAAATGGTGGAATGTTCCCATTCAACATTGACACAGGAGCGCACCCAAATATTATCACGTTCGGCTTTTTACAGCAAGCAATCATAAAGCCTCAGAAAAAGCAGTCCACCTGTGAGCTCAGAGATTACAATGGTAACAGGATAGCTACAAATGGATCATGCTGTCTTGTGAAGAATGGGCAAATAGAGTTACCCATCGACTTCGAGGTTACGAAGGATCAGAAATCTTAATTGATGGGTATTTCTGCTTGTGAAATATTGCAATTAGTGGAAAGGATTCACTCAAATGGTACTTCAGATGATGCAAATGAAGAGTCCAAGGAAGACCTAGGTGATGTGAATGACCTCTCCGAAGTTCAGAATGATGATGGCACATCAGGAAACGAAGCTTCAACTGATGATGAAACATCAGAAAATAGGGCAAATACTTTGCTGAAACATCAGAACCTGAGTTAGTCCGAATAGAGGAATTGCAAGCTCGTTTAATTTCTGAGATACTACCATTAATTGATCGCAAACTACAGACCATAAAAGAGAAGTGTCGCAGGCGTGGCAGACAATCGGTGTATTGGCCAGGGATAAACAGAGAGATTGACCAGTATGTGCAAGCATGTCCTACTTGTCAGCTGCATCAACCTGCACAGAGCAAGGAAACCATGTAGCAAATGGAAATCAGTCTCTCGCCACCACAAATGCTGCTGGGGAGAAGACTACGAACCACGTTACCACATGATCCAAGTCCAGAAACTGATAACAATGAGATAGATAAGTGAAAGAATCACTAAGGTAAAGCAGAAGCAACAAGAGGTATAGAACAGACATACCAGACCTTTACCTGAGCTTCACAAAGGGGATTTTGTGAGGACTCAAGATCCAGAACGCGGTTGGCCAAATCTTGCCACAGTTCTAAAACAGGTAGCGCCCATATCCTACCTCGTGCGAACAGGACAAGGAGCGCTGTTCAGATGGAACAGACAAACGTTACTTTGTGTCAAGCACAAGATTCAAGCTCAAGGGGGAAATGTTGTTCCATGAGACAACATATTAAAGGACATTGCCTTACCAGATCCAAGTTTCGCACTAACACAGCTAGAGGATGGACTGGAGCAATTTAATGCTTGAATATTCCACTGAGACCACCAGAAAACTGAACTTGTGATTGTAATTTAACCATTCTCATCTAAGTGATGTAACTGTAATAATGTAAACAAATACTGCATTTTATGACAATAAGATAGATAGAACATTACAGCGCAGTACAGGCCCTCCGACCTGTGAAACCCCTCTAAAGCCCATCTACATGTCTATCCAATGACCATTTGAATGTGTTTAGTGTTGGCGAGTCCACTACTGTTGCAGGCAGGGCATTCCATGCCCTTACTACTCTCTGAGTAAAGAACCTACCTCTGACATCTGTCCTATATCTATCTCCCCTCAATTTAAAGCTCTGTCCCCTCGTGCTAGACATCGCCACCTGAGGAAAAAGGCTCTCACTGTCCACCCTATCTAATCCTCTGATCATCTTGTATGCCTCAATTAAGTCACCTCTTAACCTTCTTCTCTCTAATGAAAACAGCCTCAAGTCCCTCAGCCTTCCCTCATAAGATCTTCCCTCCATACCAGGCAACATTCTGGTAAATCCCCTCTGCACCCTTTCCAATGCTTCCACATCCTTCCTATAATGCGGGGACCAGAATTGCACGCAATACTCCAAATGCGGCCGCACCAGATTTTTGTACAGCTGCAACATAACCTCATGGCTCCGAAACTCAATCCATCTACCAATAAAAGCTAACACACCGTACGCCTTCTTAACAACCCTCTCAACCTGGGTGGCAACTTTCAGGGATCTATGTACATGGACCCCGAGATCTCTCTGCTCATCCACACTAGCAAGAATCTTACCATTAGCCCAGTACTCTGTCTTCCTGTTATTCCTTCCAAAATGAATCACCTCACACTTTTCTGCATTAAACTCCATTTGCCACCTCTCAGCCCAGCTCTGCAGCTTATCTATGTCCCTCTGTAACTTGTAACATCCTTCCGCACTGTCCACAACTCCACCGACTTTAGTGTCATCTGCAAATTTACTAACCCATCCTTCGACGCCCTCCTCCAGGTCTGTTATAAAAATGACAAACAGCAGTGGCCCCAAAACAGATCCTTGTGGTACACCACTAGTAACTGGACTCCAGTCTGAACATTTCCCATCAACCACCACCCTTTGTCTTCTTCCAGTTTGCCAATTTCTGATCCAAACTGCTAAATCACCCTGAATCCCATGCCTCCGTATTTTCTGCAATAGCCTACCGTGGGGAACCTTATCAAATGCTTTACTGAAATTCATATACACCACATCAACTGCTTTACCCTCATCCACCTGTTTGGTCACCTTCTGAAAGAACTCAATAAATTTTGTGAGGCACGACCTACCCTTCACAAAACTGTGTTGACTATCTCTAATCAAATGATTCCTTTCTAGATCATTATACATCCTATCTCTTATAAAGCTTGCCAAGACTTTGCCCACAACAGAAGTAAGGCTCATTGGTCTCTAGTTACCAGGGTTGTCTCTACTCCCCTTCTTGAACAAGGGGACAACATTTGCTATCCTCCAGTCTTCTGGCACTATTCCTGTAGACAAAGATGACTTAAAGATCAAAGCCAAAGGCTCAGCAATCT